>NC_084755.1:15597275-15829775 GCF_033978785.1 Entelurus aequoreus
TGGGCACAAATACACCCCCATACCCTCACAGATGCTGGCTTTTGAACTTTGTGCCTAGAACAATCCGGATGGTTCTTTTCCTCTTTGGTCCGGACGACAAAACGTCCACAGTTTCCAAAAACAATTTGAAATGTGCACTCGTCAGACCACAGAACACTTTTCCACTTTGCATCAGTCCATCCTAGATGAGCTCGGGCGCAGCAAAGCCGGCAGAGTTTCTGGGTGTTGTTGATAAATGGCTTTGGCTTGGCATAGTAGACTTTTAACTTGCACTTACAGATGTAGCGACAAACTGTAGTTACTGACAGTGGTTTTCTGAAGTGTTCCTGAGCCCATGTGGTGATATCCTTTACACACTGGTGTCGTTTGTTGATGCAGTACCGCCTGAGGGATCGAAGGTCACGGGCATGCTGCTTACCTGCAGTGATTTCTCAAGATTCTATGAACCTTTTGATGATATTACGCACCGTAGATGGTGAAATCCCTAAATTCCTTGCAATAGCTGGTTGAGAAATTTTGTTCTTAAACTGTTGGACAATTTGCTCACACATGTGTTGACAAAGTGGTGACCCTCGCACCATCCTTGTTTGTTGAATGACTGAGCATTTAATGGAAGCTGCTTTTATACCCAATCAGCCTGTTCACCTGTGGGAAGTTCCAAATAAGTGTTTGATGAGCATTCCTAAACTTTCTCAGTTTTTTTTGCCACTTGTGCCAGCTTTTTTTAAACATGTTGCAGGCATCAAATTCTAAATGAGCTAATATTTGCAAAAATAAAGTTTACCAGTTCCAACGTTAAGTATCTTGTATTTGCAGTCTATTCATTGAATAGGATTTGCAAATCATTGTATTCTGTATTTATTTACGATTTACACAACGTGCCAACTTCACTGGTTTTGTACTTCTCAGGTCATATCAATAAATCAGATATTAGCACCAATAACACATTTAATAACATGTAGTGTCCAAGGTGGTTAACTTCCCTTGTTCAGTGCTCTCATGTGAATATTTATGTGAATTATATTTATATAGTGCTTTTCTCTAGTGACTCAAAGCGCTTTACATAGTGAAACCCAATATCTAAGTTACATTTAAACCAGTGTCGGTGGCACTGGGAGCAAGTGGGTAAAGTGTCTTGCCCAAGGACACAACGGAAGTGACTAGGATGGCGGAAGTGGGAATCGAACCTGGAACCCTCAAGTTGCTGGCACGGCCACTCATAAACCTCCCCTGGTCTTATTGTAAACAAACATGGGACAGTCCACAATAAAATGATGTGGCCCGCCCCCTGATTCAGTGTGGCCCGCCCCCTGATTCAGTGTGGCCCGCCCCCTGATTCAGTGTGGCCCGCCCCCTGATTCAGTGTGGCCTGCCACATTAAAATGGGTGGCGAGCCACGATAAATTGGAGGGACGTGCCACAATAAAATGAAGTGGCGGGCCATTTTAAAAAGATGTGGCGTGCCACATTAGAATAGTGGTGGGCCACACAAAATTACATTGTAGGCCACATTAAATGATATGGCGGGCCACAATAAAATGATGATTTGGCACCCGGGCCTTAAGTGTGACAGGTGTGTCTAAGAAAGAAGGCCGTATGAAGTTGGATATAAATGAAAGCAGAGCCTCACAGTCGATACTGATAACCTTTTCAGACAGGACCATTGCATCATGGACCATCATGACGATACATCATTGGTGTCACATTGTACCTGTATCTCTCAGGAGCCCTGGTAGTTTTCCTGGAAGCGAGCAGTCTCCTCAAAGATGAGTTCCTTCAGCTTCTCCTTGGGAAGATCATCCAGCTCCATGGAGAAGGTGAATGGCTCTTCTGCCACTGGCTACAAAACACAAGAACAAGTCTTGGTGTTTACAACTTGGATTGGTCCGATACAGGGCTGATAATTCCATGGCTTTACATAACCTTCTGAGATGGGATCAACATGAAGGTGTCAAAGACTAATAAGTAACATGAAGCACCACACCTCATCTGTGGGGTCGTAGTACTGCTCCAGATAAGGGTGGGCCAGCGCCTCCTCAACGCTGATACGCTTGTTGGGGTTAAAGGTCAACATGCGGCCCAGCAGGTCCAGAGCTGCACAACAAGTGACAGGAGAAATACGATATGAAAATAAATGCATGTTCTGTAACATAATGATGCTAGTCCCAACAGTGGAGGCCACATATACAACAATAACAATATTCCATTTGGGGAGAAACTGCGTGTGAATGCTGAAAAGCTGAGACGCTAACAGGTAGCGCACTAGCCAGATAGAATTGTATGACTCCAAAATGAGCTCAAAAAATTATGTCACAGTTAGCATGTGTCAAGTAGTACCAAGTTAAATGATTCGGAAGTGAATACCTGCAAGTTAGCCAAAAAAAAGCTAGCATGCTAGCGTTAGCATGCTAACAGTTAACATGGGTCAAGTATCAAGTTATATGACCCTGAGGTGTATACCTGCAATATTTCTTCTATAAGTTAGCATGCTAATGTTACCATAAAAACATTATCAAGCTAGCAGTTGACCAACATTGGCAAAGAGCGGTTAGACTTTGGAACGGTTTAAATCGGCTGAGAAATGTGGTAGTAGTAACACTTTCTAGTAGAGAGTAAGTGTGAGGATAAAGGCCTACTGAAACCCACTACTACCGTCCACACAGTCTGATAGTTTATATATCAATGATGAAATCTTAACATTGCAACACATGCCAATACGGCCGGGTTAACTTATAAAGTGCAATTTTAAATTTCCCGGGAAACTTCCGGTTGAAAACATCTAGGTATGATGATGTTTGCGCGTGACGTCAGTGGTTGAAGCGGAAGTATTGGGACACATTGTATCCCAATACAAACAGCTTTGTTTTTATCTCAAAATTCCACAGTATTCTGGACATCTGTGTTGGTGAATCTTTTGCAATTTGTTTAATGAACAATGGAGACTGCAAAGAAGAAAGCTGTAGGTGGGATCGGTGTATTAGCGGCTGGCTGCAGCAACACAACCAGGAGGACTTTGAGTTGGATAGCAGACGCGCTATCCGACGCTAGCCGCCGACCGCATCGATGATCGGGTGAAGTCCTTCGTCGCGCCGTCGATCACTGGAACGCAGGTAAGCACGGGTGTTGATTAGCAGATGAGGGCTGGCGTAGGTGGATAGCTAATGTTTTTAGCATAGCTCTGTCGAGGTCCCGTAGCTAAGTTAGCTTCAATGGCGTCGTTAGCAACAGCATTGCTAGGCTTTGCCAGGCGGTACAGCATTAACCGTGTAGTTACAGGTCCAGGGTTTGGTAGTATTGTTGAGAATCCTTCCAGTCAGGGGCTTATTTCTTTTGTTTCTATCTGCATTTAAGCACGATGCTATCCCGTTAGCTCCGTAGCTAGCTTCGCCGATGTATTGTCGTGGAGATAAAAGTCACTGTGAATGTCCATTTCGCGTTCTCGACTCTCATTTTCAAGAGGATATAGTACCCGAGGTGGTTTAAAATACAAATCCGTGATCCACAATAGAAAAAGGAGAAAGTGTGGAATCCAATGAGCCCTTGTACCTAAGTTACGGTCAGAGCGAAAAAAGATACGTCCTGCACTGCACTCTAGTCCTTCACTCTCACGTTCCTCATCCACAAATCTTTCATCCTCGCTCAAATTAATGGGGTAATCGTCGCTTTGGTGTAAACAATGGGGAAATGTGAGGAGCCCTTCAACCTGCGACGTCACGCTACTTCAGGTACAGGCAAGGCTTTTTTTTATCAGCGACCAAAAGTTGCAAACTTTATCGTCGATGTTCTGTACTAAATCCTTTCAGCAAAAATATGGCAATATCGCGAAATGATCAAGTATGACACATAGAATGGATGAATGATAAATAAATGATAAATGGGTTATACTTGTATAGCGCTTTTCTACCTTCAAGGTACTCAAAGCGCTTTGACAGTATTTCCACATTCACCCATTCACACACACATTCACACACTGATGGCGGGAGCTGCCATGCAAGGCGCTAACCAGCAGCCGTCAGGAGCAAGGGTGAAGTGTCTTGCCCAAGGACACAACGGACGTGACTAGGATGGTAAAAGGTGGGGATTGAACCCCAGTAACCAGCAACCCTCCGATTGCTGGCACGGCCACTCTACCAACTTCGCCACGCCATCCCCATCTGCTATCCCCGTTTAAATAAGAACATTTCATTTCAGTAGGCCTTTAGGATAAAATGAAACATTTGGGGAAATCAAGAATTAAAAATTTAAAAATAAAATAGAAGCATGAATGTCCTGATAATGTTTGGATAGTGGTAGATCACAGCAGTGGTTTGGTATTTCTAATAATATATATCTGTATCTCTTATATATTCTCAGCATTCATACAAATAAAGAACAAATGCTGGTTCTACTTGCTAGCTGGCAAAAAACGTGCCACTCACTATCTGGCAAGCAAAAAGCTACTTGCAAGCTGGCAAAAAAGATGCTACTCACTGGCGAAGTTGGTAGAGTGACCGAGCCAGCAATCGGAGGGTTGCTGGTTACTGGGGTTCAATCCCCACCTTCTACCATCCTAGTCACGTCCGTTGTGTCCTTGGGCAAGACACTTCACCCTTGCTCCTGATGGCTGCTGGTTAGCGCCTTGCATGGCAGCTCCCGCCATCAGTGTGTGAATGTGTGTGTGAATGGGTGAATGTGGAAATACTGTCAAAGCGCTTTGAGTACCTTGAAGGTAGAAAAGCGCTATACAAGTATAACCCATTTATCATTATTTAACCAGGACGCGCTACTCGCTAGCTGGCAACCAGGACGCGCTACTTGCTAGCTGGCAACCAAAAAGCTACTTGCAAGCTGGCAAAAAAGACGCTACTCACTAACTGGCAACCAGAGCGTTACTCACTAGCTGGCAACCAAAAAGCTACTCACTACTGGCAACCAGAGCGCTACTCGCTAGCTGGCAACCAGGACGCGCTACTTGCTAGCCCGCAACCAAAAAGCTACTTGCAAGCTGGCAAAGAAAGGGCTACTCACTAGCTGGCAACTAGGATGCGCTACTTGCTAGCTGGCAACCAAAAAGCTACTTGCAAACTGGCAAAGAAAGTGCTACTCACTAGCTGGCAACTAGGACGTGCTACTCGCTAGCTGGCAACAAACACGCCAATCGCTAGCTGACAGCTAGCACTACTAATTGCTAGCTGACAATAAGAGCACTAATCCTTAAAGGCCTACTGAAACCCACTACTACCGACCACGCAGTCTGATAGTTTATATATCAATGATGAAATCTTAACATTATAACACATGCCAATACGGCCGGGTTAACTTATAAAGTGACATTTTAAATTTGCCGCTAAACTTCCGGTTCGAAACGCCTCTGAGGATGACGTATGCGCGTGACGTAGACCGGCGAACACGGGTATGCCTTCCACATTGAAGCCAATACGAAAAAGCTCTGTTTTCATTTCATAATTCCACAGTATTCTGGACATCTGTGTTCGTGAATCTGTTTCAATCATGTTCATTGCATTATGAAGAAGGAAGCTGAGCAAGCAAAGAAGAAAGTTGTCGGTGCGAAATGGACGTATTTTTCGAACGTAGTCAGCCACAACAGTACACAGCCGGCGCTTCTTTGTTTACATTCCCGAAAGATGCAGTCAAGATGGAAGAATTCGGATAACAGAGACTCTAACCAGGAGGACTTTTGACTTGATACACAGACGCCTGTAGAGAACTGGGACAACACAGACTCTTACCAGGATTACTTTGATTTGGATGACAAAGACGCAGCCGTGCTACTGTGAGTATGCAGCTTTGGCTTCTAAACATTTGTTCGCTTGACCGTATGTGCGCAACTTTTTTTTGCGTATGTACGTAACTTTTTTAAAATATATAAGCTTTATGAAGCTTGGGTTAGGTGAACGGTCTTTTGGGCTGAGTGATTGTGTGTGTTGATCAGGTGTTTGAATTGTATTGGCGTGTTCTATGGAGCTAGGAGCTAGCATAGGAGCTAGGAGCTAGCATAACACGTACCGTACCGTACGTGCGCGTCACGTACGTAACTTTTTAAAAATATATAAGCTTTATGAACCTTGGGTTAGGTGAACGGTCTTTTGGGCTGAGTGATTGTGTGTGTTGATCAGGTGTTTGAATTGTATTGGCGTGTTCTATGGAGCTAGGAGCTAGCATAGGAGCTAGGAGCTAGCATAACACGTACTGTACCGTACGTGCGCGTCACGTACGTAACTTTTTAAAAATATATAAGCTTTATGAACCTTGGGTTAGGTGAACGGTCTTTTGGGCTGAGTGATTGTGTGTGTTGATCAGGTGTTTGAATTGTATTGGCGTGTTCTATGGAGCTAGGAGCTAGCATAGGAGCTAGGAGCTAGCATAACACGTACCGTACCGTACGTGCACGTCACGTACGTAACTTTTTAAAAATATATAAGCTTTATGAACCTTGGGTTAGGTGAACGGTCTTTTGGGCTGAGTGATTGTGTGTGTTGATCAGGTGTTTGAATTGTATTGGCGTGTTCTATGGAGCTAGGAGCTAGCAGAGGAGCTAGGAGCTAGCATAACAAACACGCAGGTGTTTTTATGCAGGATTAATTTGTGGCATGTTAAATATAAGCCTGGTTGTGTTGTGGCTAATAAGAGTATATATATGTCTTGTGTTTATTTACTGTTGTAGTCATTCCCAGCTGAATATCAGGTCACCCCCGGCTCTCACAGCATCTTCCCTATCTGAATAGCTTCAACTCCCCACTAGTCCTTCACTTGCACTTTACTCATCCACAAATCTTTCATCCTCGCTCAAATTAATGGGGAAATTGTCGCTTTCTCGGTCCGAATCTCTCTCACTTCATGCGGCCATCATTGTAAACAATAGGGAACTTTGCGTATATGTTCAACTGACTACGTCACGCTACTTCCGGTAGGGGCAAGCCTTTTTTTTATCAGATACCAAAAGTTGCAATCTTTATCGTCGTTGTTCTATACTAAATCCTTTCAGCAAAAATATGGCAATATCGCGAAATGATCAAGTATGACACATAGAATAGATCTGCTATCCCCGTTTAAATAAAAAAAATTCATTTCAGTAGGCCTTTAATGAAAATAATTAACCTAGCTATTGCTAGCTGCAAATTAGAGTGAGTAGGGTAGCATGCCACAGCACATTGGATCAATGTAATGTGGATTTAAAGACGTTTACATTTATGGAAAAACTGTGGACCCCCGTTTGAAAATGTCTGCATTAGATCAACTAAAGAACAATACTTAACCCTTTACTGTTATCTGTTCTGGTAGATATGTATTACTTTAAAATGTGTTGTTAGTCACGTAATAAGTAAACTATTTAAGTAAATTATTTAGGTGATCTCTTCAGTTCTTTGTGAAGGAGCACAATTCAACAGCAGCAGCACAACTATGTGAACTATTTTGTTGTTATTTAATGGTTTCTGTGTGTTCATTACTTTAAAATGTGTTGTTAGTCACGTAATAAGCAAACAATCATAATGTTCAGTTCTTTGTGAAGGAGCACAATTCAACAGCAGCAGTGCAAATATGTGAACTATGCTTTTTCTTGTTATTTGATGGTTTCTGTTTGTTCATGTTCAGGATTACAGAAAGTAATGTATAACTGTGTGGGCCCGGGAAGACCTAACATGGCCAAAGTACAACTGAAGTGCATATGTCAGCAGTAGGTATCAATACAAGTGTACTCCTTGTTCCTAATTCCTGAGGCTCTAGTGTTGAAATTACATTGTATCTACCCTAAATACTGGACTATAAGCCGCTACATGTTTCCTATGCTTTGAATCCTGCGTCTTATAAAACTGTGCAGCTAATTTATGGATTTTTGTTCGCTGACGGCCAAAATGCGAATAGTTTTCAAAAAACAAGCAAAGACACTTAAATGGTGTATGTGCTAGGGCGCCATCATTTGGATGAGTTTGCTCACTGCATGTGCTGCAGTGTCTTTCTGTTTAGCTATGAACCGGAAGTACAAGTGCCGTTTGGTCCTCCAGCCATCCATAGCTTTACTACTCGTATGGATTCTTTATTCATCGCCCAAAGCAACTTTTGTAAGTTACAATATATCTAAAACAATTCTTACTTACTAAAGCGTCCCATGTGTGATGTCTATCGGAGTGTTTTCATGCATATTTGTATGTGCTATCTTAATGTAATCAAGCCAGCGTTGTAAGAATTAGCTAATATGCTAACAGGTTTACGAGTGTCTGTGTTGGTATTATTAACTTACAATGGCATTCTTTGTTTTTGATTCGGTTTTGTAAATTCTCCAAAATGTCACTGTGGAGTTATTGAGTCTGTTTAGCTGATTGGAGAGCTAGCTTGCACAGCTAGTGGATCCATGACAATGACTTCTGTTTTGTTTGATCATCCGTTATACTGCCGTGTTACAGACACCGTTTGAAAACCATTAAGGTATGTAAAAACATTTATAGAATATTTCTGTGTAAATAACTCATTTCACAACGTATACATCCGTACATAGTCCGGTGCGGCTAATATATGGAAAATGTTTCCGTCTTCTAAAATTGAGTGGGTGTGGCTTATATACCAGTGCCTTTATAATTTGGAAAAGAGGGTATTTTCCACTTTGCTCCCACATTATTTTCCAATCCTACACCAAGTTCCTCTACCTTTACAGTCTGCCTTGTAGAAAAGCTTCTCCCATGGGATCTTGGGCTTTTCAGGGAGGGACTGCAGATAGTTCCTGGCTTTCATATTAATGATGCAGTTGAGATCTTCTTGGGATGGAGAGCCAAGGACGCCTGCATAGAGAAGGAGTCACAATCCACTTTAGGTGTCAACTTTCCCGCACCAGGACCCTACGCTCACCCAGAATGTGGTTAAGCTGGTCCAGGTAGTGTTTCCCAGGGAAGATGGGCTTATTGGAGAGCATCTCAGCCAAGATGCAGCCCACTGACCAGATGTCAATAGACTTGGAGTAACCCTGAGGTACACAGCACCCAGTCAGCAGGTTGACAACACCAGGAGGACACACACACACCAACCTTGGAGTTGAGCATGATTTCTGGAGCCCTGTACCAACGCGTGGCCACGTACTCGGTCAAGAATCCTGTGTGGTCGTGCTCGGGGTCGGCGATCCTCGCCAGGCCGAAGTCACAAATCTGAGGACAACAATCTTTGTATCATATTTAGAATCCTTCACAGCGCTGTGGAACAAAGTCAATCAACACTGTACTTAACGTACCACTACTTTGACATTTGTGTTATGCTGTCAAGGAAACATGTGATCCACAATCTTGAAGTGAGACAAGACGTCTTTCCCTTGTCTGGGTCTTTTAAAAGGTCATAATCTGATTATTTTTTACATGTAAACACTTTATGCTGTCAAGGAAACATTTGATCCACAATCTTTAAGTGAGACAAGACGTCTTTCCCTTGTCTGTGTGTTTAAAAGGTCATAATTTTCTACATGTAAACACTTCCTGGTGCTCTACAGAACATGTCATTGTGCTTCAAATGTTGCACTGATGATGTTCTATAGACCATCTTCAATACGCTTTCCAATCCTCTCTTTTTGTGGGCGCTCTTACTTACGTGCCTCGACTTTGACTACATCTTCTCCTCGCCATCTTTGTTGTACCAGTAGTTTTAAGCGCTTCCAGAGTGAGTCTACTGACATATATACGTTAGAAGTGTAAGCTACTTTGTATAAGAGACGGCAACAGCGGAGGTTGCATGTGCATGTATGAGCCAGTCTGCCCCACAACAAGAGGAGACAAAGAAGGAACTTATTGACTACAACTGAATAAAAATGGTGGGCTGGCACAAAGCTCTTTGGGTAAATCTCCACCATATATTGATATATTTACTGACTAAGGCAAAAGGTTGCTGATTTTTAAATGCTGCAAATACATTTTGTATTTTATCTGCAAAAATATTCATATTTACACACCAAAGTACCAAAAATTGGTACCGTATCGGTTAAAATGTGAACGACATCCATTTCTTTCATCGTGTTGTTTTTCAAATAGCAATTCTAATCTAAAAGTTTGTATTTATAAAAGGCATGTCGGATGTTGAAATTGTGCTGTTTTGGTCGGCCTGATTAAATTAAATCATTTCAATGGGTGACGTTGATTTGAGATACATGTGTTTTGAGTTACAAGCCCCTGGAACCAATGAGTTGCTCATGAGTTGAGGTGCTATTAAGATGCTTGTTTTGTTCTTGCTTGTGCGTCAGGAATCCTTTTCTACTTTTGGGACAAGCAAATCACTGAAAACATCACAATTTAGTCCGTAACTTTGACATGTCAAGGAGATAAATATTACAAGTAGAACTGCGGATATATAAAATATTCCATTTGATTTTTTGTATTTTGAATTTATTGGAAACATGTCAAAACTTCCCAAGCACACATTTTGCTGGAGCGTCCATAAGGAGCGGGAAGAAGCAGGACTTGTCACCCTGCGCCCTAAGCAGCAAGAAGGAAAGAAAGAAAAAAAGAACAAACTAAAGCCCACGGAATAAAAAATGAAGATACTGTATAACTAATTTGCTGTGTGGATGAGTATGATTAGTAGCAATGGTGCAAAGAAAAAATATGAATATCTAACTAATTTGTTGTGTGGATGAGTATGATTAGCAGCAATGCATGGAGCAAGGAATAAAATATGAATATATAACAAATTTGCTGTGTGGATGAGTATGATTAGTAGCAATGGTGCAAGGAATAAAATATTAAAATATAACAAATTTGCTGTATGATTAGTAACAGTGCATGGTGCAAGGAATAAAATATGAATATATAACTAATTTGCTATGTGGATGAGTATGATTAGTAGCAATGCATGGTGCGTGGAATAAAATATGAACACAAAACCAATTTACTGTGTAGATAAGTATGATTAGTAGCAATGCATGGTGCAAGGAATAAAATATGAATACATAACTAATTTGCAGTGTGGATGAGTATGATTAGTAACAATGCATGGTGCAAGGAATAAAACATGAATATATAACTAATTTGCTGTGTGGATGAGTATGATTAGTAACAATGGTGCAAGGAATAAAATATGAATATATAACTAATTTGCTGTGTGTATGAGTATGATTAGTAGCAATGCATGGTGCAAGGAATAAAATATGAATATATAACTAATTTGCTGTGTGGATGAGTATGATTAGTAGCAATGCATGGTGCAAGGAAGAAAATATGAATATAAAACCAATTTACTGTGTAGATACGTATGATTAGTAGCAATGCATGGTACAAGGAATAAAATGGTAAATGGTAAATGGGTTGTACTTGTATAGCGCTTTTCTACCCCTTTTTAAGGAGCCCAAAGCGCTTTGACAGTATTTCCACATTCACCCATTCACACACACATTCACACACTGATGGCGGGAGCTGCCATGCAAGGCGCTAACCAGGACTCATCAGGAGCAAGGGTGAAGTGTCTTGCCCAAGGACACAACGGACGTGACTAGGATGGTAGAAGGTGGGGATTGAACCAGTAACCCTCAGATTGCTGGCACGGCCACTCTCCCAACTTCGCCACGCCAAACATGAATATATAACTAATTTGCTGTGTGGATGAGTATGATTAGTAGCAATGCATGGTGTAAGGAATAAAATATGAATATATAATTATTTTGCTAAGCGGTTGAAAATGGACGGATGGATGTGGATGAGTATGATTAGTAGCAATGCATGGTGCATGGAATAAAATATGAATCTATAACTAATTTGCTGTGTTGATGAGTATGATTAGTAGTAATGCATGGTGCAAGGAATCAAATATGAATATATAACTAATTTGCTGTGTGGATGAGGATGAGTATGATTAGTAGCAATACATGGTGCAAGGAATAAAATATGAATATATAATTAATTTCCTATGTGGATGAGTATGATTAGTAGCAATGCATGGTGCAAGGAATAAAATATGAATATATAATTAATTTGTTGTGTGTATGAGTATGATTAGTAGCAATGCAGGGTGCAAGGAATAACATGAATATATAATACATCTGCTGTGTGGATGAGTATATTAGTAGCTATGGTGTAAGGAATAAATATGAATATATAACTAATTTGCTGTGTGGATGAGTATGATTAGTAGCTATGGTACAAGGATTAAAATATGAATTTACAACTCATTTGCTGTGTGGATGAGTATGATTAGTAGCAATAAATGATGCAAGGAATAAAATATGAATATATAACTAATTTGCTGTGTGGATGAGTATGATTAGTAGCAATGCATGGTGCAAGGAATAAAATATGAATATATAATTCATTTGCTGAGTTGATGAGTATGATTAGTAGCAATGCATGGTGCGTGGAATAAAATATGAATATATAACTAATTTGCTGTGTTGATGAGTATGATTAGTAGCTATGGTGCAAGGAATAAAATATGAATAGATAACTAATTTGCTGTGTGGATGAGTATGATTAGTAGCAATGCATGGTGCAAGGAATACACTATGAATATATTACTAATTTGCTGTGTAAATGAGTACGATTGGAAGCAATACATGGTGCAAGGAATAAAATATGAATATCTGAAATAATTTGCTGTGTAAATGAGTACCATTCGGATCAATGCATAGTGCAACACTGCTCATGGAGATTTACGCTAGAGGACTGAATGTATTTTTGTGCTGCTTTTGTTCTCCTCCCACATGATGGCTTAATCCCAGCTTGAAGTTTGGCTAATGGGAGCTCACACGAGCAACACACGACAGATGGAGGCCCAGTCTTCATCCATGCCATCGTTAGGAGTGACACTCAAGTATCTGCTCTTCATACCTTCTCAACTAAATGAAACCACCTCACAACCTGCAACATGGACACTTTCAAGCTTTATCACGTTTTTCTACACCAAAAAATAATTTAGTATCATTACTCTACAGCCCACAGTTTTCATCTGTTTGGAACTGTTTCAGCATCAGAACGTTGGGCTCGACTGGGAATCGTGAGTTCCCCAAAAACATTTAAAAATACATCGCAGATTACCCAGAATTCCTGATTTTCTGGGCCATTTTTCCATTGAAAATGAATGGACCATTTTTTTAAACTTCCACAATTCCAACATTTCTCAACCGATAAGACTGCCCTACCATCAACACACTCCTCTCACCTTGGACAATCAAACTACCATTTTCAAAGTTAAATTTTTTTTTTAGGAATTCCTGATTTACCAAAGCCCTATTTTCACCTTTCCCTGAAAAGTTTTCACAGTCCCCTTTTTACAACCAATTCCAACCATTCCACCTTCAAAACATTCGGGGGACAACAAATGTTCCTATTTTGTTTTCAGTACGGTGGTAGAGGGGGCTAGTGCGTCTGCCACACAATACGAAGGTCCTGGGTTCGATCCTGCGCTCGGGATCTTTCTGTGTGGAGTTTGCATGTTCTCCCCGTGACTGCATGGGTTCCCTCCGGGTACTCCGGCTTCCTCCCAC
Source organism: Entelurus aequoreus (assembly GCF_033978785.1). Lineage (NCBI taxonomy): Eukaryota > Metazoa > Chordata > Actinopteri > Syngnathiformes > Syngnathidae > Entelurus > Entelurus aequoreus. The sequence continues at coordinate 15,610,720 of NC_084755.1, forward strand.
CTCCAAAGACATGCACCTGGGGATAGGTTGATTGGCAACACTAAATTGGCCCTAGTGTGTGAATGTGAGTGTGAATGTTGTCTGTCTATCTGTGTTGGCCCTGCGATGAGGTGGCGACTTGTCCAGGGTGTACCCCGCCTTCCGCCCGATTGTAGCTGAGATAGGCTCCAGCGCCCCCCGCAACCCCGAAGGGAATAAGAGGTAGAAATGGATGCATCCACACCCCGGATTGTAAATAATGTAAATAATTCAATGTGATTATCTTGTGTGATGACTGTATTATGATGATAGTATATATCTGATAGTATATATCTGTATCATGAATCAATTTAAGTGGACCCCGACTTAAACAAGTTGAAAAACTTATTCGGGTGTTACCATTTAGTGGTCAATTGTACGGAATATGTACTTCACTGTGCAACCTACTAATAAAAGTCTCAATCAATCAATCAATGGATGGACAAATTCACAGTTTTCCTGAAATTCCAGGACATTTCGAAATACCTATTGTCAATTCAAACTGTTGCTATGTCAACATTTTTCAACCGATTCCAAAAATTCCAACACCAACCCATTCATATCATCCAGGACAGGGGTCGGCAACCTTTACCACTCAAAGAGCCATTTTGAGAAGTTTCACAAATTAAAGAAAACAATGGGAGCCACAAAACTCTTTTGAAAATTTAAAATGAAATAACACTGCATACAGAGCTTTTTTGCTTTGTGCTATGTTTTAACCAGGGGTCTCAGACACACGCCCCGGCCCGCACCTTAATATGAATATTAAATGTTAGTGCGGCCCGTGAGTTTTAACCCTTGTGTGGTGTTCGGGTCTGTGGGACCCGTTTTCGATTTTTATCAAAAGAAAAATGACACAATTAATTAATTTTTCAAACTGAGACTCACTGGCTTTGGCTCATTTTCTGTGAAGAACATATATCAGAATACATATTTAATGAACACACATCATACACCCCCCCTACACATTTCTATTACATACAAGATGTCCGGGGTCCACTGGACCCGGGGCTAATAGAAGTGTGGAAATTGATGTTCTGTGTACCGTGCGCGTGCACGCGCACGCGCACGCACACACACACACACACACACACACACACACACACACACACACACACACACACACTCACACACTCACACACTCACACACAGCAGGCCTAGACGGGGAGGACAGAGTGTAGGTACACAGAACATCAGAGGGTCAAATGTGCGACAAAATGAGCGCAAAAAGTGTTGACAAACAATGTTGCAACCATTGTGTGGGAAGCGCAGGTGCAGAAACACAAAAGAAGAATCTCTGTGGGATGCAGAAACTGGCAGAGAAATTTCCATGCAACGTTCATATTGTTGTTACTCAGCCAGTGTTTGTGGGTCTTAGACTTAGACTTACTTTTTATTGTCGTTCAAATTTGAACTTTACAGTACAGATAAAAACGAAATTTCGTTGCATTAGCTGGTAGGCAGTGCAGGATAAAAAAGCAATAAGGTGCAGATGTAAATAAATAGATTACTGTAAAGATAAATTTATTGCACTTTTGCATTATCATCCACGTTTATGGATGTATGTTATATTGTCTTTATATTCCAGCGAGTTCATCCATTTTGGGGGGGAGTTGAGGGGATTATTATGATGCTTACGGCCTGAGGGAAGAAGCTGTTACAGAACCTGGAGGTTCTGCTACGGAGGCTGCGGACCTCTTTCCAGAGTCCAGCAGTGAAAACAGTCCTTGGTGGGGGTGGGAGGAGTCTCTGCAGATTTTCTGAGCCCTGGTCAGGCAGCGGCTTTTTGCGATCTCCTGTATAGGAGGAAGAGGAATCCTGATGATCTTTTCCGCCGTCCTCACCACTCTCTGGAGAGACTTCCAGTTTGAGGCACTGCAGGCTCCAGTCCAGACAGAGATGCTGTTGGTCAGCAGGCTCTCTATAGTGCCTCTGTAGAATGTGGTGAGAATGGGGGGAGGGAGCTGTGCTCTTTTCATCCCACGCAAAAAGTGCATGCGCTGCTGAGCTCTTTTTACAAGTGTGCAGGGACCAGGTCATATTGTCAGTTATCTGCACCTCCAGGAACTTGGTGCTGCTCACCATCTCCACCGCTGTGCCGTTGATGAAGAGTGGAGCGTGGCTGGACTGGTGCTTCCTGAAGTCGACAATGATCTCCTTGGTCTTGTCGACGTTCAGGACCAGGTTGTTGGTTCTGCACCAGTCAACCAGATGTTTCACCTCCTCCCTGTAGTCCATGTCGTTGTTGTCACGGATGAGGCCCACTACTGTCGTGTCGTCCGCATACTTCACAATGTGGTTAGCAGTGGACCTGGCGCAGCAGTAATGGGTCATCAACGTGAACAGCAGCGGACTCAGGACGCAGCCCTGGGGGTCGCCGGAGATGGCACTGGAGGTGTTGTCGCCCACTCTCACAGACTGGGGTCTGTCTGTGAGGAAGTCAAGCAGCCAGTTGCATAGGGGGGTACTGAATCCAAGGGGGGCCAGTTTGCTCACCAAGTGCTGCAGGAGGATGGTGTTGAATGCTGAGCTGAAGTCCAGAAACAACATCCGCACGTGTGTGTCCTTTCCTTCCAGATGTGCTAAGCTCAGGTGGAGTGCAGAGGAGATGGCGTCCTCTGTGGAGCGGTTAGGGCGATAAGCAAACTGGTATGGGTCGAATGTGGGGGGAAGTCTGGAGACAATGTATTCCTTTACCAGCCTCTCGAAGCACTTCATTACAGGTGTTTTTTGGGATAAGTCAGTATTTTAACATAAAAATGTTTGATTGTGAGGCATTAAAAGCCACAAAATGCAACAATATGAACACCACACAAGGGTTAAAGGAATGGCGCTTGATAGCGTCATACTTGCCAACCCTCCCAATTTTTCCGGGAGACTCCCGAAATTCAGGCCGTGATGGCACTGCTTTTAGCGCCCTCTACAGCCTGCTCAAACAGCGTACCTGCTCGGCCACATGTTGAATGCAGCTTCTGCTTGCACACGTAAGTGACAGCAAGGCATACTTGCTTAACAGCCACACAGCTTACACTGACGGTGGCCATATAAAACAACTTTAACACTGTTACGTTACAAATATGCGCCACACTGTGAACCCACACCAAAAAAGAATGACAAACACATTTCTGGAGAACATCCGCACTGTAACACAACATAAACACAACAAAACAAATACCCTGAATCCCATGCAGCCCTAACTCTTCCGGTCTACATTATACACCCCGCTACCACCAAACCCCGCCCACCTCAACCGACGCACGGAGGGGGAGGGGGGTGTATAATGTAGACTGGAAGAGTTAGGGCTGCATGGGATTCTGGGTATTTGTTGTGTTGTGTTTATGTTGTGTTACGGTGCGGAGGTTCTCCAGAAATGTGTTTGTCATTCTTTTTTGGTGTGGGTTCACAGTGTGGCGCATATTTGTAACAAAACAGTGTTAAAGTTGTTTTATATGGTCACCGTCAGTGTAAGCTGTGTGGCTGTTGACCAAGTATGCCTTGCTGTCTCCTACGTGTGCAAGTAAAAGCTACATACAACATGTGGCCGGGCTGGCACGCTGTTTGTACAGGCTATAGAGGACAATAAATACAGTGCCATTTGGGCACGCCCTTAATTTAGTTGTTAGGGTGTAAATCGGAGAATATTTGCCCCAGGAGATCTCTAGGAGAGGCACTGAGATCCATAAGTCTCCTGGGAAAATCGGGAGGGTCAGCAAGTATGCTGGGAAAATCGGGAGGGTCAGCAAGTATGCAGCTGAGCCGCATCAGAGTGGTCAAAGCATGCGGCTCCAGAGCCGCAGGTTACCGACCCCTGATCTAGGACAATTGTGCTAGTAGGGCTGGGCGATATGGCCTTTTATTAATATCTCTATATTTTTAGGCCATGTCACGATACACAATATATATCTCGATATTTTGCCTTAGCCTTGAATTAACACTTGATGCATATAATCACACCAGTATGATGATTCTATGTGTCTACATTAAAACATTATTGTTCATACTGCATTAATATATGCTAATTTTAAACTTTCATGCAGAGAGGGAAATCACAACTAAGTAAATTTACCAAAACTGTATTTATTAAACAGTTATTAAGCAGTGGCACAAACATTTGTGTCATTCCAAAACAGAAAGTGCAAGATTGTCAGACATTTTAAAACAAGCTATTAGTGCACTTTTGTGCATGATGTCACTAAGATGACATATCAAAACAACACTAAATTAAAGTGCACTTTTTGTACAGAATGCCACTACAATAGTTTAAAACAAACAAAGTGCACTTTTGTGTATGATGTCACACAAGATATTTCAATAACTGTCAAATAAAAAATGAGCTGCATAATAGGAAATCAAATAGTGTATGTGCTTCGCGATGTGGTAGGTTCCTGCGGACATTATCTCCTTCTGTTGTTGACTATTTTTTTCATACGGTGTTGATCAGGAAATGGTGGCTTGGGCATTTTGTGGGTGTGGCACCGAACGGAGATGTTGACATGCCGAGTTTGGTAGTGCTGCTACCTTTTGTAGCAACGCTTTTGCCGCACACTTGACATATTACGGTTGTCTGTTCGACATCTTGCCGCTTGAAGCCAAACCACCGCCAGACGATGGACCCCGTTCTGTTTTTCTTGGGAATTAATTCTTCTTCCTTCATTTGTTACCAGATTCGCACCTTCTCTCTCTTGTATTACCACTCGAATCACAGCTAATGTTACCCGCTACCTCTCTGCTCCGTGAGAGCGTGTGACGTTGCACGCGTGACAGTATGTGACTTATGTAAGAAGGTGCACTTGTTTTATGTCTCTGTGAGAAGGAGAGACAAGAAGGAGAGTGAGAAAAGCCTGTAGTGTAATGCCCGCAGCTTAAAGAAACTGCGTGAGAACGTATACTCGAATATCACGATAGTCATTTTCTATATCGCACAGAGACAAACCCGCGATACATTGAGTATATTCGATATATCGCCCAGTCCTATGTGCTAGTATCAATCTTTTAAAAAATTCCCGGTTTTCCTGAAATTACCAAATTTCCAGGAAATTCCCAATCAAATGAATGGAAGTATTCATACTTCTACGTTGCCCTATTATTCTCCAAATGTTGCGCCATTTTTAACCCCGTTTCCGACCTTCCAACTATTCACACACACTACTCCTCACATACATCCAACACTACACATGATTTCCCTTTCCCCAAATTCCCGGTTTTCCCTGAATTTTCTCCCCGTTGACAATGACTGTGCATTATACAATCTACAATCCCTGGACATTTAAACATTTAACTTCCACTCACGCGTATCAGCGGCTTGCGCACACAGAACATTCACATGCAATTCCTACCGGGAAAAAAAAGTTAGTTTTTCTTTTCAAAGGGCATGTTAGATGTTCAAATTGCACTGTTTTGAGCGGGGCCAAAGGCCTTGATTTGAGATACAAGTGTTTGAGTTACGAACCAATTGAGCTCATAAGTTGAGGTACTACTGAGCTGGTGTTCTTTGAGATCTCAAACAAAGACCTAAAAGACCGTAGCCATTTCTGGACATTTCTTTATCAAATAGGAAAAATTCCCTCAACAATTGGAAGGTTTGGCGTCATGTGACGTGGTACAGGGCGAACAGCGGCCTACCTTGAGGTCACAAGTGGTGTTGATGAGCAGGTTGGAGGGCTTGAGGTCCCGGTGCAACACGTTGGCAGAGTGGATATACTTGAGTCCTCGCAGGATCTGGTAGAGGAAATAGCAGACGTGGTCGTTGCTCAGCCTCTGGCTCTTGAGCAGCTTGTACAGGTCTGTCTCCATCAGCGTCTGCACGATGTAGCTGGGGGACAATCTGGTCAAGGAAGACTTGGTCAATAACCAGCTTAAAACAGAAAACTTTTTCAAATTTTCTTGAAATCAGACCATATTCATAACAGAAGAACAAGATAGAAAAAAAGAAGAGAAACATCAAAATCCACTCAAACTGGGCCATCAAAAAAGGGGAAGTAAAGTAAAAAACAAGGAAAAGAGAACAAAGAAGAAATCCAAAGAAAAACCTGAAATAAAGAACAAAGAGGTCATAACCTTACCATACATTAGGGAAATAACTGAACCAATACAGCGGGTCATGAAAAAACACAAAATAAACAACAGTTCAACCTCACACAAAAACAAGACAGTTACTTGTACATCTTGTAAATCTTAAAATCAGCCATATCAGATCATTGTAAAATAAATAACCACATCACGGACCGGGACAACGGCAAAATCATCAGGACAGAAAGTAACAAATTCAAACGATGGATTAAGGAGGCGATCGAACTGAGGAAGCGGCCCAAGAAAACCATCAATCGGGATGAGGGAGCATTCATGCTTTCGCATACCTGGGACTCCCTCCTCCATTAATCATCAAGCGGGGGGGAGCCAACCAGGTAGACTTGACAGGTCTGCCTGGTTGGCCACGCCTATAAGAACAGCTGATAGGCAACACGTCACCGTGGTCAGGTGACCCTTCTGAAGAAGACTGCAGATTACAGTCGAAACATGTCAGGTAAACTTCAACACCATCCTCCCTGGACAGCTAGGAGACAAGCTCTACAAGCTCAGCGTGCCCGACTCCCTCTGCAGTTGGATCAATGACTTCCTGACGGACCAAAGACAGCACTTGTGGCTGAGGAAGATTGTCTCGGACAGTCGAACCACCAACACTGGTACTCCTCAGGGCTGTATACTTTCCCCGTGGCTCTTCGCCCTGTATACAAACTGCTGCACCTCCAGTCACCAGTCCGTAAAGCTGCTCAAGTTTGCGGACTACACTAGCCTCATCGGGCTCATCTCGGATGGCGACGAGTCCGCCTACAGGAGAGAGGTGGACCGGCTGGCGTCCTGGTGCAGCCTCAACAACCTGGAGCTGAACGCCCAGAAAACAGTGGCGATGATCTTGGACTTCAGGAAAGTCAAAGCCCCACTGTGGAGGGGGGCGTGGCCTGCGGGCCTGCAGCGGAACGGGGTGTGCCAGGACTGGCCTCGAAGTCAGCGACAGGTGCGTAGATGGCCCACCTGGGCCTTGTTATCTAATCACCTGTCGCTCTGTATAAGCAGCAACCGGGAGGAGAGACGTGGGTGGAGCTGGAGCAAGAGCGCGAGCGAGAGAGACAAAAGACAATTGCTGGAAAGCAACCCATAGACTTATTGCAAAATAAAACTGTGTTGTGAACCTGAACCGGACTGTCATGTCGATGCTTGGTGGTCCGAAGAACCCACTGGGGGGGGGGGGGCAACCCCCACAATTTGGCGCCCAACCAAGCCGGACCACCTGAGACGAGGGAAGCCAACCCCATGACGGATTTTGCGAGCATGCTCGCGGCGGTGACAGCGGCCAACAGATGGAGGCGGTCCTCCCGCAAGTGGCCCCAGCAGGGACAAATCCTGCAAGCGCTGGCGGACCGGGTGGGAGCGGCACGGCCAACAGCAGCGGCCGTTGCCATACAGCGCATGGGGGAGGAGGACCCCCATACGCTGCAAGCGCTGGCGGACCGGGTGGGAGCGGCACGGCCAACAGCAGCGGCCGTCGCCATACAGCGCATGGGGGAGGAGGACCCCCATGCATTCTTGGACATTTTTATGGCCACGGGGGAGGCATGCGCGTGGCCAAACGTCTCCTGCCGTTGCTAGCGGGGAAGGCGCAGAGAGCGGCACTCAGCCTACCGGCGGTCTACCGCGTACACTTCCCGGACCTGAGGAGGGCGGTGCTGGACCGGACCGGGTGCACCGCCGAAGACCACAGACGCTGGTTCCGGACGATGCACCTGGGGACGGAGGACCGCCCTTTTGTGCTGGGTCAACAGCTCCAAGAAGCGGCGACGCGCTGGCTCAGCAGAGGAAGGGAGACGACCAGGTGATGGAGTGGCTGGTTTTGGAGAAGTTCCTGGGGGAGATCCCTGCGCGGACGGAAACCTGGGTCCGTTATCACCGGCCCCGAGACCTGGCAGCAGCGGTGACCCTCGCCGAGGATCACCTGGCAGTGCACCGCGAGGCGCGACCGGCACCCACACCGCACGGACCGAGCGCGCAGCGGAAGGAGGAGGTATCACCGGTACCACGGAGCTGCGCACGTGACTCTCCCTCTGTTCTATCTCCACAGAACCCCCCGCACCCAGCACCGGCACCGCGCAGAGCAAGAGAGCAGAGGGAGGAGAAGAACTTGTGTGTGGGTGCTTGCTCGCAGGTCCCGGATGCGGCAAATACAGTACTTCCCGCGCAGACGGCCCCTCAAACGAATGGGCAGGCGTGCTGGACGCGTGGGCGGCCCGGTCACGTGCGTCAGGGACCTCCGCGGGTGGAGGTGAGGCAGGTGATCCGGGTGGCCGGCCCTCCGGTGCCCTCATCCGGCCCGGGTGAGACGTACTGTATACCGGTAAGGATACAAGGGTGTACATACCGGGCAATGGTGGATTCGGGCTGCGAGCAGTCCATGATCCACCAGAACCTGGTTCGACCCAGGGCTTTGAGGCAGGCAGCACGGGTGAGAATTAGATGTGTTCATGGGGATGTGCACGAATACCCTGTGGTGCCGGTGGAAATTTAATACGGCGAGCAAAAGCATAGTGTCAAGGTTGCTGTAAGTGCGCACCATACGCACTCAGTAATTTTGGGTACAAATTGGCCGGGGTTTAACCATATAGTGACACAATGTGTAGGGGTGCGTTCACGGCCTGTAGAAAAGGGTAAAATCCGCGCGGTTCATCCGACACTGCCGAGGAGGAAGCCTCCATGGACGATTTCCCCCTCGAGCAGTCCCGAGATGACACTCTGCTCACGGCCTGGGACCAGGTGGCTTCCATCAATGGTCAGCTGGTGCGCCGGGAACAGCGCGGTTATTCCCTCATTTTGCAATCATTAGGGATAGATAATACCGAGTGAGCCGCGACACTCAGACAGGAGAAGAAATCACCCAGTTGTTGGTGCCGAAACGCCGTCGGGAAATGATTTTCCAGGCGGCGCACGTCAACCCCATGGCTGGCCACATGGGGTATGATAAGACACTCAATAGGGTAATGGTCCGATTCTATTGGCCGGGCATCGGGGCAGACGTGCGCCGTTGGTGTGCTGCCTGCCTGGACTGCCAGCTGGTCAATCCGGCGGCCACCACCAAGGCGCCCTCATAGAGGTCCCATTCGAAAGGATTGGTATGGACCTCATCGGACCATTCCACCCGCTAGTCCTGATGGATTACGCAACTCGTTATCCCGAAGCAGTGTCGCTACGCTCCATCTCTGCAAAGAGTGTATCGCAAGCGCTGTTTCAGGTCATCTCCGGAGTCGGAATCCCGAAAGAGATTCTGACTGACCAGGGCACGTCCTTTATGTCACGGATGACAAAGGAACTATACGGAGTATTGGGAATTAAGGCGTTCCGAACCAGCATATACCTCCCGCAAACTGACAGGCTAGTGGAGCGGCTGAATAAGACGCTGAAAACCATGATCCGTAAGTTTACGCACGAGGACAAACCAAATTGGGATAAATGGTTGGAGCCCCTACTGTTTGCAATGGGGGAGGTACCCCAGGCCTCCACAGGGTTTTCCCCTTTTGAATTATTATACGGCAGGAAACCGAGCGGGGTTTTGGACATAATTAAAGAAAGCTGGGAGGTGGGTCCAAGCCCCAGCAAAAATGAAATTCAATACGTCATGGACCTGCGAGCAAAACTCCACACGGTGGGGCACTTGTCACGCGAGAATTTGTTCCGGGCCCAGGAACGTCAGCAGCGCTTGTATAACAGGGTGACTCAGCTAAATAAATTTTCACCGGGAGAAAAAGTGCTTGTGTTACTTCCAACGTCCAGCTCGAAATTACTCGCCAGGTGGCAAGGACCCTTTGTGGTCACACAGCAAGTGGGTGATGTAGATTATGAGGTCCGGCACTCAGACCGGGGCGGAGACACTCAAATTTACCATCTAAACCTTCTGAAGGCATGGAAGGAGGCATAGTGACGGTGGTCGAGGGGGAGTTCGGGCCAAAGATCCCACGCTCTGCCCCGCCCTCTCCCCTCCTCTGTGATAATCAGCTCACGTTAGTGCAGAAAGCAGATGTTGCCAAGCTGCAGCAGCACTAATTGCGGCCTGCCCAACCCCCAAGACGAAAAAAGAGGTGAGGCAGTTTTTGGGTCTGGCGCGGCCGGACGGCTTCCCGGCCTGCATCTGGCGGTGGAGGTATGTGGAGGGGGGCGTGGCCTGCGAGCCTGCAGCGGAACGGGTTGTGCCAGGACCGGCCTCGAAGTCAGCGACAGGTGCGTAGATGGCCCACCTGGGCCTTGTTATCTAATCACCTTCCGCTCTGTATAAGCAGCAACAGGGAGGAGAGATGTGGGTGGAGTTGGAGCAAGAGCGCGAGCGAGAGAGACAAAAGACAATTGCTGGAAAGCAACCCACAGACTTATTGCAAAATAAAACTGTGTTGTCATGTCGATGCTTGGTGGTCCGAAGAACCCACTGGGGGGCAACCTCTACACCTACCATCCCCCCTCACCCTGATTGACTCTCCCACCCTCATCTCCATTGTGGACTCCATCCGTTTCCTGGGCACCACCATCACCCAGGACCTCAAGTGGGAGCCGACCATCAGCTCCCTCATCAAGAAGGCCCAGCAGAGGATGTACTTCCTGCGGCAGCTGAAGAAACTTAAGGTGCCGACCGAGATGCTAGTGCAGTTTTACTCAGCCATCATCGAGTCCATCCTCACCTCCTCCATCACTGTGTGGTTCCCTGGCGCCACAGTCCGGGACAAGCATCGACTGCAGCGCATCGTACATGCTGCAAACTCCCATCCCTCCAGGACCTGTTCTCCTCCAGGACCAGGGGGCGTGTGGGTCAGATCACAGCTGATTCTTCTCACCCTGGACACAAACTATTCTCCCATCTCCCCTCAGGCAGAAGACTACGGTCCATCCAGACCCACACATGAACAGTTTTTTCCCCTCGGCCATCAGGCACATGAACAATAACAAGATCTGATAGCTCAGTTACAGCTCATGTTATTCTATTCTGTGTTATATGTGTTTTATGTTGTAATTTTACCAAGTAAAATTCCTAGTTTGTGAACCTGTTCCCAAACAATGGCAATAAAACCTATTCTGATTCTGAGGTAAAGATTCCATCTAATATACCAAAAATATGGCCTGATTACAAGAAAGAATAAAAGGGTAAATGAATAAAATATGAATATATAACTAATTTGCTGAGTGGATGAGTATGATTAGTAGCAATGCATGGTGCAAGGAATAAAATATGAATATATAACTAATTTGCTGTGTGGATGAGTATGATTAGTAGCAATGCATGGTGCAAGAAATAAAATATGAATATATAACTAATTTGCTGTGTGGATGAGTATGATTAGTAGCAATGCATGGTGCAAGGAATAAAATATGAATATATAACTAATTTTCTGTGTTGATGAGTATGATTAGTAGCAATGCATGGTGCAAGGAATAAAATATGAATATATAACTAATTTGCTGTGTGGATGAGTATAATTAGTAGCAATGTATGGTGCAAGGAATAAAATATGAATATATAACTAATTTGCTGTGTGGATTAGTATGATTAGTACCAATGCATGGTGCAAGGAATAAAATATGAATATATAACTAATTTGCTGTGTGGATGAGTATGATTAGTAGCAATGCATGGTGCAAGGGATAAAATATGCATATATAACTAATTTGCTGTGTGGATGAGTATGATTAATAGCAATGCATGGTGCAAGGAATAAAATATGAATATATAACTAATTTGCTGTATGGATGAGTATGATTACTAGCGATGCATGCATCATTTTTGCTGGGGTCTTCAAGAACTGTGATCCACGATCATCAACATCATAACAAATAAAGGCTTGACATTAGTTTAGATCACACATTCCTGTCACATTTCAAGTTAATTGCTGAGATGAATGGACTTTTGCAACATATTCTGATTTGAGGACTTTCACCTGAATATTGGGAATAACTGATTGGGAAAATATGCAACTTTTCTCCGACTAAATTGAACATTCCCTTTTTAAAAATCAGGAGCACAAAGTTATTCACTGCTTGTCTGCCCTGAGTGTACACTTCCCTGCCCGGTGAAAGGAGAATATAACGCATGAACTGGAGCCAGTCACAATCTGTCTCTGGTCATGCTCATCTAAATGAAAAAGCATTCATTCCAATGTAACCAAGAACAGCGCTAACATGATAGTGTACATTTCCCTGTCCGGTGAAAGGAGAATATAACGCATGAACTGAAGCCTGTCACAATCTGTCTCTGGTCATGCCCAACTAAATAAGAAAGCATTCATTCCAATAATAATAATAAAAAAATATATATAAATAATAAAGAACAACATGATAGGCGATCTTACTTAGTGCTGTTTGTATTTAGGGCTGCTAGCAGTTCGAAAACAGCTCTTTCATTTATAGTTGTTGCATGCTGTGTGTTTCAGTATGTTGTCGTCCTCTTGATGAAAGAGCAACCTTGCACTTATTATAAGTAGCCATGTTGCAATCTTCTCTTGTAAAACACAGAGCTTTTGTTCCGCCCGGACGCCGCTATGTTGCTCTCTGACGTCACCACACATGTTGTGTAATGACATCATTCCCATCGTTAAGGTTTGAACAATTGGCAAGCGATTTCAAGGAATTGATACACTGTCAACCAGTTCTAAAGAAGAACCAGTATTGGATTTCCATCCATATTAAGTATTGTAAATTCTGGACTTTAAGCCGCTACTTTTTTCCTACCGCCCTGCGCCTTATGAAACGGTGCAAATAATTTATGGATTTTTCTACGCTGACGGTCATAATGCAAATAGTTTTCAAAACAACCCAAGAAAACACACTGAAAAGGTGTGTTATTGTTTGTGCTATGGCGCCATCTTTTGGACAAGTTCGCTCACTGCAGGCGCTGCGGTGTACTTCCATTTAGTCCTTTCAAATGCATAGAAATGCCGTTCAGTCTTCTAGTCATCCATTGCGTTTCTACTTGTATGGATTCGTCATTCATCACTCCATGCAACGTTTGTAAGTTTTACAATATAACTAAAACAATTCTTACTTACTAAACCGTCCCGTTTATGATGTCTGTAGGAGTGTTTTCATGCATATTTGTACCTGTTATCGTAATGCAATGAAGCTAACGCAGTTAGCATTAGCTAATATGCGAACACATTTACAAGTGTCTGTGTTAGTACTATTACCTTACAATGGCATTATTTTTGTATTGTTTCAGTTTCACAAATTCCTCAGTAAATTCACCAAAACGTCACCGTGGAGTTATTGAGTCTGTTCAGCTGATTGGAGAGCTAACTTGCACATGACGATGACTTTTGTTTTGTTTGATCAGCAGTTTTACTGCCGTGTTACAGACACTGTTTGGAAACAATTACAGAATATTTCTGTGTAGATAACTAATTTCACAACGTATACATCTGCAGATTATAGTCCGGTGCAGCTAATATTTTTGTTCCCTGAAATTTGTTGGGTGCAGTTTATATACCGGTGCGTTGTATAGTCCAGAAAACAGGGTAATTGCAACAAGCCATAAGCTGTAGGCTTGAATAAACGTTAAAAGTGACCAAAAAGTCACAGTAACACTGACTTGAAGACAAACTAAGTACAATACAGACACAAGATGCGTTTGCTTTTTTGCATCTCCACTGGAAATGAGGAGCATGTTGACCCTGACCGATTATTTTTGACACAAAAAGTTTGGTGGCTTGTTAACTTCCAAGGTACACGCAGTGCCTTGATCATTTTCTAAAAGGCGCACAGGCAGAAAAGAGACGTACTGTTCTGATTAAATGGATTATCAGTACATGAGCTTCCTCCTTAGTAGGCCAGCTGGGCTCTCAAGCTAGAATTGTAAATACAAAACCAGGAGACTGTGCCTTCGAGTGTCATGAATGTATTTGCCATTGCAGGCGAGGCGTGTTCGTGCGCACGTAAACAGGAAGCGGAGGATGAAAGGATACACATCTCTCATGTTGTCGATGTGCCGAGCCCTCAAGATGTCGTTGATGCCGATGATATTCTCGTGGTTGAAACGCAGCAGAATCTTGATTTCTCTCAGCGTGCGCTGGCAGTACGTCTGGTGCTCAAAGGGGCTGATCTTCTTGATGGCCACGCGCTGGTTGGTCATGTGGTCCAGGGCAGAGCTGCGTGTCCAGGAGAAATCACAGCTCATGTTACACAGTGCAGGGTTGGTACCAGGAACGGAGCTGACGGGAAGTAGGGAGTGGATGAAGAGTGTGCATTGCAGAGACCAGAATGGAGGTGTAGATGTGCACACCTACAAGAGTGCAGGAGGTACACTCGATCTGTTTGGAGTGGTGTAGGAGGGAAGACGGGACCAGGGCAAGCTTATGAAATACAGTATGTGCATCGAAAAAGTATTTTCTTGGGCCATATATGGCTATCACAATATAATGTCATTTTATATCAATCCATGTTGATAATTATTGATATTTTTTAAAAGGAGCAGGAAAAAATATATTACATGTAAACATTTTCATTAGAAATGTAACTTCCTGTTCAGCTCAGCTATCAATGCAGATGTCAACACAAGCATGGAAAACACTCAATGTCAACAAAACAGTCAAATCACATTCAACACTTAACAACATGATCTTAAAAATAAGAAATGCTTTATATAGTGTAAGAAAATTGTGTTTAGTGGCAGGAAGTTACAGCTGTGCTTTAAAGGGTGAGCGCTGCTAAGGTGGTGTGGTATTAGCACACTTGCCTTGCATCAGTTACGTACTACATTGGTCTGACTAAGGTCCCTTTGAAAACATGCAAAACCTGTCTAGGTGACTTTTCCTCTTTTATCCCAATTTCTTCAATTTGACTTTCTCTTCTCACTCTATGCAAAGAATCAACCAAACTTGTTAGCGTGTGACTCCCACTGATCACTTCCTGCGTTGATCGCAGGAAGTGTGTGTGGGATATATATACACACACACACACACACACACACACACACACACATACACACAAACACACACACACACACACACACAATACCGTTGGGGTCACATTGAAATGTCCTTATTTTTAAAGAAAAAGGACTGTACTTTTCAATGACGATAACTTTAAACTGGTCTTAAAGGCCTACTGAAACCCACTACTACCGACCACGCAGTCTGATAGTTTATATATCAATGATGAAATCTTAACATTATAACACATGCCAATACGGCCGGGTTAACTTATAAAGTGACATTTTAAATTTGCCGCTAAACTTCCGGTTCGAAACGCCTCTGAGGATGACGTATGCGCGTGACGTAGACCGGCGAACACGGGTATGCCTTCCACATTGAAGCCAATACGAAAAAGCTCTGTTTTCATTTCATAATTCCACAGTATTCTGGACATCTGTGTTCGTGAATCTGTTTCAATCATGTTCATTGCATTATGTAGAAGGAAGCAGAGCAAGCAAAGAAGAAAGTTGTCGGTGCGAAATGGACGTATTTTTCGAACGTAGTCAGCCCCAACAGTACACAGCCGGCGCTTCTTTGTTTACATTCCCGAAAGATGCAGTCAAGATGGAAGAACTCGGATAACAGAGACTCTAACCAGGAGGACTTTTGACTTGGATACACAGACGCCTGTAGAGAACTGGGACAACACAGACTCTTACCAGGATTACTTTGATTTGGATGACAAAGAAGCAGACGTGCTACTGTGAGTATGCAGCTTTGGCTTTTTTTTGCGTATGTACGTAACTTTTTTAAAATATATAAGCTTTATGAACCTTGGGTTAGGTGAACGGTCTTTTGGGCTGAGTGATTGTGTGTGTTGATCAGGTGTTTGAATTGTATTGGCGTGTTCTATGGAGCTAGGAGCTAGCAGAGGAGCTAGGAGCTAGCATAACACGTACCGTACCGTACGTGCGCGTCACGTACGTAACTTTTTAAAAATATATAAGCTTTATGAACCTTGGGTTAGGTGAACGGTCTTTTGGGCTGAGTGATTGTGTGTGTTGATCAGGTGTTTGAATTGTATTGGCGTGTTCTATGGAGCTAGGAGCTAGCAGAGGAGCTAGGAGCTAGCATAACACGTACCGCACCGTACGTGCGCGTCACGTACGTAACTTTTTAAAAATATATAAGCTTTATGAACCTTGGGTTAGGTGAACGGTCTTTTGGGCTGAGTGATTGTGTGTGTTGATCAGGTGTTTGAATTGTATTGGCGTGTTCTATGGAGCTAGGAGCTAGCAGAGGAGCTAGGAGCTAGCATAACAAACACGCAGGTGTTTTTATGCAGGATTAATTTGTGGCATATTAAATATAAGCCTGGTTGTGTTGTGGCTAATAGAGTATATATATGTCTTGTGTTTATTTACTGTTGTAGTCATTCCCAGCTGAATATCAGGTACCGTGAGTATGCAGCCTTGGCTGCTAAACATTCGATAACTTGACCGTATGTGCGCGTCACATACGTAACTTTTTAAAAATATATAAGGTTTATGAACCTTGGGTTAGGTAAACGGTCTTTTGGGCTGAGTGATTGTGTGTGTTGATCAGGTGTTTGAATTGTATTGGCGTGTTCTATGGAGCTAGGAGCTAGCAGAGGAGCTAGGAGCTAGCATAACAAACACGCAGGTGTTTTTATGCAGGATTAATTTGTGGCATATTAAATATAAGCCTGGTTGTGTTGTGGCTAATAGAGTATATATATGTCTTGTGTTTATTTACTGTTGTAGTCATTCCCAGCTGAATATCAGGTCACCCCCGGCTCTCACAGCATCTTCCCTATCTGAATAGCTTCAACTCCCCACTAGTCCTTCACTTGCACTTTACTCATCCACAAATCTTTCATCCTCGCTCAAATTAATGGGGAAATTGTCGCTTTCTCGGTCCGAATCTCTCTCACTTCATGCGGCCATCATTGTAAACAATAGGGAACTTTGCGTATATGTTCAACTGACTACGTCACGCTACTTCCGGTAGGTGCAAGCCTTTTTTTTATCAGATACCAAAAGTTGCAATCTTTATCGTCGTTGTTCTATACTAAATCCTTTCAGCAAAAATATGGCAATATCGCGAAATGATCAAGTATGACACATTGAATAGATCTGCTATCCCCGTTTAAATAAAAAAAATTCATTTCAGTAGGCCTTTAACTTTAAAGAAATACACTCTATACATTGCTAATGTGGTAAATGACTATTCTAGCTGCAAATGTCTGGTTTTTGGTGCAATATCTACATAGGTGTATAGAGGCCCATTTCCAGCAACTATCACTCCAGTGTTCTAATGGTACAATGTGTTTGCTCATTGGCTCAGAAGGCTAATTGATGATTAGAAAACCCTTGTGCAATCATGTTCACACATCTGAAAACAGTTAAGCTTGTTACAGAAGCTACAAAACTGACCTTTCTTTGAGCAGATTGAGTTTCTGTAGCATCACATTTGTGGGGTCAATTAAACGCTCAAAATGGCCAGAAAAAAAGAACTTTCATTTGAAACTTGACAATCTATTCTTGTTCTTAGAAATGAAGGCTATTCCACAAAATTGTTTGGGTGACCCCACACTTTTGAACGGTAGTATATATATATGAACGGTAGTATATATATATATATATATATATATATATATATATATATATATATATATATATATATATATATATATATATATATATATATATATAAATTAAATACATCTCCTCTCTGAGCTGCCACCTTATTGTGGTAGAGGAGTTTGTGTGTCCCAATGATCCTAGGAGCTATGTTGTCCGGGGGCTTCTATGCCCCCTGGTAGGGTCTCCCAAGACAAAGTGGTCCTAGGTGAGGGATCAGACAAAGAGCAGCTCAAAGACCTCCATGAATAATACAAACAAAGGACCCAGATTTCCCTCGCCCGGACGCGGGTCACCGGGGCCCCCCTCTGGAGCCAGGCCCGGAGGTGGGGCACGATGGCCTGTCCCCATGGGGCCCGGCCGGGCACAGCCCGAAGAGGCAACGTGGGTCCCCCCTTCAATGGGCTCACCACCCATAGCAGGGGCCATAAAGGTTGGGTGCAATGTGAGCTGGGCGGCAGCCGTAGGCAGGGCACTAGGCGGTCCGATCCTCGGCTACATAAGCTAGCTCTTGGGACGTGGAACGTCACCTCGCTGGGGAGGGGAAGGAGCCTGAGCTACTGCACGAGGTGGAGAAGTTTCGGCTAGATATAGTTGGACTCACTTCGACGCACAGCAAGGTGTCTGGAACCAGTTCTCTCGAGAGGGGCTGGACTCTCTTCCACTCTGGCGTTGCCAGCAGTGAGAGGCGAGGGGCTGGGGTGGCAATTCTTGTTTCCCCCGGGCTCAAAGCCTGCACATTGGAGTTCAACCCAGTGGACGAGAGGGTAGCTTCCCTCCACCTTCGGGCGGGGGACGGGACGGGTCCTGACTGTTGTTTGCGCTTACGCGCCAAACGGCAGCTCAGAGTACCCACCCTTTTTGGATTCACTCGAGGGAGTACTGCAGAGTGCTCCCCCAGGTGATTCCCTCGTTCTATTGGGGGACTTCAACGCTCATATTGGCAACGACAGTGAAACCTGGGGAGCCGTGAATGGGAAGAATGACCGCCCGGATCTGAACCCGAGTGGTGTTTTGTTATTGGACTTTTGTGCTCGTCACAGATTGTCCATAACAAACACCATGTTCAAACATAAGAGTGTCCATAGGACACACTAGGCCGCAGTTCCATGATCGACGTTGTAGTTGTGTCATCGGATTTGCGGTCTCATGTTTTGGACACTCGGGTGAAGAGAGGGGTGGAGCGAAAGCGGCCGATCACCACGGTGTTGAGTTGGCTGCGATGGTGGGGGAGGATGCCGGACAGACCTGGCAGGCCCAAACGCATTGTGAGGGTCTGCTGGGAACGCCTAGCAGAGTTTCCTGTCAGAGAGTTTCAATTCCCGCCTCCGGAAGAACTTTGAACATGTCACGAGGGAGGTGCTGGACATTGAGTCCGAGTGGATGATGTTCCGTACCTCTATTGTCGAGGCGGCCGATTGGAGCTGTGGTCGCAAGGTGGTTGGTGCCTGTTGTGGCTGTAATCCTAGAACCCCGCTGGAGGGATGCCGTCAAGCTGAAGAAAGAGTCCTACCGGGTTCTTTTGGCTCATAGGACTCCGGAGGCAGCAGACAGGTACAGACAGGCCAAGCGGTGTGCGGCTTCAGCGGTCGCGGAGGCAAAAACTCGGATATGGGAGGAGTTAGGGGAAGCCATGGAAAACGACTTCCAGACGGCTTCGAAGCGATTCTGGACCACCATCCGCCGCCTCAGGAAGGGGAAGCAGTGCAATGTCAACACCGTGTACGGTGGGGATGGTGTTCTGCTGACCTCCACCGTCGGTAGAGGGAATACTTCGAAGACCTCCTCAATCCTACCAACACGTCTACCTATGAGGAAGCAGTACCTGGGGAATCTGTGGTGGGCTCTCCTATTTCTGGGGCTGAGGTTGCAAAGGTAGTTAAAAAGCTCCTCGGTGGCAAGGCCCCGGTGGTGGATGAGACCCGCCCGGAGTTCCTTAAGGCTCTGGATGCTGTGGGCTGTCTTGGTTGACAAGACTCCGCAACATCGCGTGGACATCGGGGGCAGTATCTCTGGATTGGCAGACCGGGGTGGTGGTTCCTCTTTTTAAGAAGGGGAACAGGAGGGTGTGTTCCAACTATCGTGGGATCACACTCCTCAGCCTTCCCGGTAAGGTCTATTCAGGTGTACTGGAGAGGAGGCTACGCCGGATAGTCGAACCTCGGATTCAGGAGGAACAGTGTGGTTTTCGTCCTGGTCGTGGAACTGTAGACCAGCTCTATACTCTCGACAGGGTCCTTGAGGGTGCATGGGAGTTTGCCCAATCAGTCTACATGTGCTTTGTGAACTTGGAGAAGGCATTCGACCATGTACCCCGGGAAGTCCTGTGGGGAGTGCTCAGAGAGTATTGGGTAACGGACCGTCTGATTGTGGCGGTCCGCTCCCTGTATGATCAAGTGTCAGAGCTTGGTCCGCATTGCCGGCAGTAAGTCGGACCCGTTTCCAGTGAGGGTTGGACTCCGCCAAGGCTGCCCTTTGTCACCGATTCTGTTCATAACTTTTATGGACAGAATTTCTAGGCGCAGTCAGGGCGTTGAGGGTATCTGGTTTCGTGGCTGCAGGATTAGGATTAGTTGCAGATGATGTGGTCCTGATGGCTTCATCTGGCCAGGATCTTCAGCTCTCACTGGATTGGTTCGCAGCGGAGTGTGAAGCGACTGGGATGGGAATCAGCACCTCCAAGTCCGAGTCCAGGGTTCTCGCCCGAAAAAGGGTGGAGTGCCATCTCCGGGTTGGGGAGGAGATCTTGCCCCAAGTGGAGGAGTTCAAGTACCTCGGAGTCTTGTTCACGAGTGAGGGAAGAGTGGATCGTGACATCGACAGGCGGTTCGGTGCGGCATCTTCAGTAATGCGGACGCTGTATCGATCCGTTGTGGTGAAGAAGGAGCTGAGCCGGAAGGCAAAGCTCTCAATTTACCGGTCGATCTACGTTCCCATCCTCACCTATGGTCATGAGCTTTGGATTATGACCAAAAGGACAAGATCACGGGTACAAGCGGCCGAAATTAGCTTCCTCCGCCGGGTGACGGGGCTCTCCCTTAGAGATAAGGTGAGAAGCTCTGTCATCCGGGAGGAGCTCAAAGTAAAGCCGCCTGTTTTAATGTTAGCATTTAAGCTAGCCAGCGCTCACCGGTCTGGGAGTTCATCAAAGTGTTATCAATCACGGTTTTACGATAATTTTCATTTAAAACAGTAATACTAACCGTTGGAAGTTTTACCGCAGTTTATCACGACAGCGTTTATTGTTAGTTGGTGATATGCATTTATTAGAAGAAAAAAATTAAGGATATGGCAAGCAGAAAAATATTTATTTCAATACTTTCCCCAAAACACGTATTGAGGCTATATAGTGTGTTTTATCCAATTACTCGATTAGTGTTTAGAAGTTTTTATGTTTTTTAAAGATAAAAAAATGGTGCGTCACGTTCGGTTTATGTGACAAGTCACTTCCCGTAATCCTATTCCTTCGAGTATCGATCAATCTCTGTAGGTTAAATGTATACAGTTAAATCTCTCAGTTGTTCAGACAGTAATGTGTTTATAAAAGTTTAGATTGGCTCTTGTTTTCATGCTAGCATTTAGGCGAGCTAGCACTAGCTCGCTTTTCATGTATATGAGCAGTGTCACCTAGGGGTGTGAATCTTTGGGCACTTAATTCAATCTGATTCCGATTCCTGGAGTGACAAATTGATTCTCGAATCACAATTCAAACCGATTCTTGCAATGTATTTTTTGGTATAATAGGTATTATGAAAACTTTCTAAACAGGTTACAGGTAGTAAAGCTCCTTCCGGTTTTTTAAAATAGATTCTTATTAAAAAAAAGTGTGTTGTTTTTCATCCTATTGATTTTCAAAAATTATGAATCACTTTAGAATCGAAATGAATAAGAAAGTAACGTTTTTTTTGTGCGGCCCTCGTGTCACAGGTCTGTGGGTTTATCAAAGTGTAATCAATTACGGTTTTACGATCATTTTAATTTATAACGTGAGCACTTTTACCACGGTTTCTCATTACATTGTTTATCGTTACAGCCCGAGTAGATGTGCATAGATTTTTTTTTAAATAACTAAGGTTATGTCAAGCAGAAAATGTTTTGTTTATGTCAACTATTTTCCCGAAAACACACATTGGAGCTATGAAGTGTGTTTTGTCCGATTACTAGATTAATCAGACGAGTTCATCGCTACAGCACTCGATTACTACAGCCCGAGCTTTAACACACAGGCGAAAGATGATATAAGTACAATGTTGTCATCTTCCAGTGAGTGATGTCAAATCAGCAGAAATCACATGGCCAGGATGACACAAAGCAAAACAACAAGCAATGTCGTCACATCCACGGAAGAGCCTGGACTGGGTCCAATCCACCAAAAAACGGCCTGTTGTGGTACTGTTTGTGGCTCGGCAGAGACTTGGCACTGATATCACAGCAGGGAGTTGGCTGTGATATCGACTTGTAACACAAAGGTGAAAGATGATACAGGTACAATGTTGTCAGCTTCCAGTGAGTGATGTCAAATCAGTAGAAATCACATGGCCAGGATGACACAAAGCAAAACAACAAGCAATGTCGTCACAACCACGGTAGAGCCTGGACTGGGTCCAATCCACCAAAAACGGCCTGTTGTGGTGGCGTTCGTGGCTCGGCAGAGACTTGGCACTGACATCACAGCAGGGAGTTGGCAGTGATATCGACTCGCGCAACAGGTTTGCTCGACATGCCCACACAAGGCTGCAGATAACAGGAGGTGAGGCCTACTCCATGCGAGTCGCAAATCCCATAAGCATCATTTTCCTACACGGCATGATTTATTCTTCTATTTTAAAAATGTTTTGTTTGTAATTATGTTGTCCGCTCTTTGGTCATCTACTTTAAAATGGTGCAGGCGAGTCGACTATTTCCTGTAATAGCCACGCCTGTAGCTAGTTTGCTAGCATGCTAACTACAAACAAGCGGATTTATGTAAATCCATATCACTAGGCAACGCGTTCATTAGTGCATGACCGCATTTTGTACATAAGATAGATTAATAATGGGGGGTAAGAAGTAGCCGTGTCCTGCGCTAGCCCGTGAGCAAAGAAAAAGTACTCACCACACCATTCCGTAAGCGCCCTCCCCGATGTAAGACAGGTTGGTGTAGCGTGGGCCCACGTCAAAAATCTGGCCCTTCACAGACTCGGAGGGTGTTTTTTGACCCGCCGCTCCGGGGGCTCCATCATGCGCAACAGTGCCAGCCGCCCCGGCAGCAGCAACGCCGTTGTTGGAGGCTGCGGCCCCGACCGCTGCGGTGCTGCTCGAATCCGCCATTATTTTCCTCTCCAAGCCGCGCCTGCTCCGTCTGTCACTGCCTTTTTTTTTACCGCAAAGCTTTCAACGTCTTCACTCGAGGGCTTTTCACCGAGCAGAATGTTCGATTTATGGAACAAAAAGCCAAAGTGGGGCCCGCTCGACACCACCCCGAGTGGAAACGTTTTTTTCGCTTGCGAGAGCTGGGATTTGGTGTCCGTAAATGCGCGTGCTGGGCTACTGTAATGCGGGTGCGTTTGAAATGAGGGCCGGGTCAATTTAGCCGAGCGGAGTTACGTCATTGTTTGCAGTTCTTTCAGCAGGCGCCGCCTTCCCAGCTCCTTTGTGTCAACAAAACGAGCTGAATAGACAGCATTGGCTAGCTCAACTTCAGTACGTATATAGCAGTGTTTTTCAACCTTTTCTGAGCAAAGACACAATTTTTTCATTGAAAAAATCCCGAGGCTCACAACCAGTAGAAATCATTGAAAAATGAAACTCAGCAGCCGATATTGACAATTAAAAAGTCGTTCTCGCAATTGTTGGATATGAACTTAAACCATAACCAACAATGGATCACTATAGCTCTTGTCTCAAAGTAGGTCTACTGTCACGATCTGTCACATCACGCTGCGACTTATTTGGAGGTTTTTGGTCTTTTCCTGTCTGTCGTATTTTAGTTCTTGTCTTGCGCTCCTATTTTGGTGGCTTTTCCTGTTGTGTTGGTATTTTCCTTTTTTTTTCAAATATTTTTATTGAATTTTACAGTTAAAATCACATTTAACAGTCATACTTTGGTCACGCAAAACCTTCATACAATCACACATCCACTCATACCCACTCACATGCACACTTGAGGAGAGAGGTGCACTTAAACTTTAACAATTCAAGGTTTACAGTATGAACATTATTAGAAAAGATACCCAGATATTGTATATATTTATCCATCCATCCCGCTCCGGCTCAGGATCAGCAGGCTATCCAGACCATAGCAAGATGGATGAACATTCCTCGGCATCAAGGATCCTCAGGAAGTGATCCCAAGATCACCTCTCGAGGGCCTCTCCACCGTTCACACTTAAAAACGAAAAGGAAAGTCACAGAAGTTGTTCAGGTGTAAAACAATACAAAATAAAAAGTCACAAAAAAATAAAAATAAGCAAGTAAACCGTGGGGAGGCCATATCAGAAGTAACAACAAAAAAAACAATAATAGTGTAGAATCAATACAGAAAATAATAAAGATAACAAAAAAGGAATACAACTACAAAAAAGATGGCAGTTTTTTTTTTCTTTTTTTTTCTTAAATGTCTAAATTATGATTCAATATATGTCAGTAAAGGTTTCCAGGTTTGTTCCCATTTATTCATACTTGCAGAGTTTATAAATCGTATTCTTTCAAGAGTCATTACATTCACAAGTTCATTTAGCCAGTTCCTGAAGTTGGGTGAAGATGGGCTTTTCCAGTCTTTGAGAATGAGTCTTTTTGCCAAGACCGTCCCGAGCAGCAACACGGCTGTAATATATTTTGGAAGTTTTTGTGTTTCTGAAGACCACCCAAACAAGATTATATCCCTGTCAGGGACAAGTTTTCTCTGATATACCCCCGAGTAAAAAAAGAAAATGCTGGACCAAAATGATTGAATAATTGAACATTCCCAAAACGAATGAGACAGTGATCCTTCAGCAGATTTACATTTATCACAAAGTGGAGATGTATCAGGATAAAATTTGTGTAATAAGACTTTGGAGTAGTAAAAACGATGAATCACTTTAAACTGTATGAGCCTAAGGCTGCTGTTAATTGAGCAATTGTGAATTTGAGAGAGTGTCCGTTCCCATTGCTGTTTGGGTATTGTTGTTCTTAGTTCCTGTTCCCAGGCTCTTTTAACACCGTCTGCCGATGTCATGGGCATAATGAAGCAGCTGGCAAATTTGGCGATAAGCTTTTTACTTGTAGGTGATAAATTTAGTAATTCTAAGAGAGGGTGTTTTTCATTTACCAGCTGAGACTTTGACATTTTTTCTTTAATGAATTTTTTTGCCTGCAAATAGCAAAACCAACTGAATTGGGACAATTTGAATTTGATTCGCAATTGCTCAAATGATGCAAGACTGTCCTCGACAAACATGTCTTTTATGCATTTAATTCCATTCAAGTACCAGTTAAAAAAAATTCTGTCTGTTATCGATGGAATAAATGCATGATTAAATACATAGTTACATTGGAAATATTCAATTGTTTTTTAATTTGAGAAAGAATTTTGATAGAATTTCTTACTACTACACTATGGCTTGTTGATTTAATAGAAGAGACTGGTTTAGTAAAAAGTAAAGATAGCAATGATGTGTAAGGTTTAACTAATGACTGCAGTTCCAATTTCAGCCACAAGGGAGCAGAATTAAGTGATTCATTCTTTGGGAACCCCATCTTCCAATAGGTCAATGCGTTCAGATTTGATGCCCAATAATAATTTTTGAACATTGGGAGACCCAGCCCCCCTTCCCCTGTAGATCTGAATAAGTGCTTTTTAGATATTCTGCGTTTTTTATATCCCCACACAAAATCTAGAACTAAAGATTCAAGTTTTTTGAAAAAATCTGCAGGAATTAGAATTGGTAAATTTTGAAAAAGATAGGTAAATTTTGGCAGGGTTATCATTTTGACAGCATTCACTGTACCTAACATAGAGAGGGGTAGGGTCTTCCAATACTCTATACACACTTTCAATTTCTCAAAAGCTTCAGTAAAGTTCAATTTTAGTAATGATTCATAATTTTTAGATATTTTTAAGCCGAGATAGGATATATAGTTTTCTGCAACTTTAACTGGGTTTTGACTGATCTTAACACTATCTCCTAGGAACATAAGCTCGCTTTTGGACCAGTTTATTTTGTAACCAGATATTTTACCAAAAGAGTCTACATATTCTAAAAGAAGTGGTAATGCAATTTCTGGCTCAGTAAGTGTAACAAGTACATCATCTGCATAAAGTGAGATGAGACTCTCTGATGTGCCCACTGAAAATCCCTTAATATTAGAGTTCATTCTTAAACCAATGGCCAGTGGTTCTAGGGCCAAATTGAAAAGTAAGGGCGAAAGGCAATCGCCCTGTCTCACGCCACGATGTAATTCAAAACTATCCGATATTACATTATTAGTTATGACATATGATTTTGGTGCAAAATAAATTATTTTAACCCATTTTATAAAATTTTCTCCCAACCCAAATAATTTGAGAACATGAAATATATAAGCCCACTCAATTGAATCAAAAGCTTTATGAGCATCCAGAGTCAGGACGGCTGCCTTTTTGTTTCCTATCCAGTCCGAGTACAAGTTCAATAATCTCCGTACATTGCCAAAAGAAGGTCTGTCCGGGATAAAACCAACCTGATCCGGATGGATAATTTCTGTTATGTGGTTGCTTAACCTTGTTGCGAGTACCTTAGTTAGAATCTTATGGTCTAGATTGAGCAGGGAGATAGGTCTATAATTGGCTGGATCGAATGGATTTTTTCCCTTTTTTGGAATTATACATATATGAGCTTCATACAAGGCGCTTGGAAGTTTATTGTTTACGAAAGAGTCATTTAACATTCTTAATATTATAGGGGACAGTATTTCACTAAAAGCTTGATAAAACTCTGCACCAAATCCACCTGGACCAGGGCTTTTATTCACGGAGAAAGATTTCAGTGCTTTTAGCAGTTCTTCAATTGAAATAGTATTGTTTAAAGAATTCTGATGGTTTGGACTCAGTTGAGGTAGATTTAATGGAGTAAAAAAATCATTTAAATCATTAACCGATATAGCTGAACTAGATTTATATAATTCTGAATAAAAGTCTTTAAAGACATTGTTGATATCCTGTAAATCTGTACATGTTTCACCTGTTTTTGAGCATATTTTGTGGATAGCAGCTTTAGCTTGATCTCCTTTGAGCTGTCTAGACAGAAGTGTTTGTGGTTTATCAGATATTTCAAAATGTTTTTGTTTATTTTTCAGTAAGAGTTTAGATACTTCACCGTGAAGAAGAGAATTGTATTCATTTTTCAGTTTCAGCATCTTATTATAGTCAGACTCCAAAAGAGAATTTATATGAATTTCTTCCATTTCTTTAATTTCTTTTTCCAGTTCTTAATGCCTTTTTCTTACTTCTCTTTGTTTTGAGCTCTCAAATGAAATGATATATCCTCTGACAGTAGCTTTAAGGGCTTCCCACAATATAGAGTCTGAGACCTTTCCGTTATCATTCACCTCAATAAACTCTTGGATAATCTTGTTCATATACTCTTTAAAATCTTCATATAATAATAATTGTGGATTAAATCTCCATTTTTGTTTGGTTTTATGGAGATCAATTTGGATCTGCATACTCATAGGGCTGTGATCTGAGATGACTCTACTGTGGTACTCAGGATTACTGACATTGGAGAGAGCGGAGGCTTCTACTAAGAAGTAATCGATTCTAGTGTAAGAATTGTGTACAGCGGAGTAAAATGAATACTCCCTTTTATTAGGATGTTTTGTTCTCCATATGTCGAATATATTTCTTGATCTCATAAGATTATTAATGGTTTTAGTTCAGTTAGCAATTACATGAGATTTAGTTGACAATCTATCTAAAGTGGGATCCAAAAGGCAGTTAAAATCACCACCAATGTAGATATGAGAGGAGTTATCATCAGGGAGTAGACCAAAGACTCTATGATAAAAGTTTGAGTCATCTGTGTTTGGTCCATAGATATTCAAAAAAGTTACTGGGTAGGATGTAATATGACCATTTAATAAAATAAATCTTCCGTTAGGGTCAATTATTTTTGATGTAAGTATGAAAGGCACATTTTTATGAAATAAAATGGCTACACCTCTAGCTTGTGAAGTAAAGGGTGCATGATAAACCTGAGATATCCAGCTAGCTTTAAGTTTGTGTTGGTTGTCTTTACAGAGATGTGTTTCTTGTAAGAATAAAACATCTGCTTTTAATGAATTTAAGTGTGAAAAAACCTTCCCTGCTTTAATATTTTTAGCTAAACCCCTGACGTTCCATGAAACTAGTGTAATTTTTTTCTTATAAATTGACATTAAAGTTTTTTAGGGTATTTTATCTTTACGTGAAAAAAAACCGTAGTAATTGGCAAGTTGAAATATGATTGTGCACCTCGCTCCTCCACATTCATGCTCAGATTCACACATACACAACACTCACACCCCATTGTTCCCCCCTCCCTCTGTCCCCATCGTGTGTAGTTCGAAGTTTTGGAGTGAAATCTCCATTGTGATGTTATCCATACGACGTCGTGTTGGCCGATTCCCCAGTCCAAAAGTCCCCCATCCCCACCCCCATCTTCAGGCGCAGGGCGCATGGCTAAGATGCGCAAGCAGTAGTTTGCCTCTGCGGTAACTCCGGTGAAAACTTTTAAGATTTAACTCAAATTCTGCTTTTTTTTTTTATTTAAAACTTACAACGCTTGGCCAACTATATGCATGCCTATCACTCTGGGTGAGTTATACTCTATCAAGACAACATAACAATAATTATGCCCAAGACACGAAGAGGGAAGCAATCAGTCACCTGTGGCCGTAAACGAGCTCGAAGCTGGCGCTGAGATGGCGTCATCAACTTTGGAGAAGTTGCTGGATAAAATACTCGAGTCTATCAACAAACGTTTTGACATGCTTGAGGAAAAGCTTGAGGCTCTTACAAGCAAGCAAGCGGCATTGACCAACAGAGTGGATGACATGCAGCAGCAAGGTTCCGAACATGAGCGCCGCATCGAAGTGCTCGAACAAAAACTGACTGAAACGCAGAAGAGCAATGAGAAATTGGCAGCTAAAATTGACGAATTGGAAGGGCGCTCAAGACGTAATAACTTAAAAATAGTCGGGATACCAGAGCAAGAAAAAAAGGGAAGACTTACGGATTTCGTTGCGGACCTGATACCAAAGTTGTTTGGAGCGAGTAACTTCTCCAAGCCAGTGGTGGTGGACCGCGTGCACCGTGTCCCGCTCGCTCGCTATGGTGACGGCAAGCGCCCCAGGAGCATCATCGCAAGGATACACTTCTACCAGGACAAGGAGCTACTTCTTCGACTGAGCCGCGGCCAGGAGCTGATCTACAACGGCCTGCGCGTCTTCCTGTTTCCAGACTACACTGCCGAGGTGACAGCGCAAAGACTGGCCTTTCGAGAGGTAATGAACACGCTGCGGGAGAAGGAAATCAAGTTTATGCTGCGTTTTCCAGCTCGCCTGCATGTGGAGTACAACGACCAGGTAAAGGTGTTTACCTCTCCTACAGACACTAAGACTTTCATTATAAAACATCTTAGTGGCTAATCATCAATAACGGCTCCACCAAACAAGGCTTATGATCAGCATAAAGCAGAAATACACTTTTTTCACTGAGGTTTATTTCACCGGAGGACGCAGGAAAAAAAAAAAAAACACTTCGCTGCTGAGCTAGTGCTTGGAGCAGTGTTGGTATTTTCCTGTAGCAGTTTCATGTCTTCCTTGAACATTCCCCGCACCTGCTTTGTTTTCGCAATCAAAACCATTTAAGTTGTGCGGACGCTATCCTTCTTTGTGTGAACATTGTTGATTGTCATGTACGGGTGTACTTTGTGGACGCCGTCTGCTCCACACGCTGTAAGTCTTTGCTGTCGTCCAGCATTCTGTTTTGGTTTACTTTGCAGCCAGTTCAGTTTTAGTTTAGTTTTGCATAGCCATCCCTAAGCTTCAATGCCTTTTCTTAGCGGCACTCGCCTTTTGTTTATTTTTGGTTTAAGCGTTAGATACCTTTTTATCTACACGCTGCCTCCCGCATATTGTGATCACGACAAACCATGTTCCCGACATCTACAAAGCAATTAGCTACCTGCTGCCACCTACTGATATGAAAGAGTATAACATGGTTACTCTGCCGAGTTGTAGACAGCACAGACACTCAACAACAGCACATTATTTGCGGATTATAATTACTGGTTTGCAAAAAATGTTTTTAACCCAATTAGGTGAAATTACATAATCTCCCACGGCACACCAGACTGTATCTCACGGCACAATTTGGATTTATTGGTGCATCGCTAAGTAACGTATTTGATCGACATAATGAGTGCTGCTGTGATCGTGACGCTATTGAGAAAAAGTTTGTTTGCAGTTGATTTCCTGCTACTAATATTAGTCTCATGTTGTTCTGCAGTTGTTTTTATGTGTGAAGTTGATATTTTGTCTCATTATTTAGCCGTAGATGTCCCTGTTGTTCAGCAATGTTTGCGAGCGATATCAAGATTCACTATATGCTGTTAAGATTTATTCATCTACTTATTAATACTACTAAGGATATTTTCTTGATGCTAATAAATATCACCAAAGACGCTATAATGGGGTCATCCGTGTCCAATAAAGCACTTGTCTTTCCTGCACAACAACTAAGCTTTTAGTTTGTTATGAAAATGGAGAATGAAAATACGGTGGATTGGACCAACAATCACAATATTTATTACTAGGACTTAACATGACGTTAGTTTATTTGCACAAGCAGGTCTTCTAGCTATATTTAGGCACAGCAACCACAAAAGAACACAAACTAATTGTCCTTTATCTATGTTTAGTTATGCTCTCAAACATTACTAATATAGTAGAGAATAAAGTGAATTGTATAAAAGAACGTTTTTCAAACAAATCAAATGTTCAAACAAACATTTTACAAAGTGATCACTGCAGACACCAGCATGGTCCGATTGATTTCCACAAGATGATGAAAGTGATATTTTTAAGAGCCTTTTCTTCGAAGCACTTTTGTTAAATTAAGTTAAGTTAAAGTACCAATGATTGTCACACACACACACACTAGATGTGGTGAAATTTGTCCTCTGCATTTGACCCACCCCCTTGTTCATCGCCTGGGAGGTGAGGGGTGCAGTGGGCAGCAGCAGTGGCCATGCCCGGGAATCATTTTTGGTGATTTAACCCCCAATTCCAACCCTTGATGCTGAGTGCCAAGCACTGTTTTCCCATGACTTTATTACCTTTATGAACCACTTATTTCGGGACTCTATGAAAGATCTTTCTATCTCTCTATTGGAACGACTGCAACAGCCAAGAACAGAACAGCAATACAAAAAATTCTGATCAAACTCTACACTCACTCTCACTTGTTCTAATGCTACGCTCAAGCTGCTTGACCATCGTGTCGAATGAAGCCGCCAAGAAGAAAAATGGATGTGACGTCATGTGCAACCGTCCTATTGGCCTGGTGATGAGTGGTGCCTGGTTTCCTCCAAACATTCACGCCAAAGACTTCAATGTTTATCTCATCAGACCAGAGGATTTAGTTTCTCATGGTCTGAAAGTCTTACAGATGCACTTTTTAATACTTTTGCAAAAGTTTCTACATTTCTGTTTTTTTCTGTCAAGATGGGGTGCTGAGTTTACATTAATGAGAAATAAAATGTACTTTTTTGATTTTTGCCAATGGCTGCAATGAAACAAAGACTGAACAATTTAAAGGGGTCTTAATACTTTCCGTGCCCACTGTATATATTATTTAATTTCACATCCATATTTTTGTTTTCAAATATTTATTTTGATTGCAAATCCTATATTTCCGTTTAAAAAAGATTTGCAATTAAAATAAAGACTAAAATAAAAATTATGATTTGTAACCCCCCAAAATTGCAACCAAAAAACATTTTTTTTGTTTGAAAATGTGTATTTTTGATTTCACATCCATGTTCTTTGTTGCAAACATTCATTTTGGTTGAAAATCTATTATTTATGTTTAAAAAAAAAACATAAACCAAAAACCATTTTTGTATTGATTGATTGAAACCATGATTTGTAACAAAAAAGGCAACCAAAAGTATTTTTTGTTAAACATTATATTAAATGTTTTATCGTTTATATATATATCGTATATTGTAGCGACCACATAAAACATGATGTGGACGCGAGCAAATACTGCGGCATGGTCATGCTGGACCTTCAGAAGGCCTTTGACACCGTTAACCACGTTATACTGTTAGATAAGCTCAGAGCAATCGGATTTGATAAAACCTCATCGAGCTGGATGCAATCCTACTTGGAGGGGAGGAAACAGGTGGTAGAGGTGAACGGCACCGTGTCACCCCCCCTCTCAGTAAGCTGTGGAGTCCCCCAAGGCAGTATATTAGGGCCTTTACTGTTCATAATATACATAAACGACATGTCATCAGCATGCGACTGTGAATTGTTTTTGTTTGCGGATGACTCGGCTCTGCTGGTATCCGGCAAGGACAAGTCACAGGCGGAGAAAATCCTCAGTGCTGAACTCTGTAGAATTTGCACCTGGCTCGCTGGCAACAAGCTATCCATACACTTGGGTAAAACGGAGTCCATCCTATTTGGGTCCCACATAAACCTTAAAAAAGTCAATAACTTAACTATAAAAGTGGGTGACATTGTTATCACCAGGAAAGATGAGGTCACCTACCTAGGTTCCATTCTAGAGGCTAATCTTTCCTGTGATAAAATGGCAACCAAGGTAATCAGAAAGGTCAACCAACGAACGAGATTTCTCTATAGAATCTCCTCTCTGGTCAACAAAAGAACCATGAAGATTCTGGCGGGAACTCTCGTTCAACCCTTTTTCGATTACGCATGCACCTCCTGGTACCCTAGCACCTCCAAAACCCTCAAATCTAGACTCCAAACATCCCAGAACAAGCTAGTCAGGTTACTTTTAGACCTCCACCCCAGATCACACCTCACTCCTACCCACTTCTCCAAAGTGGGCTGGCTCAGGGTGGAGGACAGAGTAAAACAACTTGCACTGAGCCTAGTCTATAAAATCCGCTACACCTCCCTGATACCGAAGTACATGTCAAACTACTTCCTTAACGTAAATGACCGCCATAACCACAACACCAGGGGGAGCTCCACTAACCACGTTAAACCCAGATTCCGATCTAACAAAGGTCTTAACTCATTCTCTTTCTATGCCACATCAATGTGGAATGCGCTCCCAACAGGTGTAAAAGAAAGGGCATCTCTATCCTCCTTCAAAACTGCAATAAAAGTACACCTCCAAGCAACTTCAACCCTAAACTAACACCCTCCCCGGATTGTAAATAATCAAATGTTTTTCTTATGCTTTCTGATATCTCTCTCTCTATGTCCACTACTTGCTGTACATATCCTACCAAGTCAGACCTACACTGTTTCAATGTCCATTTCTCTGATGATGCAATTGTTGATGCTGATTGTTGATGACAGAAGTGTTGATAACAACCAAACCTAACCCCCCCCCCTCCATATCCCACAACCCGGATTGTAAATAATGTAAATAATTCAATGTATATACTCTGATGATTATCTTGTGTGATGACTGTATTATGATGTTAGTATATATATATACTATATATATATATATATATATATATATATATATATATATATATATATATATATATATATATATATATATATATATATATATATATATATATATATATATATATATATATATATATCATCAGGACTCCTCTTCCTCCTATCCAGGAGATCGCAAAAAGCCGCTGCCTGACCAGGGCTCAGAAAATCTGCAAAGACTCCTCCCACCCCCACCAAGGACCGTTTTTACTGCTGGACTCTAGAAAGAGGTTCCGCAGCCTCCGAAGCAGAACCTCCAGGTTCTGTAACAGCTTCTTCCCTCAAGCCGTAAGACTCTTGAACGCATCATAATTAAATTATCACCTCAACTCCCCCCAAAATGGATTAACTCGCTGGAATAAAAAAGACAATATAACATACATCCATAAACGTGGACGCATGTGGAAAAGTGCAATATATTTATCTGTACAGTAATCTATTTATTTATTTATATATATTTATTTAGTTTATATATATATTTATATATTATTTATATATATTTATTTATTTATTTTATTATTTATTTATATATGCACCTTAGTGCAGGACACTACCATGAGTTTATGTAACAAAATTTCGTTCTTATCTGTGCTGTAAAGTTCAAATTTGAATGACAATAAAAAGGAAGTCTAAGTCTATATTTGATAGTATATATCTGTATCATTAATCAATTTAAGTGGCCCCCGACTTAAACAAGTTGAAAAACTTATTCGGGTGTTACCATTTAGTGGTCAATTGTACGCAATACGTACTTCACTGTGAAATCTACTAATAAAAGTTTCAATCATGTCACAGCTAAATTTCATGTCCATTTTTTGTCTGCAAATATTTATGTTGGTTGCAAAGCCATTATTTCTGCTTTTGCTGCAGCTGTTACATATACTGTAATATTGTACATGGTAATTGTTATATATTGTATATATTATATACAAATATAATATAATATAATATATCAGTATATATCATATAATATGTAAATATTACATATATATTATATTTTATATGGCTACTACGGTACAATTTTAATGTACTTGCATTATGCTTTCCAACCTTACACTTTCCACCCTTTGTAACTGAGCTACTGTGTGGAACAATTGCCCTTGTGGATCATTAAAGTTTGTCTAAGTCTAAGTCTAATCTTGTATTTTTTGCAAATATTTTTCTTTTTTTGTTTACAAATTAAAATATTTCTCTCCATTTAGTTGTTTTCGTAAAACACTTGTATTTGAATTTTTGTTAAAAGAAAAATACGAACCGATCTCCATGGAAAGTACAACTATAAACACGCTACCTTGTACACGTCATGACGCAGAGCGGGCACTTCCGGGTCGCGTTGTCTGCGTGCTGGGTGAAAGTACATTTGTACGTCCAGTCCAGTAATATACATGTTGCGACATAACTACTTATCATCCATTCGTTTAGCGCTCACACTTTTTGACTTCCCAGTCTACACTTCCGGATTCAGGTAAGGGTTCCAATCGTACAGTCTTCAAATAACAACTATACAAAGTGAAGGCTGAAGGGGCGTTATTGGTAAAAGTAATGAAAACACTTCACTTCCTTGTAATGCAGAGTGTTGGTATTGTTATTTATATATTTGCATTGTAGCTAGAAGCTAGCGTTAGCTTTCAGTGTGGTCTCCTAAGTGTATATGCTCATGATATATGTGCTTTTCAATTATTTTCTGTTATGACTGGAGGACAGACATTTTGAATCGTATCACAATTAAAAACTTGATCACATTTATTTATCTGCACAGCGCACCGTGGGAGTTTTTATTTATAAAGCTAACAAAGTAACAAAAATGTTTTAAAACTGTTAACATTGGTCAGGATTAATGGCATTTTGGCGTGTTCGGCTTTTCAAAGCGGGTTTGAAGCACGATACTGATAAAGCACACGCCCCCACTCCCATGGCATCGCACTGCGCCGCCCAGTGGGGTCCCCCACTGAGAGTAGGACTGAATGAAGGATTCACAACAAATACAAGATATCTGTGGCGATGGGGGCGTGGTCGCCATGACGTCATCGAGTAATTTGCGTAATTTGCTATGATGATAAGATTTTCTTTAAAAAGGCTAAAAAAAATGCATACATACATTTAAAACAAATCTGTTATTAATTAGTAATAACATGCGTTTTTATTGTTTTGCCATATTTTCAATTGTTGCTGCTTTTTGTACAAGGTACATTGTTGAGATTGTTTCAAGTGTTTACAAACTTAATGACTTTTTTCAAATCAAAACCAAGTATTAACAAATCTAGCATCTTCTTGTGGTGTTATTATGAAATGTAGTCGTGTTTAGAGACTACTTTCTGTCCCTCAATATCCCAGACTAAAGAGGCTGCAGCGAGCATGACGTCACACTTGCTTGGTGCTGCTGCTCCAGTTGGAGTTTCTCTTCTTAAAAGTCGCCACTGTCTTTTTAATATTTGCACATTTTGTAGATGGCTGTCCGCGGGTATATCTGCAATACATATAACAATTACGTCCACATCACAGACATGCTGACAACGCTCTAGACAATGGCGTACATTTTGTTTACATCCGGTTTCGGTAGCGCGGTTTTCGGTGATCAAAGTCTTTTTTTGGTGGTCAAGTTTTCGGTACATCACGTGTCAATAGTGCACAAATAATAGGCTATATATATCAATCCATACTGTAACGACTAGCTAATGTTAATGTTTTATGTTCGTGTGGTTTGGATTTGATGTCAGTTTTTCCCATGTTTGCAAACACATCGTGCCTGAAAGGTGATTGGCAGAGAATGAGGAAGAGTTGTTGTGTGTCTGGGGAAGCGCCAAGACGAAAGTGTTTGCACGGGAAGTTAACCTATTGGAATTGTGTCGTTTGTTATTATAAGATTGGCAATAAAAGTTAAAAATAGCGTCAGACTTTGTGATTTTTTCTGGGGGCTACTTTATTTTCAAGTAAAAAAAACAACTTATTTTCAAGGTGTGGCGGTGATAAAAATGCTGTGGCAGCGCGCCGCATTCAATTACATTATGGGGAAACCCTGAAATAACTAGCTTGTGTGCTTAGCTGTTGTGTAGCTGCTAGCTGTTACCTGGGCATGACATTAAAGTGCATCCGGCAGTGGAGGCTCCTCTAAGTGGTCTTGGGGCACTAGGAGGTTAACCCCCTTTACTACTGTTACCCCAGGTGGCCCTTGGCAAAGGCCTAGTACCTGACTGCCCCCTAGCCAGGGATATGGTGAAGACCTCAATGGCGGAGCAGGCGGAACACGGTAAATGTAAGAACCACCACAACGGCTGCGATGGTGGAAGAAGGCACCCCCACATCCATGTGGGCCCAGTTATGGGGAAATAACAACCCAAGACCTCAACGGTGGAACAGGCGGAGGATGATTGCTTAACCTATGGAGCGTCACAACGGCTGGGATGGCGGCTGAAGGCTGCAGCAGAAAAGGGTCCCCAGTCGTCTTGGACTCCATGCCACTGGACCCTGACCCGGATCTGTCAAGGATCGTGTGGTGACTGTCTGTGCACCAGTCTCCCCACGTTAAACAAAGTCACGCACAGGCATCCTCCATAAAGGGATACCCCTCTACCAGGAGGATTGTCATACTCGCTTCGAGTGACCGCCGATGATGATGATGATGAGCTGCTAGCTCCTAGTACCATGTTTACCTTGTGTAAATAACTTCACTAAAAGACACAAAAGAAAGAGTGTTGGCTTATTGGAGGACATGTAGATGTTTACTGGCTGTCCCTTGTTTCACAAGTGAACGCGCTGCAGAACTGCTTGTGTCAGACATTTTACATGCTGGCCGAAACTTGTTTTTTTTTGCTGACCGATATCTGATATCTGGACACAGAAGATGTTATATTTTTCTCCCTTCCACACCCACAGGTCAGCCATCTCTTGTTTAGATGGTCAACCCCTGAGAGCCACTCCATCGACAAGTCGTCCCTTCTCAAAGACCTGTGTCCCAACGATGAAGGCTTCAGTATCGCCACACATGAAGTCCAGATGCCCGGAGTACCCGGGCTCCCAAATCAAGCGCTTCCCAGTGAGTGATGCTCAGGTGGACTGGAGTCATAGTGTCCAGGGCTACGAGCCTGTTCACTTCACCCACCCTGCCGTGGCAAAGAAGCCAGCATGGGCAGATCCTGAGATTGGGTAGGCGGCCATGTTGAAGTATGTTATGAGAACTACTGATATTGTCGGTGAGTAACCACAATGTTTGCTGGCTCTGCAGCTCTTTCTGCCCGCAGTTCAACACTGTGGACGGTGCTGTGGACAGAAGAAGCTTTGAGGGCAGATACAAAGTGGAAGATGGAAAGCCACTGTGAGTTAACGAGCATGCACACATGAACCTCTTCACATGACCAGTGTAGTTATGTTATTGTCACAAGTAATAAAAACTGAATATAGGAATATGAAATGTTTACAATCTAAACATTGGTGACAGAAGAAGCTTTGAGGGCAGGTTCAAAGTGGAAGATGGAAAGCCACTGTAAGTTAACGAGCGCCAAGACAAACCCTTTGTGCATAAATTAATCACTTCACATGACCAGTGTAGATACTAGGGCTGTGAATCTTTGGGTGTCCCACGATTCGATTCAATGTCGATTCTTGGGGTCACGATTCGATTCAAAATCGATTTTTTTTTTCAATTCAACACGATTCTCGATTTAAAAAAGATTTTTTCCCGATTCAAAACGATTCTCTATTCATTCAATACGTAGGATTTCAGCAGGATCTACCCCAGTCTGCTGACATGCAAGCAGAGTAGTAGATTTTAGTAAAAAGCTTTTATAATTGTAAAGGACAATGTTTTATCAACTGATTGCAATAATGTAAATTTGTTTTAACTATTAAATGAACCAAAAATATAACTTATTTTATCTTTGTGAAAATATTGGACCCAGTGTGTTGTCAAGCTTATGAGATGCGATGCAAGTGTAAGCCACTGTGACACTATTGTTCTTTTTTTAATTTTTTTTTATAAATGTCTAATGATAATGTCAATGAGGGATTTTTAATCACTGCTATGTTGAAATTGTAACTAATATTGATACTGTTGTTGATAATATTCATTTTTGTTTCACTACTTTTGGTTTGTTCTGTGTCGTGTTTGTGTCTCCTCTCAATTGCTCTGTTTATTGCTGTTCTGAGTGTTGCTGGTTTGGTTTTGGAATTGGATTGCATTGTTATGGTATTGCTGTGTATTGTTTTGTTGGATTGATTTATAAAAAAAAAATAAAAAAATTCAAAATTACAAAAAAATACAAATAAAAAATTGATTTTTAAAAAATGAGAATCGATTCTGAATCGCACAACGTGAGAATTGCGATTCAAATTCGAATCGATTTTTTTCCCACACCCCTAGTAGATACGTTATGGTCCCAGGTTATAAAAGCTGACTTTACAGGAATATGACATGTTTACAATCTGAACATTGCTGTTTTTGAAGGTTTTGTGTCGCTTGCTGTGGTATATTTCTTTAGAAATCCTCATGGCCGCACAGGGCTGAGTGGTAGAGGTCTACTGGGGAGATGGGGGCCCAACCATGCTGCAGATCCTATTGTTACAAGGTAGTCCAATTTTACGATAATACAGACCGTTAATGCACACAGGCAGTGGTGGGTCGTCGGGGACAACATTATCAGAAGCATTGACCTACTATTACGACATAGATTAGACCCTATTTTCCAGACTATAGAGCGCACCGGTATATAAGCCGCACCCACTACATTTTAGAGGAAAAACATATTATTCCATAAATTAGCCGCACTATACGCCACAGATATATACATTGTGAAATGACTGATTTATATAATAAATATTCTGTAAATGTTTATTTACATACCTTAATTGTTTCCAAACGGTGTCTGTAACATGGCAGTAAAACGGTTGATCAAACAAAACAGAAGTTATGGTCATGGACCCACTAGCTGCGCAAGCTAGTTCTTCTATCAGCCAAACAGACTCAATAACTCCACGGTGACGTTTTGGTGAATTTACTGAGGAATTTGTGAAACTGAAACAATATAAAAACAATTCCATTGTAAGATAATAATACTAACACAGACACTCGTAAACGTGTTAGCTAATCCTAAAAACGCTTGCTTGATTAAATTACGATAGTACGTACAAATCTGCATGAAAACACTCCTACAGACATCACACATGGGACGGTTTAGTAAGTAAGAACTGTTTTAATTTGTTTTTATTGTAAAACTTGGAGTGACGAATGAACAATCCATACGAGTAGAAACGCTATCATCGGCTAGACGATTGAACAGCAATTGTAATTGCGGTTGAAAGTCTAAACAGAAGGGCAACACAGCGCCATAGCACAGACAAAAACACACTGATTTAGTGTATTTGTCAAGACTTGGTCTATGGCGTGACTTGTTCTCCCGTGGTGCAAATGATGTGGACCGGACGTGGCTCGGAGGTGAGTACATAATTTAATATAATGACAATAAAAAGGAATAAACAAAAGGCGCTCACAGCGGAGGTAAAAAACTTGACTATGAAAACAAAAGGCGCGCACAAAGGCGGAAGTACAAAACTAGACTATGAAACAAAAGACATGCACGTGGGCACAAAACTATGAACAATAAACAAAAACTTACTTGGCATAGAACATGGCATGAAGACGCGTGATCAGAAAGTGGGCAGAGCATAAATG
This sequence comes from Entelurus aequoreus, assembly GCF_033978785.1. NCBI lineage: Eukaryota > Metazoa > Chordata > Actinopteri > Syngnathiformes > Syngnathidae > Entelurus > Entelurus aequoreus. The sequence goes on from NC_084755.1 coordinate 15,650,697, forward strand.
TGCGGAGAAGGTGATGTTGCCAGGAAGACAGTCTGGCAACTGGGAGCTTAAATAATAGTGACAGCAGGTGCGTGACTCAAAATGTGAAAACGTGAAACAGGTGTGTGTGAGTCCAAACGTGGAACAGGTGAAACTAATGAGTAACCATGGAACAAAACAAAACCAGGAAGTGAAACCAGGAACTAAGGAAGTCCAAAACCTAACAGCATACGTAACAAAACATGATCCGGACCATGGATCATGACAGAACCCCCTCCTCAAGGACAGATACCAGATGTCCAAAACCAAAAAAATGAACAAGAGTCATGGGAGGGCGGGAGGGGGGGAGGGGGACATGGCGGTGGGTCGCCAGACCACGTGTCCCCGAATCCACCGGGGCAGAATCAGGTGCCGGCGTCGCGTAGACCGCCGCTGTACCTGACGAGGTGGGCGACCCGGGAAGGGCCACATCCGTGGCCGACGAGGAGGTCGGCGCACTTGGCGTGGCGGACGACCAGGTAGCGGCCATATCCGTGGCCGACGAGAAGGCAGGCGCGTTGCCGTCGTGGCAGCAGCAGATGACGCAGGTGCAGCAGACGAAGCAGGCGGCGAAGCTTGGCCTGGGGCGTCAGGCGGCGAAGCTTGTCGCGGGTCCTGGTCTTGGCATGGGAGGTCCTGGTCTTGGCATGGGGGGTCCTGGTCTTGGCATGGGGGGTCCTGGTCTTGGCATGGGGGGTCCTGGCATGGCGGTACTTGGCGGAGTGGTTCTTGGCGGCTTGGGGGGTCTTGGCATGGCGGTACTTGGCGGCGTGGTTCTTGGCGGATTGGAGGGTCTTGGCTTGGGTCAGGGTCTTGGCTTGAGTCCTGGCTTGGTGGGTCTTGGCTTGAGTCCTGGCTTGGTGGGTCTTGGCTTGAGTCTTGGCATGGAGCAGCTACTGGCGGCACTTGGCGGCGTGGAGCAGCTACTGGCGGCACTTGGCGGCGTGGAGCAGCTACTGGCGGCACTTGGCGTGGTGCTGGTACCGGAGCTTGGCGTGGTGCTGGTACCGGTGCTTGGCGTGGTGCTGGTACCGGAGCTTGGCGTGGTGCTGGTACCGGTGCTTGGCGTGGTGCTGGTACCTGTGCCTGGCGTGGTGCTGCGACAGGTGCTAGCTTTGGTGCAGGTGGCCTAGCTGGGGGTTGCGGCTTGGCAGGCCGAAAGACCGGTGGTGGCGGCCGTGCTGGAGGCTGTGGCTTGGCATGGTGACGGACTGGTGGTGGCGGCCGGGATGGAGGTTGCTGCCTGGTTGGGTGCACCTGAGCCACCCCACCAACACAGCTCCCGGCCCCAGCCCCCCCCTCAAGGAGCGGATACCAGACGCGCTCCCTGCGGTCTGGCATCTTCTTTAGGTGTGGGTGGAGGGAGGTCAGGAGGGGGGCAAAATCCTCCCCTCCAAACTGTCAAAAAGTCTTTCCTTCCCCCCCACCTGGGCTTTTGAGTCCTGGGGGGCGGGGCATGAAAACTGGGAGACTGTGATTGACCGGGTAAAGAATTTGGGAAAAAAATCTCCACGTCTGTGGAGTGCTCCTTGAGCTGCCAGGCCGGCTGACTTCCATTCCCGCCCGGAGGGGGAGGAGCTCGCAGGAGTGACGCATCCTGTCCACTCAAGGAAGTCTTTCCTCTTCCTTGGCGACGTTTCCGGGACGGGAGCAACGCGCCGATCGGCACCAGCTTGCCTCCGGGCCCCCACATCATCCCCCTGCGCTCCCTGGGGGAAAAGCGCAGTGTTTCCGCCTCCATAGCGCGCAGGACTTCCCACGCTCCCTCGTCCAATTTTGCGGGAGAACTTTTTTGCTGGCAACATCTGTCAAGACTTGGTCTATGGCGTGATTTGTTCTCCCGTGGTGCAAATGATGTGGACCGGACGTGGCTCGGAGGTGAGTACATAATTTAATATAATGACAATAAAAAGGAATAAACAAAAGGCGCTCACAGCGGAGGTAAAAAACTTGACTATGAAAACAAAAGGCGCGCACAAAGGCGGAAGTACAAAACTAGACTATGAAACAAAAGACATGCACGTGGGCACAAAACTATGAACAATAAACAAAAACTTACTTGGCATAGAACATGGCATGAAGACGCGTGATCAGAAAGTGGGCAGAGCATAAATGTGCGGAGAAGGTGATGTTGCCAGGAAGACAGTCTGGCAACTGGGAGCTTAAATAATAGTGACAGCAGGTGCGTGACTCAAAATGTGAAAACGTGAAACAGGTGTGTGTGAGTCCAAACGTGGAACAGGTGAAACTAATGAGTAACCATGGAACAAAACAAAACCAGGAAGTGAAACCAGGAACTAAGGAAGTCCAAAACTAACAGCATAACTAAACAAAACATGATCTGGACCATGGATCATGACAGTATTTGCTTGTTTTGTTTTTTAAACTTTGTGCATAATGGCCGTCAGCTATTGAAAAGTAGCGGATTATTGTATCGAATGTATGGTACTTACAGTATTCACACTTTTTAGGGCGCAACAAAAGACTAGATTTGGCAAAGACTGGTCAACACACCATAAACTTTACACTACTGTCATTCAACGTCTGGGATTTGCAAGACTCAGAAATGTGATCATAAAAGAAGATCTAACAACAGGACAGCATTTTTAAATGTTGCAATAAAAATGAGATTTTATCATCAAAAACAATTAATATTTATTAACACACACAAAAGTACTGAAAATTGTTACCGCTTGGGTTCATCCCTAATCCTAAATCCCTGGAACACTCTCTTGTTTTTGTGTGGTTAGGAGGTGGATTAGGTCTGTAAAATCCCTGCTGAAGACCCAAGTACAGACTGCACGGCCCACCACTGCATTGTGCATAACATGGCAATTTATTCTGACAAAACAGACCAAAACAAGGGTCTGTGTTTAGGAGGATGGTGTGTGTTCTTGTTTGGCAGGTGGAAAGTAGACGCTCAAGGAGAGAAGATCCATCACCTGGTCTCCAAAAAGCCTATCTTGCAATTTGTGTCCATCAAGAGAAAAGATTGCGGGGAGTGGGCCATTCCAGGGGTGGGTGGCTTTTTTCCCTCCACATCTTCTGTTCATGTTGCCTTCCCAGCCGCCATGTTGGGGACTAAAGCCACACCCGTGGTCCCGTCTTGCAGGGCATGGTGGATCCTGGGGAGCAGATTTCTCTCACACTTCAGCGGGAGTTCTCAGAAGAGGCCTTGAATTCGCTAGCAGTGCCGCCCTCAGAGAGGGAGAACATACGCCAGCGCATTAACCGACTCTTCCAATCAGGAGGTTTCCAGGTGTGTCGCTGGGAAGCATGTGATGTTTAATACAGGGGCACCAAAAAACACATCTATGAAGAAACTTTGTGGAATGTTGCCCATCACGCACAATCCTTACGTAAGACGTATATACACATGATTTTCATGCATTCTAAATCGTAAAATATGGCAAGTAGGAGTTTGATTTGAGTTTATTTCCAACAAGCATGCATACAACATGATGCATCACAATTTGCACTTTCTCTTTTCAACATGTTCGAAAAGGAGTAGAAAAAGCTAACAATGCAGATATTGGGAGTATATTATTCTGCTCATAAAGCCCTCTAAAAACATCCAAAAAGCGCCAACATTACATTTACATTTACATCTCTAACCTGAATATTAACAAGTATTAGCCATATTGTTATTATAAGTGCTAACACAGAGGAACTAACATTACATATAAACTTACACATATACTTATGTATATTTTACATGTTATTATGACTGTTAATACATTACCTATCAGTGACGTGCGGTGAGGCTCATGGCTGGTGAGGCACTGACTTCATCACAGTCAGATTTACAAACTTAAGAACCCTAAAGAGTATCTTATTCACCATTTGATTGGCAGCAGTTAATGGGTTATGTTTAAAAGCTCATACCAGCATTCTTCCCTGCTTGGCACTCAGCATCAAAGGTTGGAATTGGGGGTTAAATCACCAAAAATGATTCCCGGGCGCGGCGCCGCTGCTGCCCACTGCTCCCCTCACCTCCCAGGAGGTTATCAAGGGGATGGGTCAAATGCAGAGGACAAATTTCACCACACCTAGTGTGTGTGACAATCATTGGTACTTTAACTTAACTTTAACTTTACACATACAAACTGTAGCACACAAAAAAGCACATTTAATAAAAAAAACGTTATTATGGTCTTACCTTTACTTATAAATGAAGTCCATGCGCCGCTCCTTCTGAACAAAAACATCGATAACTTGTTTATAGAAGTCTTCCTTATCTTTCTTCGGTTTTAAAAGTCTCTCTGTCTCGATGGAGATCTTCCTTCAATTATTACCTCCTGCTTAGATTGAAAGTCCAGTTTAGAAAACTGTTCTGCCCTCACTATATGTGTTGAGGTTATACAGCTTGGCAGACAGCTAACAACCAATCCAGGACGTTCTAATAAAGTTCCAAAGCAGATGAATCCATTTAGGCTCTTTATTGTTGTTGATCTTGCTTTGTCTTGCACTGGACTTTTTTTTTTTTGTAAAACTGAAATACACACAATGACAATGTATAAGCTATATGATTCAATCAACACACTGAAATGCAATACACAATATGTAAACATCAGCTCCACACAAATACACAGCACCACCATCAAACAAACACTGCTGAGTGTTGAAACTATTTCTATGGTGGAAATACACGACCGGCAGCCATTTTAAGTCTCTCAAACATCCATTAAATTAGTGCACAAAAATCGTTTTTCAATACACATCTTACTATCAAATTTAGCCACTTTCCACCTTAATACTGAGCCACATAAACAAGTTAAACCGTTTACTTACAGACTTATCTTTTCCAAGGCTTGTAAGAGGTAACACAACTTGTCTACTTCTTATTGTCTAATGAACTGAACTAACATGGTAAACCGGAAGTGCCCAAACTGATGACGTGCAGCATCTTCCCATCGCCACAAGGTGTCAGTAATAGTCCACAATCAAACGGGCATAACAAAAACTGTTTTATTTTAGATATGTAATCTTCCATGTTAAAAGTTCAGGCGAGAGGAAAAAATAAACGATCGCTGCTAACTGTTGCTGCTTGTTGTCACTTCTTCTGCAGCCGAGTAGTCGCAAGAATGATCTCTGGGATCACTACCGCCCTCTACCACCAGGAGGCGGGATTACTGCGAGCCTCACCCAGTGCGTCTTTTGCAGCCGTTTTATGATTGTTCAGCAGAAGAAATACGTTACACACATACAGTTGTTGACAAAATACACTGTACATTATATACCTCAGCTAACTAAACTATGGACATTTATAATATCATCATCATCGGCGGTCACTCGAAACGAGTATGACTGTCCTCCGTAGGGTCGTCTATTTGTGGATCCGTAGATGGCTGTGTAGGCCAATCCGTGATCCACATATTTTGGTGCAATGTGGGCAGGGGAAAATGGGAGTGGTTGATGGGGGGGGAGCCTTCTTCTGTCTTTCCTTGCGGTGTTGTCGCTTTGTGTCTGCGATACGGCGGAGTTCCATCTCATAGAGTGCTGCACCTTCTTGTACGGATTTCTTCCAGCGAGGCCTGTCCAGTGCTATTTCCTCCCAGTTGTTCATGGGGATGTGGAAATGCTTTAAGCTGGTCTTGATGTTATCCTTGAAACGTTTCTTTTGCCCACCAGGGGCACGCTGACCTTCCTTCAACTGGGAGTAAAGGACCTGTTTGGGAAGACGTGTGTTGGACATGCGGATGACGTGACCTGTCCAGCGGAGTTGGTGCTGCATAATTGTGGTGGTGATGCTGGGCATGTTGGCTTCCTCCAAGACGCTGATGTTGGTGCGTCTGTCCTCCCAACTGATCCTCAAAATCCTCCGTAGGGATCGCTGGTGATGTTGTTCCAGGGCTCTCAGGTGCCTACTGTAAGTAGTCCATGACTCTGCCCCATACAGCAGGGTGGGGATGACAACAGCTCTGTAGACCAGGAGCTTTGTTTGAGCCCTTAGATCCCGGTCCTCAAAGACTCTCCTCCTGAGTCTGGCATAGGCTCCACTGGCACAGCTCAGGCGATGGTTGACCTCTGAGTCAATGTCCGCTTTGGAGGAGAGGATGCTGCCGAGGTATGGGAAGTGGTCAACGTTTTCAAGGGGGGTGTTGTCCACGTTTATGGCGGGCTGATTAGTTGGCTGGTTGGGTGGAGGTTGATGTAGGACCTGGGTCTTCTTGATGTTGAGGGCAAGGCCCAGGGCTCTGTATGCCTTAGCAAAGGCATTCAAGATACCCTGAAGTTCTTCTGCTGAGTGTGCTGCGATGGCGTTGTCGTCCGCGTACTGAAGCTCCATGATAGTGGTGTTTCTAACTTTGCTCTTGGCTTTGAACCTGTTAAGGTTAAAGAGCCTGCCATCGGTTCTATACAGGATGGGGATCCCCTGTGGCAACTCTTTGCCAATGAGGTGCAGTATAGCACCAATAAAGATGGCAAACAGGGTGGGAGCTATGATACACCCTTGCTTGACACCCGTCTCCACAGTGAAAGGCTCAGACTCGGAGCCGCTGTTGCTGAGCACTGTGGCTGCCATGCCATCATGTAGAAGCCTCACTATTCTGATAAATTTATCGTGGCAGCCGCACCTCGACAGCACACTCCACAGAGCCTGACGGTCTACCGTGTCAAAGGCCTTTGTCAGGTCTATGAAGGCCATGTACAAAGGCTGTCTTTGTTCACGACATTTTTCCTGGAGTTGGCGGGCTGTAAAAATCATGTCGGCTGTGCCTCTAGCTGGGCGAAAGCCACACTGTGATTCTGGGAGTGCTTCCTCAGATAGTGGTAGCAATCGATTTGCAAGGACACGAGCTAAGATTTTGCCAGTTGTTGACAGGAGTGAGATGCCCCTGTAGTTTCCACAGTCAGCCTTGTCCCCCTTCTTGAATATGGTCACAATAAGAGCGTTCCTGAGCTCTGAGGGGAGTTCTTCTTTTTCCCAGACCTTGAGAAGTAGGGTGTGGATTTGATACAGGAGCTCTCTTCCACCTTCCTTTAGGATCTCCGCTGGGATCCCATCTGGTCCGGCAGCCTTGTTGTTCCTTAGACTCCTGATGGCATCTTGAACCTCTGTTATGGTGGGGGGTTCCCCCATATCTTCCCTGATGGGACTCTGGGGGATGTGGTTGGTGATGTCTGGTTCAGCTGTGCTGTCACGATTGAGGAGTTCCTGAAAGTGCTCCTTCCATCGGGCATTAATGGACTCATTGTCCTTTAGCAGCTGCTGCCCATCCTTTGAGCGCAGGGGGTTTAGGCCGCGGTAAGTTGGCCCATAGACAGCCTTGGTAGCACTAAAAAAGCCTCTGGTGTCCCCTGAGTCTGCTAGTCTCTGGATCTCCAGAGCCCCTTCAGTCCACCAGGAGTTCTTAAGCTCCCTTACCCGGCTCTGAACATCTGCCTTGGCTCTCGAGTGAGCTATTCTTTTGGCTTTACAGGTCACATCATTCTGCCAGGTGTGAAAGGCACTCCGTTTTTTGGAGATGAGCTGTTCTATCTCTGTGTCGTTCTCATCAAACCAGTCCTGGTGTTTTCTGGACTTGTACCCAAGGGTGGTTTTACAGGTAACGAGGATGGTTGATTTGAGCAGGTTCCAGTGTTCTTCGATGTTATCAGGGTATTCCTGCTGGAGGCTTTCCTCAAGGGATGTCTGAAGTTGCTGCTGGGTGGCAGTTTCATTCAGGCCTTCGAGGTTCAGCCTTGGCCGGATCTGCTTCTTTTGAACCCTCCTTTTCCTCTTAAGTCTGATGGACATTGTGGAGCGAATGAGGCGGTGATCTGTCCAACAGGCATCTGTGTCCAACATGGCCCTTGTGATGTTCACATCACAACGGTCCCTGGCTCGCACAATGACATAGTCAATGAGATGCCATTGTTTGGATCGAGGATGCCTCCAAGATGCCTTCAGTTTGTTTTTCTGGCGGAAGAGAGTGTTGGTAATTGTGAGGTTGTGCTGTGAACATTTGCTGAGAAGCAGGATTCCATTGGAGTTGATGTTCCCGATGCCTTCCTTCCCTATAGTGCCCTTCCAGAGGTGTTGGTCCCGGCCGACCCTGGCATTAAAGTCACCTAGGAGAATAATCTTATCCTCCTTTGGGATCCTAGACAGTGTCTCATCTAAGCAGGCGTAGAAGGTCTCTTTTACTTCGTCTTCAGAGTCTAAAGTAGGGGCATAGGCGCTGATAACTGTTGCCATCTGGTTGTTGGTGAGCACCAGACGGACAGTCATGAGACGTTCACTAATCCCCACGGGAAGTTCAGAGAGGTGACTAACAAGCTGGTTTCTGATGGCAAATCCAACCCCATGGATTATGGGCTCATCAGAGGCTTTTCCTTTCCAGAAGAAAGTGTAGCCACCCTTTTCCTCCTTCAGTTGTCCTTCGTCTGCACGTCGGGTTTCGGAAAGTGCAGCTATGTCTATCCGGCATCTCTGCAGTTCCCTGGCAATGATCGCAGTTCTCCTCTCTGGTCTGTCGCTGGCCGTATTATCCATCATTGTGCGTACATTCCACGCTCCAAAATTCATATTTCGTGTTTTTCGACCGCATATGGTGATCCCTCTGGATGCGGTAGTCCAGTCGGGAGGTTAGAGGCAGGCTATTTTTAGGGCACCTTTTCTAGCCCCTTCCCCAGGTGGGGTGAGCAGAGTGGATCCTAAAGAGGACTGCTCAGTCGTGAGTGTAGCTGCCGAAGGGCTCTTTCTGCCTCATTCCAAGAGCCCAGCGACTGAATCTTGCACCCACCGCCTTATGTGCCAGTTTTTGACTGGAGGCTTCCAGATCTCACAATCCTACCCCCGTCGCCATTCGCTGGTCGCCATAGGACTTAATCCGGGATGTTAGGGTGGATTCCCTATATGGAGGACGCCTGTGCGTGGAATCTTTTAATGTGGGGAGACTGGTGCACGGTCAGCCACCACACAGTCCTTGGCATTGAGCGGGCCAGGGTCCAGTGGCATGGAGACCAAGACGACTGGGGACCCGTCTTTGCTGCAGCCTTCATCCGCCTTCCCAGCCGTTGTGGTGCATTCCGCTGCCGCCATCTTCCGCCTGGTCCACCGTTGAGGCGGTTTTCACTATTCGCCCATAGCTGGGGTTATTTACCCATAGCTGGGACAGGGGTTGACTGGGCACCAGGGCATGTCCACACACCGGTGGGCCTGCATGCCCCGTCTCTGGGGCCCCCTGCTGCTCCGAGATCCCGTACAACTTAGCCTGGAACCGCGAGGTTCCAGTTACCGTGTGTGGCCACGAGGAGGCATGTACGAGTCTTGACAATGGAGAGGCTATGTACCGGCTGAGGAGGCTTATGCACTCGGCTCCTCTTTTCGCCCTCTGAGACAGAGGGCTAGCCGGCGGCACTAGCTGAAAGCAATGAGTATCAGGCAGAAGCAGCATGCAGCATAGCAAGCAAAAGCGGCATGCAGCATGCACTAACTACAGGTACTACTACTCCAAGGCTACTGCACTAGACGCATCACATCGCCCTGTGCGATGTTTTCTGCACACACACACATTTTTAATGTTATAATATAATTCATATAGCAATACGGTCTCACTGCACAGCAGGCCAGCAGTTAGCCGAGTCATTGCTCAATCCATGGCGAGGCTCAACTGGCTGGTGACTCACCGCAAGTCTCTTCTCAGTATTTGAACGGCAAATGTGAAAATTCCGCGATTTTGAATAAAAATAATCTAAAACTGGTGAAGTTAAGTGGAAAATAACTTTATAGTATAATCACTGGATACATATAACAATTAAATAAATTGTTTTTCTTTTTACATTTGTTTTCTTTCCATGATAGCACGTGAGGCCCTGACTGCACGTCACTGTTACCTGCATACTTACATCGTGAATACATTACATGTTACTATGTATGTTACGACATTACATATATACTTACATCATGTATATATTACATGTTATTATGAATGTTAATACATTACATATATCCTTACATAATGTATATATTACATATTATTATGAGTGTTATTACATTATATATATACTTACAGTATGATGAAAATATGTAAATATTACATGTTATTATGAATGTGACTACGAATGTGACTACATTACATGTATACTTACATCACGTGTATATTACATGTTATGAATTTTACTACATTACATATATACTTACATCATGTATATATTACATGTTATTATGAATGTTACTACATTACATATATACTTACATCATGTATATATTACATGTTATTATGAGTGTTACTACATTACATATATACTTAGTGTGTATATAAAAAGTGATGTTTTTTGGATGTTTTTACAGCGCTTTATTGGCAAAGTAGAGAGACTTTTATTGGCTCAATTGTGAGCTGACTCTTGGCAGCGTTTCTTTACGAGTTAAAATAACGAAAAACATATTTAATTATTTTTGCTTGTCATGAGCAAAACAATCTTCCTATGGAACAAGTCTTGGTAACAGTTCTTGAAATGAGACATTATATTTAAGCTTTGTAAACTTAAAAGTGATCTTGACACAAGCAATTAAAACGTATTATTAATTATATCTACTAGTATTGTGAGGTTGTGTGTCTTATAACAAACTTGTAATGCTTAAAAGTAGTATTTTGTTCCTCAGAAGATCTATTTTCTAAAAACAAGTTCACTGAAAAATGACTACTCAAGAGATTGTGACTTGTTTAGGTATTTTGACTTATATTTGTGAAAAAAAACTGTTTTTCCAGTGTGTAAACTGTAAGTAGGTTACATATAAATGTTTGAATGCGATTAGAATCCAGAGTAAAATTAACAACACAGTGGTTCAGAACCCCTGATATAGATTCACCTGGTCAAAACATTAGCTACACCTGCACAGTGATGGATTCAGACTGTGCATTAAAAAAAGCTACATTAATGTCCCTGCATGTCACACCTTGGTGTTCTTGTGCGCAAACCAATATCAGATGAAAATAATACTTTCCTCAAAGCCTGACGAGAGCTTGACTTAGTCTCTAAAAGTAGGTCCACCTGGCGCTGACAGCAAAACCCCGTGAACAGAGGCATCCAGAAGTGCATTCAAGCTCACGATTGGACGCCTTGGCATTAGTCGGTACGAGTATTCAACATCGGAACTTTTATAAGTGGCAAAATTCATAACATTTTATTAGTGCTGATGTTTGTATTCATCACACTGGGCTAGGAACTGTGCTAAATCCTCCTCTTCTTCTGCAGGTCTTTGAAGGCTACGTGGACGACCCCAGAAACACAGACAATGCTTGGATGGAGACGGTCGCTATCAACTTTCACGATGAAAACGGTACAATTATGGTTGCACAATAACTGCGCTGAACTTCTTTTTACACTTAACCCTTGTGTTGTCCTCATTTCCTGTGTCGTCCGGGTCAAAATGACCCGTTTTCACTAAACCCCTAATATAAGCAGATTAATTGAATTTAAACACCAAATTTCTGCTTGCTTGAAGAAACAACTTGTCATTCACCACAAAATGTGTGAATAACTGAGTTTTCCCTCTTTACTTAATTTGTATAGCTTAAGAAAAGCAAAAAAATGTGCGTTTTGAATGCATTTTTATTCATCCCAATTACTCAGTTTCTTTCTTTTTTTTCTCCAGTGAACAATTGAAGACAATGTACAATACAAAAATATGAAAAATAACATAACCCATTCAACTAATGAACTAACCCTAATTGGCACATGAAGGGCAGTATGCAAGTGTGCAGCCTTTGCAGATATATTTCTTACACCTGCAGCACACAGTATGTGTTACAGTCCTTCTTTTGAGAGCAGAACTGACATTTCTTCCTCTTACTTGCCCTAGCTGGGTAAGTGGCTGTGGTAGCTGGATCCTCAGGTTGATCAGGAGCTCCTGCACTCTGAATAGCTTTCACAACTGCTGCTGAGGCTTCTGTGCGGGGGACATGCTTCCTTCTTTCAATGAGTGGAATTACAAGTGCCTTTCCCAGCTGCTCCAGGAACACCCTCCTCTTGTTCTGCTTACGAGACATCCAGGTCGGGTTGATCTCTCTCCAAATCACAAAGGCATTGTAGGAGGAAACATCAATGATGTTGTGGAAGATGACCAGGGGCCAGCAGGCAGTCATCCTTCTGCAGCTGTATGTTCCAATCACCTTATCTAGGTTGTCCACAATTCCCTTGTTGCGGTTGTAGTCTAGGATGATGACTGGCTTCCTGTCCTCACGATCGCTAACGTCACCATCTGTGTGCAGTGTGCTCAGAAGAACTACATTGTCCCAGACCTCTCTTATGGCTGCAAGTTTGTCTGTCACACGTCTTTGCTGGTTTTGACTCACAGTCATCAAATCGTATCAGTCTTGAGTAGGTGTGAAAGAGTTTGAGTGGCATTGTGGCTCGGAAAATTGGCCTTCCACTCTCTGCATCCCATAGACTAGTTGCAGCCTCACCTCGGGACTTGTATACATTGGCTAAGATTAGCAGCCCTAAGTAGACCTGCAGGTCAGTCTCATCCATCTTTTTCCATCTGTCTCCATATTTGCGAAAACCCTCCAAATTTGTCATCTCCAGGATTATTTTTTCAATTGCTGGTGTGATAAACAGGTAGAATGTAGAGACAATGTCATGGGCATGAGAAACGGCATACCTTGTGGGTCCTGGGGTCATCTTTATGATGTTTTGTTCTGCATGCCTGCTTTGATGGTCATATGCTGCTGAGGACCATGTTATTTTGCCATTTTTTGAAAGGAAAGTCTCTCTTTCAGCTTCAGGGTTTTCTTCTTTTTCTGAAGATGATTCATCATGCTCTGGGTTGTATTCCTCCCCATCTTCTTCTTCTGATACATCCTCCACTTCCTCTTCTGAATCAGAGTTGTCTTGCTGGACATCTGAAAAAATCAGCTCTAGAGCCTCTTCAGCGCACACTCATGGCTTCAGCACAGACATAATTCGGGGCCCTGTGATCTGCAGCACCTTTTATAATCTCTGGAAATCCACAGAAAAAGAGCTATGCTACTGTTGGACTATAACAACTAAAACATTGTAACATTCTGTGATGTATAAATAACTCTGTGACTTTGATTTCAACACTTTTTGACTCACGGGTCATTTTGACCCGAAGACCACCTTTGTACATTTTTTTATACAGTTTACATGGAAATGGAAATAAAAGCAACATTTCACTTTTTCTACTGTTGGTGCCAAGCTAGGAAAAGTCATAAAATTTCAAGTTAAAAAAATATCGTTTAGGGGATTTTTTTTTTTTTAAATACAGTGCCGGGTCAAAATGACCCGAGGACAATAGGACGGTTAAGTAACAAAAACTAGTAAAGTCATACTTTCACTGTGTTTATTTATCGTAAAGCCCCAACTGAGTGTCGTATGTTTTTTAACTGTGCTGAACTTCTTTTTACGCCTGAGTAACAATTATTAACGTTGTTAAAAAACTAGTAAAGTCATACTTTTACTGTGTTTATTTATCGTAAAGTTCCGACTGAGTGTCGTATCTTTTTTAACTGTGCTGAACTTCTTTTACGCCTAAGTAGCAATTACTTATGTTGTTAAAAAAGTAGTAAAGTCGTACTTTTAGTGTCTTTGTTATTTGTCGTAAAGTCTCGACTCAGTTACGTATCTTTTCTAACTGTGCTGAACTTCTTTTTACGCCTAAGTAACAATTATTAACATTGTTAAAAAACTTGTAAAGTCTTACTTTTACTGTCTTTATTATTTATTGTAAAGTCCAGACCGAATGTCGTATCGTTTTTAACTGTGCTGAACTTCTTTTTACGGCTGAGTAACAATTACTAACTTTGTTAAAAAACTAGTAAAGTCATACTTTTGCTGTCTTTGTTATTTATCGTAAAGTCCCGACTGAGTGTCATATCGTTTTTAACTGTGCTGAACTTCTTTTTACGGCTGCGTAACAACTACTAAACGTTGTTAAAAAACTAGTAAAGTCGTACTTTTGCTGTCTTTGTAATTTATCGTAAAGTCCCGACTGAGTGTTGTATCTTTTTTAACTATGTTGAACTTCTTTTTACGCCTGAGTAACAATTAGTAACGTTGTTCAAAAACTAGTAAAGTCGTACTTTTACTGTCTTTGTTGTTTATCGTAAAGTGTCGACTGAATGTCGTATCTTTTTTAACTGTGCTAAACTTCTTTTTACGCTTGAGTAGCAATTATTAACGTTGTTAAAAAACTAGTAAAGTCGTACTTTTACTGTCTTTGTTATTTATTGTAAAGTCCAGACTGAGTGTCATATCTTTTTTCAACTGTGCTGTACTTCTTTTTACGCCTGAGTAACAATTATTAACGTTGTTAAAAAACTAGTAAAGTCAAACTTTTACTGTCTTTGTTATTTATCGTAAAGTCCCGACTCAGTGTCGTATCGTTTTTAACTGTGCTGAACTTCTTTTTACGCCTGAGTGACAATTACTAACGTTGTTAAAAAACTAGTAAAGTCTTACTTTTGCTGTCTTTGTTATTCATTGTAAAGTCCCGACTGAGTGTCATATTTTTTTAACTGTGCTCAACTTCTTTTTACGCTTGAGTAACAATTATTAACGTTGTTAAAAAACTAGTAAAGTCGTACTTTTACTATTTTTGTTATTTATTGTAAAGTCCCGACTGAGTGTCATGTCTTTTTCAACTGTGCTGAACTTCTTTTTACGCCTGAGTAACAATTACTAATGTTGTTAAAAAACTAGTAAAGTCGTACTTTTACTGTCTTTATTATTTATCGTAAAGTCCCGACTGAGTGTCGTATCTTTTTTAACTGTGCTGAACTTCTTTTGATGCCTGAGTAACAAATAGTAACGTTGTTGAAAAACTAGTAAAGTCGTACTTTTACTGTCTTTGTTATTTATCGTAGAGTGTCGACTGAATGTCGTATCTTTTTTAACTGTGCTGAACTTCGTTTACGCTTAAGTAACAATTACTTATGTTGTTAAAAAAGTAGTAAAGTCGTACTTTTATTGTCTTTGTAATTTATCGTAAAGTCTCGACTCAGTTACGTATCTTTTTTAACTGTGCTGAACTTCTTTTTACGCCAGAGTAGCAAATATTAACGTTGTTAAAAAACTAGTAAAGTCGTACTTTTACTGTCTTTGTTATTCATCGTAAAGTTCAGACTGAGTGTTGTATCTTTTTTAACTGTGCTGAACTTCTTTTTACGCCAGAGTAACAAATATTAACGTTGTTAAAAAACTAGTAAAGTCGTACTTTTACTGTCTTTGTTATTCATCGTAAAGTTCAGACTGAGTGTTGTATCTTTTTTAACTGTGCTGAACTTCTTTTTACGCCTGAGTAATAATTACTAACGTTGTTAAAAAACTAGTAAAGTCGTACTTTTGCTGTCTTTGTAATTTATCGTAAAGTCCCGACTGAGTGTTGTATGTTTTTTAACTGTGCTGAACTTCTTTTTACGCTTGAGTAACAATTATTAATGTTGTTAAAAAACTAGTAAAGTCATACTTTTACTATTTTTGTTATTTATCGTAAACTCCCGACTCAGTGTCGTATCGTTTTTAACTGTGCTGAACTTCTTTTTACGCCTGAATAACAATTACTAACGTTGTTAAAAAACTTAAGGCTGTCATCGGCAGGTGTACCAAAGCAGTTAAGACTCCTGCTCCCCCAATAGCTGGACACATGTTTTGTCTTTCAGCGCCTTATACTTTTACTGTCTTTGTTATTTATCTTAGTCCCGTCTGAATGTTGTATCTTTTTTAACTGTGTTGAAATTCTTCTTACGCCTGAGTAACAATTATTAACGTTGTTAAAAAACTAGTAAAGTCAAACTTTTACTATCTTTGTTATTTATTGAAAAGTCCCGACTGAGTGTCATATCTTTTTTACTGTGCTGAACTTCTTTTTACACTTGAGTAACAATTATTAAAGGTGTTTAAAAAACTAGTAAAGTCGTACTTTTACTATCTTTGTTATTTATCATAAAGTCCCGACTGAGTGTCGTAACTTTTTCAACTGTGCTGAACTTCTTTTTACGCCTGAGTAACAATTACTAATGTTGTTAAAAAACTACTAAAGTCATACTTTTACTGTCTTTATTATTTATTGTAAAGTCCCGACTGAGTGGCATATGTTTTTTAACTGTGCTGAACTTCTTTTTACGCTTGAGTAACAATTACTAATGTTGTTAAAAAACTAGTAAAGTCAAACTTTTACTATCTGTTATTTATCGTAAAGTCCCGACTGAGTGTCGTATCTTTTTCAACTGTGCTGAACTTCTTTTTACGCCTGAGTAACAATTACTAATGTTGTTAAAAAACTAGTAAAGTAGTCCTTTTACAGTCTTTATTATTTATCGTAAAGTCCCGACTGAGTGTCGTATCGTTTTTAACCGTGCTGAACTTCTTTTTACGGCTGAGTAACAATTAACGTTGTTAAAAAACTAGTAAAATCGTACTTTTACTGTCTTTGTTATTTATCGTAGAGTGTTGACTGAATGTCGTATCTTTTTGAACTGTGCTGAACTTCTTTTACGCCTAAGTAACAATTATTAACGTTGTTCAAAAACTAGTAAAGTCTTATTTTTACTGTCTTTGTTATTTATCGTAAAGTCTCGACTCAGTTACGTATCTCTTTTAACTGTGCTGAACTTCTTTTTACGCCTGAGTAACAAATATTAACGTTGTTAAAAAAATAGTAAAGTCGTACTTTTACTGTCTTTGTTATTCATGGTAAAGTTCCGACTGAGTGTTGTATCTTGCTTTACTGTGCTGAACTTCTTTTTACGCCGGTGTAACAATTACTAATATTGTTAAAAACTAGTAAAATCGTACTTTTACTGTCTTTGTTATTTATCGTAGAGTGTCGACTGAATGTCGTATCTTTTTGAACTGTGCTGAACTTCTTTTACGCCTAAGTAACAATTATTAACGTTGTTCAAAAACTAGTAAAGTCTTACTTTTACTGTCTTTGTTATTTATCGTAAAGTCTCGACTCAGTTACGTATCTTTTTTAACTGTGCTGAACTTCTTTTTACGCCTGAGTAACAAATATTAACGTTGTTAAAAAAACTAGTAAAGTCGTACTTTTACTGTCTTTATTTTTGATCGTAAAGTCCCGACTGAGTGTCGTATCTTTTTTAACTGTGCTGAACTTCTTTTGATGCCTGAGTAACAATTAGTAACGTTGTTGAAAAACTAGTAAAGTCGTACTTTTACTGTTTTTATTTATCGTAGAGTGTCGACTGAATATCGTATCTTTTTTAACTGTGCTGAACTTCGTTTACGCTTAAGAACAATTACTCATGTTGTTAAAAAAGTAGTAAAGTCGTACTTTTACTGTCTTTGTTATTTATCGTAAAGTCCCGACTCAGTTACGTATCTTTTTTAACTGTGCTGAACTTCTTTTTACGCCTGAGTAACAAATATTAACGTTGTTAAAAAACTAGTAAAGTCGTACTTTTACTGTCTTTGTTATTCATCGTAAAGTTCCGACTGAGTTTTGTATCTTTTTTTAACCGTGCTGAACTTCTTTTTACGCCGGTGTAACAATTATTAACGTTGTCAAAAACTAGTAAAAACTTACTTTTACTCCATCCATCCATCCATCTTCAACCGCTTATCCGGAATCGGGTCGCGGGGACAGCAGCTCCAGCAAAGACCCCCAGACTTCCCTCTCCAGAGCAACATTTGCGACTTCCTCCTGGGGAATCCCGAAGCGTTCCCAGGCCAGAGAGGAGATGTAATCCCCCCATTTGGTCCTTGGCCTGCCGGGGGGCCTCCTCCCAGTGGGACGTGCAACGAGGACCTCCGTAGGGAGACGCTCGTGAGGCATCCGCACGAGATGCCCGAACCACCTAAGCTGGCTCCTTTCCAAGCGAAGGAGCAGCGGCTCTACTCCGAGTCTCTCTCGGGTGACTGCACTTCTCACCCTATCTCTAAGGGAGATGCCAGCCACCCTTCTGAGGAAACTCATTTCGGCCGCTTGTATCCGCGATCTTATTCTTTCGGTCATTACCCACACTTCATGACCATAGGTGAGAGTAGGAATGTAGATAGCTCGGTAGACCGAGAGCTTTGCCTTCTGGCTCAGCTCTCGTTTCGTCACAACAGTGCGGCAGAGAGACTGCAATACTGCCCCAGCTGCTCCGATTCTCCGGCTGATTTCCTTCTCCATCTTTCCCTCACTCGTGAACAAGACCCCGAGATACTTAAACTCCTCCACCTGGGACAGAGTCCTGTCCCCTACCCGGACTGTACAAACCATCGGTTTCCTGCTGAGAACCATGGCCTCAGATTTGGAGATGCTGATCCTCATTCCAGCCGCTGAACACTCGGCTGCGAACCGATCCAGTGAGAGCTGAAGGTCACGAACCGAAGGTGCCATCAGGACCACATCATCTGCAAACAGCAGTGACGCAACCTTTAGCCCCCCGAGACGTATACCCTCTCCGCCATGGCCACGACTCCGCCTAGAAATCCTGTCCATGAAAATCACAAACAGGATAGGTGACAGAGCGCAGCCCTGGCGGAGACCAACCCCCACTGGAAACGGATCCGACTTACATCCAAGCACCCGGACACAACTCTCGCTTTGGTTGTACAGAGATTGGATGGCCCTTAGCAGGGTTCCCCTCACTCCGTACTCCCTCAGCACCTCCCACAAGATCTCCTGAGGGACGCGGTCATACGCCTTCTCCAAATCCACAAAACACATGTAGACTGGATAGGCATACTCCCAGGCCCTCTCCAGGATTCCCGCAAGCGTAAAGAGTTGGTCAGTTGTTCCACGACCAGGACGGAATCCACATTGCTCCTCTTGAATCTGAGGTTCGACTATCGGCCGGACCCTCCTTTCCAGTACCTTGGCGTAAACTTTCCCAGGGAGGCTGAGTAGTGTGATACCCCTGTAATTAGCACACACCCTCTGGTCCCCCTTTTTGAAAAGGGGAACCACCACCCCAGTCTGCCACTCCCTCGGCACTGTCCCAGACTTCCACGCAATGTTGAAAAGGCGTATCAACCAAGACAGCCCATCAACACCCAGAGCCTTCAGCATTTCTGGACGGATCTCGTCAACCCCCGGAGCTTTGCCACTGTGGAGTTGTCTAACTACCTCAGTGACTTCACCCCGAGAGATCGACGTCGATCCCCCATCATCCTCAGGCCCTGCTCCTATCAGGGAGGGTGTGTCTGATGTATTTGGGTTCAGGAGTTCCTCAAAGTGCTCTTTCCAACGCCCTACGACTTCCTCACTTGAAGTCAGCAAAGTCCCATCCTTGCCGTACACAGCTTGGATGGTTCCCTGCTTCCCCCTCCTGAGGTGCCGTATGGTCTTCCAGAACAGCTTTGGTGCCGCCCGATAGTCCTTCTCCATGGATTCCCCGAACTGCTCCCACACCCTCTGCTTAGCCTCGTCCACAGCCACGGCCGCTGCCCTTCGGGCCCGTCGGTACCTTGCAACTGTCTCCGGAGTCCCCTGGGATAACATACCCCGGTAGGACTCCTTCTTCAGTCGGACGGCTTCCCTGACCACCACTGTCCACCAGGGTGTTCGAGGGTTACCGCCCCTTGAGGCACCTAAGACCTTCTGGCCACAGCTCGCAGCTGCAGCTTTAGCAATAGAGGCTTTGAACATTGCCCATTCCTGTTCAATGTCCCCAACCTCCACAGGGATGGCAGAGAAGTCCCGCCGGAGGTGGGAGTTGAAGTCCTTCCGGACAGAGGACTCCTCCAAACGTTCCCAGTTCACCCGCACTACACACTTGGGTTTGCCAGGTCTGTCCAGAGGTTCCCCCGCCATCTAACCCAACTCACCACCAGATGGTGATCAGTTGACAGTTCAGCCCCTCTCTTCACCCGAGTGTCCAAAACATACGGCCTCAGATCAGCTGATACGATTACAAAATCGATCATTGATCTTTGGCCTAGGGTGCTCTGGTACCAGGTACACCTATGAGCATCCTTATGCTTGAACATGGTGTTTGTTATCGCAAGTCCGTGACTAGCACAGAAGTCCAATAACAATCCACCACTCAGGTTCAGATCAGGGAGACCGTTCCTCCCAATCACGCCAGTCCAAGTATCACTGTCATTGCCCATGTGCGCGTTGAAGTCCCCCAGCAAGACTATGGAATCCCCTGCCGGCGCCCCATACAGGACCCCATGCAAGGTATCCAAGAAGGCTGAATACTCTGAACTCCTGTTTGGTGCGTATGCACAAACAACAGTCAGAGTTTCCCCCCTCCAACCCTAAGGCGAAGGGAGGCGACCCTCTTGTCCACTGGGGTGAACTCCAACGTACAGGCACTCAGCCGGGGACTCGTGAGTATCCCCACACCCGCCTGTGCCCTCATGCCCTGAGCAACTCCAGAAGTGAACAAGGTCCATCCCTTGTCCAGGAGTGTGGTTTCAGAGCCCTTGCTATGCGTAGAGGTAAGCCCCACCAGATCCAACCGGTAGCGCTCCACCTCTCGCACCAGCTCAGGCTCCTTCCCCACCAGCGTAGAGACGTTCCACGTCCCGAAAGTCAGCCTCTGCTGCCCCGAATTGGTCCGTCTGGAGCCTCCACTTTCACTGCCATCCACTTGGCAGCGCACCCGACCCCACTGGTTCCGACCGCGGGTGGTGGGCCCACGTGGCAGAGAAGATGGTGTGTCCACGTAGCTTCTTCGGGCTGTGCCCGGCCGGGCTCCGTGGCAAGCCCGGCCACCAGGCGCTCGCTGACGAGCCCTACCTCCGGGCCTAGCTCCGGAGGAGGGCCCCGGGCTTCCTCCGGGCCGGGTAACGCATCCTCTTTTAGTGTAGTTCATGGGGGGTATCGTAACCCTGATGGGGGGGGCATTCGGGTACTACACCTTGCCCAAGGGTGACCCGGAACTATGTAAGGCAGGGGCGTTCAACTCCCTGAGGCTTAATACAAGCCCACATACCTTACTTTTACTGTGTTTGTTATTTATCATAAAAGTCCAGACACAGTACCGTATCGTTTTTAACTGTGCTGAACTTCTTTTTACGCCTGAGTAATAATTACTAACGTTTTTTAAAGGGAAACTTCGGTTTTTTTCAACCTGGGCCCTGTTTTCATAATTTTTTCTGTATATGTGAGTGCTGGATAAAACTTTTTTTGAGGTCGCGCCAGTATTGAGCAGGGCAGGCAGCCTCCAGCCCAGCTAACGCTCGTACACAGGGCAACTGGCTCTCGTCAAAATTCGGCCTATAAACATGCATTTTTTTCACACTGACAGGCTCAGATAGTTACAATGAGTGTCCGACAACATACTAGAAAGGAGAAATTAACGTATGTCTCTACCTTTAGCTGGAGATCGCTGTTTGTTGGGAGCTGTGTCCAAATCTCACCACGCTACAAATCTCGTTCCGAAATCTCGCGATAACTCGCGACAAATCAAATCGTCCACATCAGGCAAAAATTCAGCCATGACAGACAAACAAACAAACTTTTCTATAAAACTAAAATAACAGTCTTCGGTAATCCAACAGAAAATCACTTCAGTCATCTCTCTTCACCTCAGTCAGGTAACTGTTTTTCCACCGGTGTTTTGTCGCGAGTTATCGCGAGATTTCGGAACGAGATTTGTAGCGTGGTGAGATTTGGACACAGCTCACAACATACAGCGATCTCCAGCTAAAGGTAGAGACATACGTTAATTTCTCCTTTCTAGTATGTTGTCGGACACTCATTGTAACTATCTGAGCCTGTCAGTGTGAAAAAAATGCATGTTTATAGGCCGAATTTTGACGAGAGCCATTTGCCCTGTGTACGAGCGTTAGCTGGGCTGGAGGCTGCCTGCCCTGCTCAATACTGGCGCGACCTCAAAAAAAGTTTTATCCAGCACTCACATATACAGAAAAAATTATGAAAACAGGGCCCAGGTTGAAAAAAACCGAAGTTTCCCTTTAAAAAAACTAGTGACTCGTACTTTTACTGTCTTTGTTATTTGTCGTAAAGTCTCGACTCAGTTACGTATTTTTTCTAACTCTGCTGAACTTCTTTTTACGCCTAAGTAACAATTATTAACGTTGTTAAAAAACTTTTAAAGTCGTACTTTTACTGTCTTTATTATTTATTGTAAAGTCCCGACTGAATGTCGTATCGTTTTTAACTGTGCTGAACTTCTTTTTACGGCTGAGTAACAATTACTAACGTCGTTAAAAAACTAGTAAAGTCTTACTTTGGCTGTCTTTGTTATTTATCGTAAAGTCCCGACTGAGTGTCGTATCTTTTTTAACTGAGCTGAACTTCTTTTTATGCCTGAGTAACAACTATTAACGTTGTTAAAAAAACTAATAAAGTCTTACTTTTACTGTCTTTGTTATTTATTGTAAAGTCCCGACTGAGTGTCATATTTTTTTAACTGTGCTAAACTTCTTTTTACGCCTGAGTGACAATTATTAACTTTGTTAAAAAACTAGTAAAGTCGTACTTTTACTGTTTATGTTTTTTATCGTTAAGTTCCGACTGATTGTCGTATCTTTCTTAACTGTGCTGAACTTCATTTTACGCCGGTGTAACAATTATTAACGTTGTCAAAAAACTAAGAAAGATGTACTTTTGTTGGATTTATTATTTATCGTAAAGTCCCGACTGAGTGTCGTATCTTTTTTAACTGTGCTGAACTTCTTTTTACGCTTGAGTAACAATTATTAATGTTGTTAAAAAACTAGTAAAGTCATACTTTTACTATTTTTGTTATTTATCGTAAAGTCCCGACTCAGTGTCGTATCGTTTTTAACTGTGCTGAACTTCGTTATACGCCTGAATAACAATTACTAACGTTGTTAAAAAACTTAAGGCTGTCATCGTTAGGTGTACCAAAGAAGTTACGACTCCTGCTCCCCCAATAGCTGGACACATGTTTTGTCTTTCAGCGCCTTATACTTTTACTGTCTTTGTTATTTATCTTAGTCCCGTCTGAATGTTGTATCTTTTTTAACTGTGTTGAACTTCTTCTTACGCCTGAGTAACAATTATTAACGTTGTTAAAAAACTAGTAAAGTCATACTTTTACTGTCTTTGTTATTTATTGTAAAGTCCCGACTGAGTGTCATATCTTTTTTAACTGTGCTGAACTTCTTTTTACGCTTGAGTAACAATTATTAAAGTTGTAAAAAACTAGTAAAGTCGTACTTTTACTATCTTTGTTATTTATCGTAAAGTCCCGACTGAGTGTCGTAACTTTTTCAACTGTGCTGAACTTCTTTTTACGCCTGAGTAACAATTACTAATGTTGTAAAAAACTAGTAAAGTCGTACTTTTACTGTCATTATTATTTATTGTAAAGTCCCGACTGAATGTCGTATCTTTTTTAACTGTGCTGAACTTCTTTTTACGCCTGTGTAACAATTACTAATGTTGTTTAAAAACTAGTAAAGTCAAACTTTTACTATCTTTGTTATTTATCGTAAAGTCCCGGCTGTCATCGGCAGGTGTTCCAAAGCAGTTAGGACTCCTTCTCCCCCAATAGCTGGACACATGTTTTGTCTTTCAGCGCCTTATACTTTTACTGTCTTTGTTATTTATTTATTATTATTTATTTTACTTTGTTAAAGTCCCGACTGAGTGTCATATCTTTTTTAACTGTGCTGAACTTCTTTTTACGCTTGAGTAACAATTAACGTTGTTAAAAAACTAGTAAAGTCGTACTTTTACTGTCTTTATTTTTTATCGTAAAGTCCCGACTAAGTGTCTTATCTTTTTTATCTGTGCTGAACTTCTTTTGATGCCTGAGTACCAATTAGTAACGTTGTTGAAAAACTAGTAAAGTCGTACATTTACTGTCTTTATTTATCGTAGAGTGTCGACTGAATGTCGTATCTTTTTTAACTATGCTGAATTTCTTTTTACGCCGGTGTAACAATTACTAATATTGTTAAAAAACTAGTAAAGTCGTACTTTTACTGTCTTTATTTTTTATCGTAAAGTCCCGACTAAGTGTCTTATCTTTTTTATCTGTGCTGAACTTCTTTTGATGCCTGAGTATCAATTAGTAACGTTGTTGAAAAACTAGTAAAGTCGTACATTTACTGTCTTTATTTATCGTAGAGTGTCGACTGAATGTCGTATCTTTTTTAACTGTGCTGA
Organism: Entelurus aequoreus; assembly: GCF_033978785.1. Lineage (NCBI taxonomy): Eukaryota > Metazoa > Chordata > Actinopteri > Syngnathiformes > Syngnathidae > Entelurus > Entelurus aequoreus. The sequence goes on from NC_084755.1 coordinate 15,674,728, forward strand.
ACTTCGTTTACGCTTAAGTAACAATTACTAATGTTGTTAAAAAATAGTAAAGTCGTACTTTTACTGTCTTTGTTATTTATCGTAAAGTCTCGACTCAGTTACGTATCTTTTTTAACTGTGCTGAACTTCTTTTTACGCCTGAGTAACAAATATTAACGTTGTTAAAAAACTAGTAAAGTCGTACTTTTACTGTCTTTGTTATTCATCGTAAAGTTCCGACTGAGTGTTGTATCTTTTTTAACTGTGCTGAACTTCTTTTTACGCCTGAGTAACAAATATTAACGTTGTTAAAAAAACTAGTATAGTCGTACTTTTGCTGTCTTTGTAATTTATCGTATAGTCCCGACTGAGTGTTGTATGTTTTTTAACTGTGCTGAACTTCTTTTTACGCCTGAGTAACAATTAGTAACGTTGTTCAAAAACTAGTAAAGTCGTACTTTTACTTTCTTTGTTATTTATCGTAAAGTCCCGAGTGTCATATATTTTTTAACTGTGCTGAACTTCTTTTTACGCCTGAGTAACAATTAACGTTTTTAAAAAACTAGTAATGTCGCACTTTTACTGTCTTTATTATTTATCGTAAAGTCCAGACTGAGTGTCATATCTTTTTTTACTGTGCTGAACATCTTTTTAGGCTTAAGTAAAAATTACTTATGTTGTTAAAAAAGTAGTAAAGTCGTCCTTTTACTGTCTTTGTTATTTATCGTAAAGTCTCGACTCAGTTACGTATCTTTTTTAACTGTGCTGAACTTCTTTTTATGCCTGAGTAACAAATATTAACGTTGTTAAAAAACTAGTAAAGTCGTACTTTTACTGTGTTTGTTAGTCATCTTAAAGTTCCGACTGAGTGTCGTATCTTTCTTTACTGTGCTGAACTTCTTTTTACGCCGGTGTAACAATTATTAACATTTTCAAAAACTAGTAAAAACTTACTTTTACTGTCTTTGTTATTTATCATAAAAGTCCCGACACAGTGTCGTATCATTTTTAACTGTGCTGAACTTATTTTTACGCCGGTGTAACAATTATTAACGTTGTCAAAAACTAGTAAAGACGTACTTTTACTGTCTTTGTTATTTATCCTAAAAGTCCCGACACAGTACCGTATCGTTTTTAACTGTGCTGAACTTCTTTTTACGCCTGAGTAACAATTACTTCCGTTGTTAAAAAACTAGTAAAGTCGTACTTTTACTGTCTTTATTTGTCGTAAAGTTTCGACTCAGTGACGTATCTTTTTTAACTGTGCTGAAATTCTTTTTACGCCTGAGTAACAATTATTAACGTTGTTAAAAAACTAGTAAAGTCGTACTTTTACTGTCTTTATTATTTATTGTAATGTCCCGAGTGAGTGTCGTATCTTTTTCAACTGTGCTGAACTTCTTTTTACGCCTGAGTAACAATTATTAACGTTGTTTAAAAACTTGTAAAGTCGTACTTTTACTGTCTTTGTTATTTATCGGAAAGTTCCGACTGAGTGTCGTATCTTTCTTAACTGTGCTGAAGTTCTTTTTACGCCGGTGTAACAATTATTAAAGACTAGTAAAGACGTTATTTTATTGTCTTTGTTATTTGTTGTGAAGTCTCGACTCAGTTACGTATGTTTTTTAATTGTGCTGAACTTCTTTTTACGCCTGAGTAACATTTATTAACGTTGTTAAAAAACTAGTAAAGTCGTAGTTTTACTGTCTTTATTATTTGTGTCATATCTTTTTTAACTGTGCTGAACTTCTTTTTACGCTTGATTATTAATTGTTAACGTTGTTAAAAAACTAGTAAAGTCGTACTTTTACTGTCTTTATTTATGGTAAAGTCTTGACTCAGTGTCGTATCGTTTTTAACTGTGCTGAACTTCATTTTACGCCTGAGTAATAATTACTAATGTTGTTAAAAAACTAGTAAAGTCTTACTTTTGCTGTTTTTGTTATTTATCGTAAAGTCCCGACTGAGTGTCGTATCGTTTTGAACTGATCGGAACTTCTTTTTATGCCTGAGTAAGAACTATTAACGTTGTTAAACAAAACTAGTAAAGTCGTACTTTTACTGTCTTTGTTATTTATCTTAGTCCTGTCTAAATGTTGTATCTTTTTTGACTGTGCTCAACTTCTTTTTATGCCTGAGTAACAATTATTAACATTGTTAAAAAACTAGTAAAGTCGTACTTTTACTGTCTTTGTTATTTATTGTAAAGTCCTGACTGAGTGTCGTATCTTTTTAAACTGTGCTGAACTTCTTTTTACGCCTGAGTAACAATTACCAATGTTGTTAAAAAACTAGTAAAGTCGTACTTTTACTGTCTTTATTGTTTATCGTAAAGTACCGACTGAGTGTCGTATCGTTTTTAACTGTGCTGAACTTCATTTTACGGCTGAGTAACAATTAACGTTGTTAAAAAACTAGTAGTCCTACTTTTACTGTCCTTGTTATTAATTGTAAAGTCCCGACTGAGTGTCATATCTTTTTTAACTGTGCTGAACTTTTTTTTACGCTTGAGTATCAATTATTAACGTTGTTAAAAAACTCGTAAAGTTGTATTTTTACTGTCTTTGTTATTTAATGTAATGTTCCGAGTGAGTGTCGTATCTTTTTCAACTGTGCTGAACTTCTTTTTACGCCTGAGTAACAGTTATTAACGTTGTTAAAAAACTAGTAAAGTCGTAGTTTTACTGTCTTTATTATTTTGTCATATCTTTTTTAACTGTGCTGAACTTCTTTTTACGCTTGAGTATTAATTATTAACGTTGTTAAAAAACTAGTAAAGTCGTACTTTTACTGTCTTTGTTATTTATCGTAAAGTCTTGACTCAGTGTCGTATCGTTTTTAACTGTGCTGAACTTCATTTTACGCCTGAGTAATAATTACTAACGTTGTTAAAAAACTAGTAAAGTCTTACTTTTGCTGTTTTTGTTATTTATCGTAAAGTCCCGACTGAGTGTCGTATCGTTTTTAACTGATCTGAACTTCTTTTTATGCCTGAGTAACAATTATTAACGTTGTTAAAAAAACTAGTAAAGTCGTACTTTTACTGTCTTTGTTATTTATCTTAGTCCTGTCTGAATGTTGTATATTTTTTGACTGTGCTCAACTTCTTTTTATGCCCGAGTAACAATTATTATTGTTGTTAAAAAACTAGTAAAGTCTTACTTTTACTTTTTTTGTTATTTATTGTTATGTCCCGACTGAGTGTCATATCTTTTTTTAACTGTGCTGAACTTCTTTTTACGCCTGAGTAACAATTATAAACGTTGTTAAAAAACTAGTAAAGTCGTTTTTTTACTGTCTTTGTTATTTATTGTAAAGTCCCGACTGAGTGTCATATCTTTTTAAACTGTGCTGAACTTCTTTTTACGCCTGAGTAACAATTACTAATGTTGTTAAAAAACTAGTAAAGTCGTACTTTTACTGTCTTTGTTGTTTATCGTAAAGTCCCGACTGAGTGTCGTATCGTTTTTAACTGTGCTGAACTTCTTTTTACGGCTGAGTAACAATTAGTAACGTTGTTAAAAAACTAATAAAGTCGTACTTTTACTGTCTTGTTTATTTATCGTAGAGTGTCGACTGAATGTCTCATCTTTTTTAACTGTGCTGAACTTCTTTCACGCCTAAGTAACAATTACTAATGTTGTTAAAAAACTAGTAAAGTCGTACTTTTACTGTCTTTGTTATTTATCGTAAAATCTCGACTCAGTTACGTATCTTTTTTAACTGTGCTGAACTTCTTTTTACGCCGGTGTAACAATTACTAATATTGTTAAAAAACTAGTAAAGTCGTACTTTTACTGTCTTTATTATTTATCGTAAAGTCCCGACTGAGTGTCGTATCGTTTTTAACTGTGCTGAACTTCTTTTTACGGCTGAGTAACAATTATTAACGTTGTTAAAAAACTAGTAAAGTAGTACTTTTACTGTCTTTTATTAATTGTAAAGTCCCGACTGAGTGTCGTATCTTTTTTAACTGTGCTGAACTTCTTTTGATGCCTGAGTAACAATTAGTAACGTTGTTAAAAAACTTGTAAAGTTGTACTTTTACTGTCTTTGTTATTTATCGTAGAGTGTCGACTCAGTTACGTACACTACCGTTCAAAAGTTTGGGGTCACATTGAAATGTCCTTATTTTTGAAGGAAAAGCACTGTACTTTTCAATGAAGATAACTTTAAACTAGTCTTAACTTTAAAGAAATACACTCTATACATTGCTAATGTGGTAAATGACTATTCTAGCTGCAAATGTCTGTTTTTTGGTGCAATATCTACATAGGTGTATAGAGGCCCATTTCCAGAAACTATCACTCCAGTGTTCTAATGGTACAATGTGTTTGCTCATTGGCTCAGAAGGCTAATTGATGATTAGAAAACCCTTGTGCAATCATGTTCACACATCTGAAAACAGTTTAGCTCGTTACAGAAGCTACAAAACTGGCCTTCCTTTGAGCAGATTGAGTTTCTGGAGCATCACATTTGTGGGGTCAATTAGACGCTCAAAATGGCCAGAAAAAGAGAACTTTCATCTGAAACTCGACAGTCTATTCTTGTTCTTAGAAATGAAGACTATTCCACAAAATTGTTTGGGTGACCCCAAACTTTTGAACGGTAGTGTATCTTTTGTAACTGTGCTGAACTTCTTTTTACGCCTGAGTAACAATTAACGTTGTTAAAAAACTAGTAAAGTCGTACTTTTACTGTCTTTGTTATTTGTCGTAAAGTTCCGACTGAGTGTTGTATCTTTCTTAACTGTGCTGAACTTCTTTTTACGCCTGAGTAACAATATTAACGTTGTTAAAAAACTAGTAAAGTCGTACTTTTACTGTCTTTGTTATTTATCGTAAAGTTCCGACTGAGTGTTGTATCTTTCTTAACTGTGCTGAAATTCTTTTTACGCCGGTGTAACAATTATTAACGTAGTCAAAAAACTAGTAAAGGCGTACTTTTATTGTCTTTGTTATTTATCGTAAAGTCCCGACTGAGTGTTGTATCTTTTTTAACTGTGCTGAACTTCTTTTTACGCCTGAGTAACAATTACTAACGTTAAAAAACTAGTAAAGTCGTACTTTTACTGTCTTTATTATTTATTGTAAAGTCCCAACTGAGTGTCGTATCGTTTTTTAACTGTGCTGAACTTCTTTTTAAGGCTGAGTAACAATTATTAACGTTGTTAAAAAACTAGTTAAGTCGTACGTACTTTTGCTGTCTTTGTTATATATTGTAAAGTCCCGACTGAGTGTCGTATCTTTTTTAACTGAGCTGAACTTCTTTTTATGCCTGAGTAACAATTATTAACGTTGTTAAAAAACTAGTAAAGTCGTACTTTTACTATCTTTGTTATTTATCGTAAAGTCCAGACTGAGTGTCATATCTTTTTTAACTGTGCTAAACTTCTTTTTACGCTTGAGTAACAATTATTAACGTTGTTAAAAAACTAGTAAAGTCGTACTTTTACTATCTTTGTTATTTATCGTAAAGTCCCGACTGAGTGTCGTATCTTTTTCAACTGTGCTGAACTTTTTTTTACGCCCGAGTAACAATTACTAATGTTGTTAAAAAACTAGTAAAGTCATACTTTTGCTGTCTTTGTTATTTATCGTAAAGTCCCGACTGAGTGTTGTATCTTTTTTAACTGTGCTGAACTTCTTTTTACGGCTGAGTAACAACTACTAATGTTGTTAAAATACTAGTAAAGCCGTACTTTTACTGTCTTTGTTATTTATCGTAAAGTCCCGACTGAGTGTTGCCGACTGAGTGTTGTATCTTTTTTAACTGAGCTGAACTTCTTTTTACGGCTGAGTAACAACTACTAATGTTGTTAAAAAACTAGTAAAGCCGTACTTTTACTGTCTTTGTTATTTATCGTAAAGTCCCGACTGAGTGTCGTATCTTTTTTAATTGTGCTGAACTTCTTTTTACACCTTAGTAAGAAATATTAACGTTGTTAAAAAGCTAGTAAAGTCGTACTTTTGCTGTCTTTGTTATTCATCGTAAAGTCCCGACTGAGTGTTGTATCTTTTTTAACTGTGCTGAACTTCTTTTTAAACTTAAGTAACAATTACTAACGTTGTTAAAAAACTAGTAAAGTCGGGCCAGTGTGTACAATACAGAGCTACGTGAACAAACTTTTCTGGAACTGTTGCAGCCGGTCGCCTCGTTTGACCTCCCGCGGACTCTACCTATTTGTAGATGGCGACAGGTGTGTTGCTTGTCTCCCTGGAGTCCCACCTGTGTCAAAGTAATTTTAGCTCAGGGGCAGCACAGAGGAAAATATCTATTCCCCAGATCATGGTATTATAACTTCAAAATAAAAACAACTTCAGTTTGTTTTACTTTGGCCAAAAGTAGAACAATCACATTCTGAAAATTTGAAAAATCCCCAATAATCTTCTTGACAAAACTTTTAAAGTTCTTAGGAAAAAACTGGTGCAGTTTCAAGAGCTCAATGATCTTAGACTTTGTCTGAGTGTCAATAAATACAGTACATAGTTGTACAAACCCCAAAACCAGTGAAGTTGGCACGTTGTGTATATCGTAAATAAAAACAGAATACAATGATTTGCAAATCCTTTTCAACCGATATTCAATAGACTGCAAAGACAAGATATTTAATGTTCAAACTGAATATAAGTTGAAAGGGATTTGCAAATCATTGTATTCTGTTTTTTTTTTTACAAATTACACAACGTGCCAACTTCACTGGTTTTGGGTTTTGTGTGTATCAAGGTCTTCACGTATTGTGCTAACTCAAGAAACTTGAAGAAACGGAGGTAGAAACCCTTCAACAGGGTTGAGTGATCCCCTGCGTTGACTTTTCTCCTTTTTGATGGAGATTTTTTTGGGAATGGCGGATGCTAAAAACCACTTGTTGGCAGCAAAACACGGAAAACAGCTTTTATGTTGCATTTGAGTCGAGGGGGAGGAGCTGCAGCCATGCTTCACTGCACTCGGCCCTATAAACCCTTCGCTTTCCCAACAGCATTGCTATTGTGACATCTAGTGAACACATTTAGAACAGCAGTTTATTTCATTTCAAATTGCATCTGGTTCTTATACAAACTCATCCCGCAGGCCTGATAAAACCTGTTCTGGCCGTTTGACAGCACTGCACGAGCAGCACTAATGGCTAGCTAAACAGAGTCTGGAGACCACACCGTCAACACATTTTCTCCATTTGATTTCAACCCCCTGCATCTGCGCATGTGTTTATATACGTGTGTGTGTGTGTGTGTGTGTGTGTGTGTGTGTGTGTGTGTGTGTGTGTGTGTGTGTGTGTGTGTGTGTGTGTGTGTGTGTGTGTGTGTGTGTGTGTGTGTGTGTGTGTGTGTGTGTGTGTGTGTGTGTGTGTGTGTGTGTGTGTGTGTGTGTGTGTGTGTGTGTGTATATATACACCATACTTGCCAACCCTCACGAATTTTCCGAGAGACTCCCGAATTTCAGTGCCTCTCCCGAAAATCTCCCGGGACAACCATTCTCCCGAATTTCTCCCGATTTTCCAGCCGGACAACAATAAACTGCCTCTAGCGTCCTCTCTTACCTGAAAAGGAGACTATTATATATGTCTCCGTTATCCATAGGTTTATCTATAACCCATAAAGTAGGCAGGCACGGAGCTATTTCTCAGCGTGTGTTTATTCCAGCCGGCACGTTAATACACTGACACACAACATCCGGATTCCCATCATGCATTGCTTCAAAACTACGGCAAGTAGTAACGGTCAGAGAAGCACAAGGCGGCGGCAACGCAGCCCAGTATTATGGGCCACCTTGCTAAATGGAGACCCGAGGGTGTAACATATGCCGAGACAAAGATGGCTATGCTGATAGCTGCAAGCAACATCCCGTTCTCATTTGCGGATGTTTTCAACAAATCCGTGAAGGATATGTTCCCGGATTCAGAGATCGCTCGCCAGTACTCATATGGCAGAACAAAGGCTGCTCAAATAGTGAAAGGTAAGTGTTTTTTTTTTTTTTTAAAGTAAGCAGCAAGTATAGTACAGTTAGTAGAACTGTGTTTTCATTACTGTGTATATATATATATATATATATATATATATATATATATATATATATATATATATATATATATATATATATATATATATATATATATATATATATATATATATATATATTTAGGGAGCGGCGTGGCGTAGTGGGTAGAGCAACCGTGCCAGAAACCTGAGGGTTGCAGGTTCGCTCCCCGCCTCTTACCATCCAAAAATCGCTGCCGTTGTGTCCTTGGGCAGGACACTTCACCCTTTGCCCCCGGTGCCGCTCACACCGGTGAAATGAATGATGAATGATAGGCGGTGGTCGGAGGGGCCGTAGGCGCAAATTGCAGCCACGCTTCCGTCAGTCTACCCCAGGGCAGCTGTGGCTACGAAAGTAGCTTACCACCACCAGGTGTGAATGATTGATGGGTTCAGAAAAACATGTAAAGCGACTTTGGGTACTTAGAAAAGCGCTATATAAATCCCAGGTATTATTATTATTATATAAGAAATACTTGAATTTCAGTGAATTCTAGCTATAAATATACTCCTCCCCCCTTAACGCCGCCCCCCCGGCCCCGCCCACCTCAAAGTGGAAAAGTGTTCTGTGGTCTGACGAGTCCACATTTCAAATTGTTTTTGGAAACTGTGGACGTCGTGTCCTCCGGACCAAAGAGGAAAAGAACCATCCGGATTGTTTTAGGCGCAAAGTTGAAAAGCCAGCATCTGTGATGGTATGGGGGTGTATTAGTGCCCAAGACATGGGTAACTTACACATCTGTGAAGGCGCAATTAATGCTGAAAGGTACATACAGGTTTTGGAGCAACATATGTTGCCATCCAAGCAACGTTACCATAGACGCCCCTGCTTATTTCAGCAAGACAATGCCAAGCCACGTGTTACATCAACGTGGCTTCATAGTAAAAGAGTGCGGGTACAAGACTGGCCTGCCTGTAGTCCAGACCTGTCTCCCATTGAAAATGTGTGGCGCATTATGAAGCCTAAAAAGGGACGGCGTGGCGAAGTTGGTAGAGTGGCTGTGCCAGCAATCGGAGTGTTGCTGGTTACTGGGGCGGTATAGCTCGGTTGGTAGAGTGGCCGTGCCAGCAACTTGAGGGTTCCAGGTTCGATCCCCGCTTCCGCCATCCTAGTCACTGCCGTTGTGTCCTTGGGCAAGACACTTCACCCGCCTGCTCCCAGTGCCACCCACACTGGTTTAAATGTAACTTAGATATTGGGTTTCACTATGTAAAGCGCTTTGAGTCACTAGAGAAAAAGCGCTATATAAATATAATTCACTTCACTTCACTTCACTACTGGGGTTCAATTCCCACCTTGTACCTTCCTAGTCACGTCCGTTGTGTCCTTGGGCAAGACACTTCACCCTTTGCCTCTGATGGCTGCTGGTTAGCGCCTTGCATGGCAGCTCCCGCCATCAGTGTGTGAATGTGTGTGTGAATGAGTAAATGTGGAAATACTGTCAAAGCGCTTTGAGTACCTTGAAGGTAGAAAAGCGCTATACAAGTATAACCCATTTATCATTTATTTATTTAAAATACCACAACGGAGACCCCCGGATCAAGCAAGAATAGGAAAGAATTCCACCTGAGAAGCTTAAAAAATGTGTCTTCTCAGTTCCCAAACGTTTACTGAGTGTTGTTAAAAGGAAAGGCCATGTAACACAGTGGTGAACATGCCCTTCCCCAACTACTTTGGCACATGTTGCAGCCATGAAATTCTAAGTTAATTATTATTTGCAAAAAAAAAAAAAAAAGTTTATGAGTTTGAACATCAAATATCTTGTTTGTAGTGCATTCAATTGAATATGGGTTGAAAAGGATTTGCAAATCATTGTATTCCGTTTATATTTACATCTAACACAATTTCCCAACTCATATGGAAACGGGGTTTTTATATATATATATATATATATATATATATATATATATATATATATATATATATATATATATATATATATATATATATATATATATATATATATATATATATATATATATATATATATCAGTGACATGCAGTCACTAGTGGCAGGGGAGGCACGGCCTCACCTGCCATCATGGAAAGAAAAACAATGTAAAAAGAAAAAAAATTGTATTAAATTGTTATATGTATCCAGTGATTATACTAAAGTTATTTTCCATTTAACTTCACCAGTTTTAGATTATTTTTATTTTCACATTTGTCGTTCAAATACTGAGAAGAGACGGTGCAGTGATCAGCAGCCAGTTGAGGCACGTCACTCAGTTGTGCCTCAACATGGAGTGCGCAATGACTCGGCTAACTGCTGGCCTGCTGTGCAGTGAGACCGTATTGCTATATGAATTATATTATACATTTCCATAGTTTAGTTAGCTGAGGTATATAATGTACAGTGTATTTTGTCAACAACTATATGTGTGTAACGTATTTCTTGTGCTGAGCAATCATAAAACTGCTGCGAAGACACACTGTGTGAGGCTCGCAGTAACCCCGCCTCCTTGTGCCGGTTAACACTCCCGCCGCAGAATGCACCCCTGACGGGAGCGCCACGCCAACCAAAGCCCACACCTAAACCCTCCACGTGCAAGACCGAATCCACCCAAAAAAAGTCAGTTAACAAGAAGCCGAAAAGTGCAAAAACAACAATGCTCGTGCCGGAGGAGCCGTGAACGACTGCAGGGACACAACATTAGGTACACCTGCAGACTGCAGCACGGATTTCATATTTCATTCATTCACAACTCCTCCAACACGAACACCACTGTTCCCGCACTTATAAGTAAAGGTAAGACCATAATAACGTTTTTTTAATTAAATGTGCTTTTTTGTGTGCTACAGTTTGTATGTGTAAAGTTAAAGTTAAGTTAAAGTACCAATGATTGTCACACACACACTAGGTGTGGTGAAATCTGTCCTCTGCATTTGACCCATCCCTTGATCACCCCCTGGGAGGTGAGGGGAGCAGTGGGCAACAGCAGCGCCGCGCCCGGGAATAATTTTTGGTGATTTAACCCCCAATTCCAACCCTTGATGCTGAGTGCCAAGCAGGGAAGAATGCTGGTATGAGCTTTTAAACATAACCCGTTAACTGCTGCCAATCAAATGGTGAATAAGATACTCTTTAGGGTTCATATGTTTGTAAATCTGACTGTGATGAAGTCAGTGCCTCACCAGTCATGAGCCTCGCCGCACGTCACTCATATATATATATATATATATATATATATATATATATATATATATATATATATATATATATATATATATATATATATATATATATATATATATATATATATATATAAAAGTTTACATACACTTGTAAAGAACATAATGTCATGGCTGTCTTGAGTTTCCAACAATTTCTACAACTCTTATTTTTTTTGTGATAGAGTGATTGGAGCACATACTTGTTGGTCACAAAAAACATTCATGAAGTTTGGTTCTTTTATGAATTTATTATGGGTCTACTGGAAATGTGACCAAATTTGCTGGGTCAAAAGTATACATACAGCAATGTTAATATTTTGTTACATGTCCCTTGGCAAGTTTCATTGCAATAAGGCGATTTTGGTAGCCATCCACAAGCGTCTGGCAAGCTTCTGCTTGAATTTTTGACCACTCTTCTTGACAAAATTGGTGCAGTTCAGCTAAATTTGTTGGTTTTCTGACATGGACTTGTTTCTTCAGCATTGTCCACACATTTAAGTCAAGACTTTGGGAAGGCCATTCTAAAACCTTAATTCTAGCCTGATTTAGCCATTCCTTTACCACTTTTGACATGTGTTTGGGGTCATTGTCCTTTTGCAACACCCAACTGCGCCCAAGACCCAACCTCCGGGCCGATGATTTTAGGTTCTCCTGAAGAATTTGGAGGAAGTCCTCCTTTTTCATTGTTCCATTTGAAGCACCAGTTCCATTGGCAGCAAAACAGGCCCAGAGCGTAATACTACCACCACCATGCTTGACGGTAGACATGGTGTTCCTGGGATTAAAGGCCTCACCTTTTCTCCTCCAAACGTATTGCTGGGTATTGTGGCCAAACAGCTAAATTTTTGTTTCATCTGACCACAGAACTTTCTGGTCTTATCTTTGTCCATGTAATGTCAGCATTGCGATGGCCTAAAAATGTATTTTTCAAAAATTTATTTTCATACAAACAAAAATAATAGTAACAATAGTTAATACAATTTTCATGATTCGGATGCGAATTTATTTTTTGGGCACCCCTACTATTTAGCATAAGACTAAAAGATGGAGAAGCAAGATTATCTCTGACATTTCTTGGTTCATACGCAGGCAACTGCGTGAGCGAACTGCCGCTGCAAGCTGGTGATGACGCGGGCCAAGTCCAGTGGGTCGACGTGGACTCATCCTTCCTACTCTACGCCAGTCATTCTCATCTGCTGCAGATGGTTGTCACTGAGAGGAACGCCCACTGGTAGCACCAACACAAGGAAGACATCTCAAAGTGTGTAGTCACTCAATGCAAGATATAACTCTTACTTTATTAGTAACTAACTCCTTCTTGACATATTAAAGTGTTTATACTCACACAATGCAAGATAGAACTCTTACTTTATTAATAACCAGCTCCTTCTTGACATCTAAAGTGGGTACTCACTCAATGCAAGATATATCTCTTCCTTTATTCATAACTAACTCCTTCTTGACATCTTAAAGTGTTTATACTCACTCAATGCAAGATATAACCTACTTTATTCATAACTAACTCCTTATTGACATCTCAAAGTGTTTACTCACTCAATGCAAGATATAACTCTTCCTTTATTCATAACTCACTCCTTATTGACATCTCAAAGTGTTTATACTCACTCAATGCAAGATATAACCTACTTTTTTCATAACTAACTTCTTATTGACATCTCAAAGTGTGTACTGATTCAATGCAAGATATAACTCTTCCTTTATTAATAACTCACTCCTTATTGACATCTTAAAGTGTGTACTCACTCAATGCAAGATATAATTATTCCATTATTAATAACTAACTCCTTATTGACATCTTAAAGTATTTATACTGACAAATGCAAGATATAACTCTTCCTTGATTCATAACTAACTCATTGACATCTTAAATTGTGTATACTCACACAATGCAAGATATAACTCTTCCGTTATTCATAACTAACTCCTTGACATTTTAAAGTGTGTATACTCACACAATAAAAAAGATATAACTCTTCCTTTATTCATCACTAACTCCTTATTGATATCTTAAAGTGTTTATACTCACTCAATGCAAGATATAACTCTTACTTTATTCATAACTAACTCCTTGACATCTTAAAGTGTTTATATTCACTCAATGTAGGATATATCTCTTAACAATGCTGTGCTAACGACGCCATTGAAGCTAACTTAGCAACGGGACCTCACAGAGCTATGCTAAAAACATTAGCTCTCCACCTACGCCAGCCAGCCCTCATCTACTCATCAACACCCGTGCTCACCTGCGTTCCAGCGATCGGCAGAAGGACAAAGGACTTCACCCGATGCGTTTGGCGGCCCGGAGACGTAGGAAGTCAAGGTGAGGTCGGCGGCTAGCGCGGCTAGCGCGGCTAGCGCTCCAACAAAGTCCTCCTGGTTGTGTTGCTGTAGTCCGCTGCTAATACACCGATCCCACCTACAACTGTCTTCTTTGCAGCCTTCATTGTTCATTAAACAAATTGCAAAAGATGTCCAGAATACTGTGGAATTATGAAATGAAAACAGAGCTTTTTGTATAGGATTCTACGGGTACCATAACTTCCGTTACTCTGACTTCGTCACGCGCATACGTCATCATACCGCAACGTTTCAGCCGGATATTTCCCGGGAAGTTTTAAATGTCACTTTATAAGTTAACCCGGCCGTATTGGCATGTGTTGCAATGTTAAGATTTCATCATTGATATATAAACTATCAGACTGCGTGGTCGGTAGTAGTGGCTTTCAGTAGGCCTTTAAAGTGTTTATACTGACACAATGCAAGATAAAACTCTTCTTTTATTAATAACTAACTCCTTATTGACATGTTAAAGTGTTTATACTGACACAATACAAGATATCACTTCCTTTATTCATAACTAACTCCTTATTGACAGCTTAAAGTCACACAAAGGCACCATTCCCAAATGATGTGGGCTTTATTGATAACCTCACTAACAACTTAAACGACGCCCTGCGCGAAACCATTGATAGTATAGCACCGCTAAAGCTAAAAGGGGCCCCTAAAAGGCGTACCCCATGGTTTACAGAAGAAACTAGAGCTCATAAATTATCATGTAGAAAGCTGGAACGCAAATGGCGCGCGACTAAACTTGAGGTTTTCCATCAAGCATGGAGTGATAGTTTAATAACTTATAAACGCATGCTTACCTTAGCTAAAGCTAAATATTGCTCAAATCTCATCCGCCTCAACAAAAACTATCCTAAATATTTGTTTAGTACGGTAGCATCGCTAACCCAGCAAGGGACTCCTCCCAGTAGCTCCACCCACTCGGCAGATGACTTTATGAATTTCTTTAATAAGAAAATGGTACCTCATGGTAAACTACCGGCCGGTGTCCCACCTTCCGTTTATTTCGAAAATCCTCGAAAAAATTGTTGCACAGCAGCTAAATGAACACTTAGCGTCTAACAATCTCTGTGAACACTTTCAATCCGGTTTCAGGGCAAATCACTCTACGGAGACAGCCCTCGCAAAAATGACTAATGATCTATTGCTAACAATGGATTCTGATGCGTCATCTATGTTGCTGCTTCTTGATCTTAGTGGTGCTTTCGATACGTCGATCATAATATTTTATTAGAGCGTATAAAAACACGTGTTGGTATGTCAGACTTAGCCTTGTCTTGGTTTAACTCTTATCTTACTGACAGAATGCAGTGCGTCTCCCATAACAATGTGACATCGGACTATGTTAAGGTAACGTGTGTAGTTCCCCAGGGTTTGGTTCTTGGCCCTGTAGTCTTGCTGCCGCTAGGCGACATCATACGCAAATACGGTGTTAGCTTTCACTGTTATGCTGATGACACCCAACTCTACATGCCCCTAAAGCTGACCAACACGCCGGATTGTAGACAGCTGGAGGCGTGTCTTAATGAAATTACACAATGGATGTCCGCTAACTTTTTGCAACTCAACGCCAAGAAAACGGAAATGCTGATTATCGGTCCTGCTAGACACCGACATCTATTTAATAATACCAGCTTAACATTTGACAACCAAACAATTACACAAGGCGACTCGGTAGAGAATCTGGGTATTATTTTCGACCCAACTCTCTCGTTTGAGTCACACATTAAGAGTGTTACTAAAACGGCCTTCTTTCATCTCCGTAAAATCGTTAAAATTCGTTCCATTTTGTCCACTAGCGACGCTGAGATCATTATTCATGCGTTCGTTACGTCTCGTCTCGATTACTGTAACGTATTATTTTCGGGTCTCTCTATGTCTAGCATTAAAAGATTACAGTTGGTACAAAATGCGGCTGCTAGACTTTTGACAAGAACAAGAAAGTTTGATCATATTACGCCTATACTGGCTCACCTGCACTGGCTTCCTGTGCACTTAAGATGTGGCGTTTAAGGCATAAAATACTACACAGTCTAACTCCATCCTATCTTGCCGATTGTATTGTACCATATGTCCCGGCAAGAAATCTGCGTTCAAAGAACTCCGGCTTATTAGTGATTCCCAGAGCCCAAAAAAATTCTGCGGGCTATAGAGCGTTTTCTATTCGGGCTCCAGTACTATGGAATGCCCTCCCGGTAACAGTTAGAGATGCTACCTCAGTAGAAGGGTCATTTTTTTTATATGGTGCCTTTTGCGTCCCCAGTATAAATCATGTCATATTTTCTCAAAATATTTACAATTGCTCATTCCATTAGTTTCTTTGTGTATGGTAAATTGTTGTCTATCATAAATACAGTGATATGGGCTTCAAACATTAGAATATATATTTTTTAAAGCTTTTGTTAAAGTTCTATTATGCGATTTTGCCATGTCCCTGGTGCTGTTTATTCAACTTTAATCTAGAAAATAACAAATAAAAACATATATTTTTAATTTTTTTTTGTTATGATATAATTATCATAGACAAGCTCTCTTTAGTCATATGGTGTATATTATCAAAATCGTAAAAAGAATTACAAAAAAATAAGGTTCTATGTCTGTCCCTGTGGTCGCTGTCCACTCTGTTAAGTTGCGTTACTGTCCCTTTAAGAAAACAACCACATTTGTCAGTGACATCATTCTCATCAGGTAACATCACACCAGTGGCGGGAAACTCAACTCTGGTAAGCTGTGTGGTTTTTTAGCTCTCTTACTATCTGATGTTGATGTTTTTATGAAGTGAATTTAATGTGGTTGAACATAACGTGTCCACTCTGTTAGGCCTAAATAATAAGGAGATCAATCAAATTGAAATTTTTCAAAACATGTTTGTGTGAAATTATAGATTTCTTATCAATTATTCAAGTCCATGCTAGCTGTTATGTTAACACAGGCAGGCTGAAGGCTAACTTTAGCTCAAAATGTCCACCGTGTTAGTGTCCACCGTGTTAGCCTCATTCAACTAACACGGTGGACATCAACCTAACAGAGTGGACATGTATATAGTAATGTTGACTTATCACAATGTATATGTAGTGCTATTATGCATTCAACAGCAGTTTCTTTCATAATTCTTGGTTAATCATCACTGCTGTTGCAAAATATCATATACAGCAAATACATTGGTGTTAAAAGTACAGTGTTAATGCTTTTCAGTGTGAAGTGTTACGATTTCAGTGGTAAATTCAGCATGTTCTCTCACCAACTCACAGCAGAAGCAGCATAGTATAACGGATAAGGATGCAGGTTGGCATGTGGGAGATTCCGGTTCAAATCCACCCTACAGCAATCATTCATTTTAAATTTAAACTAAATTTGATTATAATTAATTTTAGTGTAAATATAACGTTTTAGTGTTACAATGCCGGGTGTTAAATCAGCTTAAATGTGGTGTTAAATCTAGACACCTTTCGGTGTTAATTGTATTTTAACACACTACAGTGTGGATGCATATAGACACTTTGCTGGTGTTAAAATTAACACTGTGGTTGTTAATTTAACAATGGAGATTTTGCAAACACTACATGCTGTTATGCATATGTCCTTAACAGAGTGGACATATCCCGTGTGTCACCTCTCATTAATATAGCTAAATATACTATGATTTAGGTGCCTGAGTTCGACCAATATG
Organism: Entelurus aequoreus; assembly: GCF_033978785.1. Classification (NCBI taxonomy): domain Eukaryota; kingdom Metazoa; phylum Chordata; class Actinopteri; order Syngnathiformes; family Syngnathidae; genus Entelurus; species Entelurus aequoreus. Next base: position 15,691,955 of record NC_084755.1, read on the forward strand.
TTTTTCAGCAAGTTACATATGTCATGTATACAATAGAACATAAAAATATTGGTAAATCAACTATTTATTTTTTACAAGTTATGAAGTCCAAATGGCACCCTATAAAAAAAACGACCCAGAAGCATTTAAGTCCCATCTTAAAACTCATTTGTATACTCTAGCCTTTAAATAGACCCCCTTTTTAGACCAGTTGATCTGCCGTTTCTTTTCTTTTCTCCTCTGCCCCCTCTCCCTTGTGGAGGGGGGGGGGGGGGGGCACAGGTCCGGTGGCCATGGATGAAGTGCTGACTGTCCAGAGTCGGGACCCGGGGTGGACCACTCGCCTGTGCATCGGTTGGGGACATCTCTGCGCGGCTGACGTCTCAGCTTGGGATGGTCTCCTGCTGGTCCCACTATGGACTGGACTCTCACTATTATGTTTGATTCACTATGGACTGGACTTTCACAATGTTATGCTAGACTCACTCGACATCCATTGCATCCGGTCTCCCCTGGGTTGTGGGGGGGGGGGTCACCCACATCTGCGTCCTCTCCAAGGTTTCTCATAGTCATTCACATTGACATCCCACTGGGTTGTGAGTTTTTCCTTGCCCTTATGTGGGCTCTGAACCGAGGATGTCGTTGTGGCTTGTGCAGCCCTTTGAGACACTTGTGATTTAGGGCTATATAAATAAACATTGATTGATTGATTGATGACAATGCAAGAAATAACTCCTCCTTTCTTTTTTTCTTTTTTTTGTCCTGTTCAGCTTCTCAGGCAAATCATATAGTTGATGTAGATGCCCATATCGGCTGTTCAGATTTACTTTACAAAAGAGAAGTGTAGGATACTTCTCTTGTTGCCTTATTTGTATTTGACTTTATTAAATGTATTTATATTATCATTTGGTGTAGCCGGGCCGGAGCAGGAGAGGATAGAAAGAGAAAAAAAGGAAGACAGAGGGGGAAATTGTGGGGACAAGAGGGGGATAGACAGAGAGACAAAAACAACAACAACTACAATAGAGCAGCATCAGCAAATACGATATGTACAAATAAGATGGTAAAAGTGATAGCAAAGAAGCAGTTAGCCAAATAAATAATAATACAGAAATGACAAAGAGCATTATTACACTACAAATTGAGCAATACAAATACCAATAGAAATAGCGCTATTGATAATGAACAATACCAATAATTTACCTCTATTATCAACAATACAGTTCTTCAAATGCAACAATAAATATACGTAATGATAACTAGAGATACAAAAGAATGCAGAAAAATGGAGGGGAAGAAAGAGAAGCAACCTATATTAACCTTGCAGATTGTTATAGTAACAATAGGTTATAAGCTTTGTCAGTGGGCCATGTGTTACCCAGTTTCCCCTAGGGCAACAACGTTAATATATGTTTGATGAAACGTGATTATGTGCATGAGTGTATGTATGTATATGTACTTGTATATGTACAGTATGTGTATATGTATGTTTGTACAGTGAATGTGCATGTGGATGTACGAACTTTGAGTATGTAGGTATGTACTGTATTTGTGTATGTATGTGGGAGTGTAGGTACTAGAGATGCGCGGATAGGCAATTGTTTCATCCGCATCCGCATCACAAAAGTCGCCATCCACCCGCCATCCAACTGAACTAACATTTTATCAAAACTACAACCGGACCCTAACAGCAATAATTAGGGCGTGCTGTGATGGTACTGCCTTCATCACCCTCTACAACATGTACAGACAGCGTGACAGCCCAGTCACATGTTGTGTGCGGCTTCTGCTTGCACACTTAAGTGACAGCAAGGCATACCTGGTCCACAGCCATACAGGTTACACTGACGGTGGCCGTATTAAACAACTTTAACACTCTTAATATGTGCCACACTGTGAACCCACACCAAACAAGAATGCCAAACACATTTCGGTAGAACATCCGCATCGTGAGACAACATAAACACAACAGAACAAATACCCAGAACACCTTGCAGTCCTAACTCTTCCTGGCTGAAATATACACCCCCGCTACCACCAAACCCCGCCTCCCCCTACACTGCGCCCCCACACATCAACCCCCCCTCCGTGCGCCGGTTGAGGTGGGCGGGGTTTGGTGGTAGCGGGGGTGTATATTTCAGCCAGAAAGAGTTAGGCTGCAAGGTAGTGATGGGTTGATGAGGCCTCATGAAGCGTTTCGACACATTGCAAAACTGTATTGATACTGTGTCGATACTGTGTCACTAAATACTGACATCTGCTGGACATTAAAAATCCCTACAGGCAACCTATGGACCGACTCAACTGACACTGATTTTATGACCTAGTATATACAATAATATAAACCAAGTCATTGTATTTCATTTAGGACTATTTAATATCTTCATTTAAATAAAAATATATTTTTATCTTTTTTAGATACAGTCAAATAATGTGAACATGTATCATGACTAGGATGGTAGAAGGTGGGGATTGAACCCCAGTAACCGATTGCTGGCACGGCCACGCTACCAACTTCGCCACGCCGTCATTCCTGTGCCTTCTCTAGTAACAGTAGTGATGGGTCCTGCAACACAGATGCATAGGCGCATGCGTCGAGCTCATAGAGCGAAACCCTGTGTCGGTGCGCGTACCGCTTTTAGAAAGTCACGTGACCGATCATGAGCTGCTTTGGTCACGTGACCGATACGCGAACTGTATCGCACTGACGCCTCCTCTGTGCCCTGTGAGCAACATTCCCTCTAAGGTGCGCGCCTGCGCAATTGCGCAGTGCTCAAGCGTCCTCCGCGCACACCGTGCGCCGCACAGCCAATATATGCCGCGCACCAAATCAAACCCATCTGAATTCTAAACAAAATAAACACATTTATTCTGTGTAATTTTGAAATGCAACTTTGAGTGACAGTGACAACAAGCGGCCCTAACGGTGTTCGTCAACAACACGCATTGCGCCGCTTCCTAATAAACAGTTTGACGCGCAGGCGTCAGTGTGATACAGTTCATGAGCGGTCACGTGACCAGAACAGCTCATGAGCGGTCACGTGACCAAAACAGCTCGTGTTCGGTCACGAGACTTTCTAAAAGCGATACGCGCACCGACACACGGTATCGCTCTATGAGCTCGACGCATGCGCCGATGCATCGGTGTTGCCGGACCCATCACTACTGCAAGGTGTTCTGGGTATTTGTTCTGTTGTGTTTATGTTGTGTTACGGTGCGGATGTTCTCCCGAAATGTGTTTGTCATTCTTGTTTGGTGTGGGTTCACACAGTGTGGCACATATTAAGAGTGTTAAAGTTGTTTTATACGGCTACCGTCAGTGTAACCTGTATGGCTGTGGAGCAAGTATGCCTTGCTGTCACTTATGTGTGCAAGTAGATGCCGCCTACAACATGTGGCTGGGCTAGCACGCTGTCTGTACATGTTGTAGAGGGTGATGAAGGCAGTACCAACACCTTATTATTGTTGATTGGGTGAAAATCAGCAGACATTCGAGAGGATTGGTTCAACCGCCACCCGCCCGAATCCATTTAAAATTGATTTTTTTCGTCATGTATCCGCCCGACCCGCGGATTATCCGCGAACTCCGCGGTTGTGTCCGCAAACCGCGCATCTCTAGTAGGTACAGTACCTATGTATGTATGTATGTATGAATAACGGTGTGTATGTGAGTATATGTGTATTTGTATGTACAATATATTTGACTCCCAGTGTGTGTGGGAGCCAGAGTACGGCCCCAGCCACCCAGAGCCAAACCCACAAACAGCAGGTGTGGCGCCCAGGGAACCAGGGACCACCGGCCCCACGGAGCCAGGCCGGCCAACGACAGGAACCCCAAAGCCCGGCCCACCGTGGCGCCCGGAAGAGCCAGCAGCAGGCCGCAGACAGACGCGCCCGGCAGAGGACAAGGCACGGGAGAAGCAGGGGACAGCCAGCCCTCAAGCCAGCAAGAGACCACACCCCACACGGGCAGAAAGGCGGGACGCCCCGCCCGGGCGGCCCAGAGACTCCCCGCAACCGGACGGGAAGACCGCCCCCGCCACACCAGCAACCGGGAAAAATAGTAATAATAAAATATATTTTAAAAAATTTATAAATAAATAATAATAATAATAATAATAATATAAATAAATAATAATAATGATACAATAAAAAAACATTTAAAAGAAGATCACAGACATGCTGACACACAAGGTCACTACCCCAGCAGCTGACTTGCAGCACCTCGGAATACCATGCAGCACCAAGCTACCACATTAGACCCAGCAGGCCCCAACCAAGACGGGCACCCGGAAGGGATGGACGGTGGGACCCAGGAGCTATATATATATATATATATATATATATATATATATACACACACACACACACACACTCAGCTTGGTTCAGTAAACTAAATCACAAGTATGGGGAAGACTGCAGACCTGACTGCTGTCCAGAGGACCATCATTGACACCCTCCATCAGGAGGGTAAGACACAAAAAGAAATGTCTAAAAGAGTAGGTTGTTCACACAGTGCAGTTTCAAAGCACATTCACAAAAAGTCTGTTGGAAGGAGGAAATGTGGCAGGAAACGCTACACAACCAAGAGAGAGGACCTCAGCCTTGAAGGCCTACTGAAACCCACTACTACCGACCACGCAGTCTGATAGTTTATATATCAATGATGAAATCTTAACATTGCAACACATGCCAATACGGCCGGGTTAACTTATAAAGTGCAATTTTAAATGTCCCGCTTAACTTCCGGTTGAAAACGTCTATGTATGATGACGTATGCGCGTGACGTCAATCGTTGAAACGGAAGTATTCAGACACATTGTATCCAATACAAAAAGCTCGGTTTTCATCGCAAAATTCCACAGTATTCTGGACATCTGTGTTGGTGAATCTTTTGCAATTTGTTTAATGAACAATGAAGACTGCAAAGAAGAAAGCTTTAGGTGGGATCGGTGTATTAGCGGCTGGCTACAGCAACACAACAAGGAGGACTTTGACTTGGATAGCAGACGCGCTATCCGACGCTTGCCGCCGACCGCATCTATGATCGGGTGAAGTCCTTCGTCGCTCCGTCGATCGCTGGAACGCAGGTGAGCACGAGTGTTGATGAGCAGATGAGGGCTGGCTGGCGTAGGTGGATAGCTAATGTTTTTAGCATAGCTCTGTGAGGTCCCGTTGCTAAGTTAGCTTCAATGGCGTCATTAGCAACAGCATTGTTAAGCTTCGCCAGGCTGGAAAGCATTAACCGTGTAGTTACATGTCCATGGTTTAATAGTATTGTTGATTTTCTGTCTATCCTGCCAGTCAGGGGTTTATTTCTTTTGTTTCTATCTGCAGTTAAGCCCGATGCTATCACGTTAGCTCCGTAGCTAAAGTGCTTCGCTGATGTATTGTCGTGGAGATAAAAGTCACTGTGAATGTACATTTCACGTTCTCGACTCTCATTTTCAAGAGGATATAGTATCCGAGGTGGTTTAAAATACAAATCCGTGATCCACCATAGAAAAAGGAGAGAGTGTGGAATCCAATGAGCCAGCTTGTACCTAAGTTACGGTCAGAGCGAAAAAAGATGCGTCCTGCACTGCACTCTAGTCCTTCACTCTCACGTTCCTCATCCACTAATCTTTCATCCTGGCTCAAATTAATGGGGTAATCGTTGCTTTCTCGGTCCGAATCGCTCTCGCTGCTGGTGTAAACAATGGGGAAAGTGAGGAGCCTTTCAACCTGTGACGTCACGCTACTTCCGGTACAGGCAAGGCTTTTTTTTTATCAGCGACCAAAAGTTGCGAACTTTATCGTCGATGTTCTCTACTAAATCCTTTCAGCAAAAATATGGCAATATCGCGAAATGATCAAGTATGATACATAGAATGAATCTGCTATCCCCGTTTAAATTTAAAAAAATCATTTCAGTAGACCTTTAACAGCATTGTGAAGAAGAGCCGCTTCCAGAATTTGGGGGAGCTTCAAAGACAGTGGACTGAAGCTGGAGTCCAGGTATCAAAAGCCACTGTTCACAGACGTGTCCGGGAAATGGGCTACAATAGCCGTATTCCCATGGTCAAGCCACTCCTGAACTAAAGACAATGGAAGAAGTGTCTGACTTGGGCTATGGAAAAGAAGCACTGGACAGTTGCAGAGTGGTCCAGAGTCCTGTTTTCAGATGAAAGCAAGTTTTGTATTTCATGGAAGTCAAGGCGCTAGAGTCTGGAGGAAGGCTGGAGAGGAGCAAAATCCAAGTTGCTTGAAATCCAGTGTGAAGTTAAATGGGTTATAAATGATAAATGGGTTATACTTGTATAGCGCTTTTCTACCTTCAAGGTACTCAAAGCGCTTTGACAGTATTTCCACATTCATCCATTCACACACACATTCACACACTGATGGCGGGAGCTGCCATGCAAGGCGCTAACCAGCAGCCATCAGGAGCAAGGGTGAAGTGTCTTGCCCAAGGACACAACAGACGTGACTAGGATGGTAGAAGGTGGGGATTGAACCCCAGTAACCAGCAACCCTCCGATTGCTAGCACGGCCACTCTACCAACTTCGCCACGCCACCCCAAGTTCCCACAGTCAGCAATGGCTTGGGGAGCCATGTCAGCTGCTGGTGTTGGTCCACTGTGTTTCATCAAGTCCAGAGTCAATGCAGCTGTGTACTAAGAGATTTTAGAGCACTACATGCTTCCATGTGTTAAAAAGCTCTATGGAGATGATGATTTCATTTTCCAGCATGATCTGGCACCTGCCCACAGTGCCAAAACCACCCTTAACTGGTGTACTGACCATGGCATTACTGTCCGCGATTGGCCTGCCAACTCACCTGACCTGAACCCCATAGAGAATTTGTGGGGTATTGTGAAGAAGAAGCTGAAAGTCACCAGACCCAATAATGCAAATGAGCTAAAGGCCGCTATTGAAGCATCCTGGGCATCCATAACACCTCAGCAATGCCACAGGGTGATTGCCTCCATGCCATGCCGCATTGATGCAGTAATCCGTGCAAAAGGATTCCCAACCAAGTACTGAGTGCATTAATTGACATTTTCAAATGTTTGATTTTGTTTTGCTGTTATAAATCTTTTTTTTTACTCGGTCTGAGGAAATATTCTAATTTTTTGAGATAGGATTTTTGAGTTTTCTTAAGCTGTATGCCATAATCAGCAATATTAAAATAATAAAAGGCTTGCAATATTTCAGCTGATGTGTAATGAATCCAGAATGTATGACATTTTCATGTGTTTAGTTGCATTACAGAAAATAAAGGACTTTATCACAATATTGTATTTTTCTGAGACAGTCCTGTATTTATTCCTACTCTTTTTTTATACCATAGCAATTTTATCCAATGTTCTTGTTCTCTGTAACATAACAGTGATTAATAAATATACTATTGTAACTAAACAAATATTAAATACATAAATAATCTTTGTCTCAATAAAACAAAGGTTCAATATGTTAATCATAATTCTTGTTCTGTGTACTTTGTGAACACTTGTAGTTTTAACAGTCTCTTAAACTGAATCATATTGGTGCTTTGATACATTCCATAATTTAATTCCACATACAGATATGCTAAAAGGTTTTAAGTGTTGTACGAGCATACAAATGTTTATATGCTCATCAAAAGGGTGCAAAGTGGATCCGTGAAAGACGGCACGTACTCGACCTGCAGGACCATGTCCTGAGTGACTAAACAAAACACTCCCATAATTATGCCTTTTGCAACCATAGACCACAACTTGTAGTTTAACTTTTAAGGTTTCTGTGGTTTATCCGTTATACAGTGCTCAATACCGGGGTAGAGCGGAATATGCGTTAAGTCAGGAAAAAACACATAGGTTGTTTTATTCCTACAAGCCTGTTTCGCAGGTTTCCCTGCTCTTCAGGGGATTTCCCCTGATTATCCCCTAAAGCGCAGAGAAACCTGCGAAACAGGCTTGTAAGGGCCCTACAAGTCTGAAGAGCAGAGAAACCTGCGAAACAGGCTTGTAAGGGCCCCACAAGCCTGTTTCGCAGGTTTTCCCTGCTCTTCAGGGGATTTTCCCTCATTTTCCTCTGAAGAGCAGAGAAACCTGCGAAACAGGCTTGTAGGGATGAAATAGCCTCTGTGTTTTTTCCTGACCTAATGTATATGTATGTATGTATGTATATATGTACTGTATATATATGTGTATGTATGTATATATATATGCATGCATGCAGTCGGCTTTTGGCCCCCAGCCAAATTTTTTAGGCCAACGCGGCCCCCAGTCAAAAAGTTTGGACACCCCTGTTCTAGATTATAAATCATGCCTCTCACCTGGTTGGTAGAAGGCTGTCGCCATAAACCAAAAAGTTGGTCAACTTTGACATCAAACTCATCCAAAAAACAAGTTAAGACACTGAAATGTACATTATTGTTTTACACTGGATGTCTGCATTGTTACTTTAAAGACATCGACAGCAAGTTATTTAAAACATTTGCTTGAAACACGGGATGTTCCTGCACAATTGTTTGCACTTAAAATACTTGTTTTTAGTAATAAATATGATTGGAACATTATAGCATACTGTGTGTGTTCAATTACAGTAGATGTGTTTATCCGGAACATTCCTGCCACACTGGGGTATTTTTACCAAGCTTTTAGGGGGATATACACCGCAATGATATCGTAGTGCGGCCTTAATATGTGCGTGATCGGGTCAGAAGATTCATAATAGCATGTTTACATTAAGCATTTTTATCCCGGTTAGGCACTTGCACATAGCTATGTGCAGCTGAGTCTACCTTCCATCCAGCTAGATCAGGGGTGTCAAACGTTCCGCCCGCGTGCCGGATTAGGCCCGCGAACAGGTTTTATCCGGCCTTCTGGATGAGTTTGCGAAGTATAAAATGAGCTGAAATATTTGAATGAAAGAAACGGCTGTTTTAAATGTGTCCACTAGATGTCACAATAGCAATTATTTGTATTGTTGTAGATTATGCTATCAATCAATCAATCAATGTTTATTTATATAGCCCTAAATCACAAGTGTCTCAAAGGGCTGCACAAGCCACAACGACATCCTCGGTACAGAGCCCACATACGGGGATATGTAAAAAAACAATAAACCATATGACGTTAGAGGAATAGTCAAACTACGTAAATAACATCCTGTAATTTGATTTTGATATAATGTCTTCTCTTGATAGATTGAAAATTAACATCAATAAATTGACTGATGAACATTATCACATAATTTATTCAGAAAGTATAAATAACGACGAATAAAGATAGAATTCTATTAACCGCAACATGTAAGTGTAAAAAAAAAAACCAACAACATTATGATTTGTAAATTTTCAGAATGTGCTTGTTCTATTTTTAAACAAAGAAAACAATCTGAAGCTGTCTTTATTTTTAAGTTATCGTGCCGTGATTTTACCAGTCCGGCCCACTTGGGAGTAGATTTTTCTCCATGTGGCCCCCGATCTAAAATGAGTTTGACACCCCTGAGCTACATTAAGATTCATGTCAAAACACCATCCATTTTGAATAGAAATTGTCAGGTTCAAACACTGATGACATCTATTAAACAAGACAAGAAGCAAATAATTAAACAGGGACAGAATTCAATTCAGCTCAATTGAGGAGAAACGCATAGACACTGTACCCTTGCACAGTGTCGTCCCACGCTCTGACGAAAGATTTTACGCCTCCTCTTTTATTTGGACTTTCCCTGATTACGTGGCAACAGCTGTTTCTAAGGGAGGGGGGTCGTAAACAGCCGCTGCCTTTGGTTACAAAACAGTTCAAAGAAAAGGTGCCTGGAGGGGAGTGAAGCCCTGCTTCCTCTCCGCTTTGTAGATCTCGGGTCAAGACAAAATCTTCCTGTGGATTACAATACATCAAAGAAACCGACGCCTTCATGTCGCTTCCCACAGTACACAGTGGAGTTTTACAAGCCTTCTGCTTGGTAGGATCAAAGACAGCTTTCGTCCTCTCGCCGGGAACTCATGGCAACACAAAGTTTTGTGATAACTTAGATACAATTATTCTGACACAAATTACAATATGGTTTTATGTATTCTGTTCCCTTGCATCAAAATATGGGTGTATTAAGAAGTTATTTGACATAACATGAGTTGAGGCTATATACATTAAACAATTTTGGAAAAAAACGTATAATTTTCCTATAATTTTTCCAAAACATATCAAAGTGTTGTGGCTCAGATATTTGACTTAGAAGTGCAGCAACATGCAAAAGTAGCTGCAAATGCTCAAATTGCATTTAACACACGTCCCCTAGATTGATACATTTGTGTGGCAATTTCACAGTAGCTAAAGTGTACTGGCCAGCACATGTTTTGAGTCTATGCCAAACATTTGAAAAAATTTAATATTAAAGGATATTTTTCCCAGCAAGGAAGGGAAAGCAATAAGCAGTTTCGAACCATACCCATGCCAAGAAGTCTATTTAAGACTGAAGGCCTACTGAAACCCACTACTACCGACCACGCAGTCTGATAGTTTATATATCAATGATGAAATCTTAACATTGCAACACATGCCATACGGCCGGGTTAACTTATAAAGTGCAATTTTAAATTTCCCGGGAAACTTCCGGTTGAAAACGTCTAGGTATGATGACGTATGCGCGTGACGTCAATGGTTGAAGCGGAAGTATTCGGACACATTGTATCCCAATACAAACAGCTCTGTTTCCATCGCAAAATTCCACAGTATTCTGGACATCTGTGTTGGTGAATCAATTTGTTTAATGAACAATGGAGACTGCAAAGAAGAAAGCTGTAGGTGGGATCGGTGTATTAGCGGCTGGCTTGAGCAACACAACCAGGAGGACTTAGAGTTGGATAGCAGACACGCTATCCGACGCTAGCCGCCGACCGCATCGATGATCGGGTGAAGTCCTTCGTCGCGCCGTCGATCGCTGGAACGCAGGTGAGCACGGGTGTTGATGAGCAGATGAGGGCTGGCTTAGGTGGATAGCTAATATTTTTAGCATAGCTCTGTCGAGGTCCCGTAGCTAAGTTAGCTTCAATGGCGTTGTTAGCAACAGCAATGCTAGGCTTCGTCCGGTGGTATAGCATTAACCGTGTAGTTACAGGTCCAGAGTTTGGTAGTATTGTTGATCTTCTGTCTATCCTTCCAGTCAGGGGCTTATTTCTTTTGTTTCTATCTGCATTTAAGCACGATGCTATCACGTTAGCTCCGTAGCTAAAGTGTTTCACCGATGTATTGTCGTGGGGATAAAAGTCACTGTGAATGTCCATTTCGCGTTCTCAACTCTCATTTTCAAGAGGATATAGTATCCAAGGTGGTTTAAAATACAAATCCGTAATCCACAATAGAAAAAGGAGAAAGTGTGGAATCCAATGAGCCCTTGTACCTAAGTTACGGTCAGAGCGAAAAAAGATACGTCCTGCACTGCACTCTAGTCCTTCACTCTCATGTTCCTCATCCACAAATCTTTCATCCTCGCTCAAATTAATGGGTAATAGTCGCTTTCTTATATAAGCTATAAGCTCTCGCTACTGGTGTAAACAATGGGGAAATGTGAGGAGCCTTTCAACCTGCGACGTCACGCTACTTCCGGTACAGGCAAGGCTTTTTTATCAGCGACCAAAAGTTCCGAACTTTATCGTCGATGTTCTCTACTAAATACTTTCAGCAAAAATATGGCAATATCGCGAAATGATCAAGTATGACACATAGAATGGATCTGCTATCCCCGTTTAAATAATAAAATTTCATTTCAGTAGGCCTTTAATGACAAGTTTGGTTAAGACAACGCAATAAGTCATAATCTTGTGAGGATTCTATTTTGTTTGTTGAAGCAGTAATTTGTCAGTGCTTAACTCAGGGACGTCACTAGGCTTAGCCTCCCTGGGCTTAGCCCCAGGGAGGTTCCTGTGAGGTTGCACTTGCAAGATATTTTGGCTCACAACTTTTTGGCACTGTATTTGCATTACATAACACTGAATACATCTAAATGGTTGAAAGAGGAAGTGCAAGAAAGCTTCAGTCATCTTTAGTAAGCATGAGATGGTCCAAACACATAAAGACAGTGTTGCTGCATGGAAAAGCTAGCAGGCAACTTGCAAACAAGGAAACGTTGCACGGATGACAGCAGTGTATACCAACTGGCACAGCACTATAGAATTGACCTGAAAACAGAGGAGGTTCTGGTGGAAAGAAACTTTCTTGTCTGGAAAACAGGGGCTGGAGGTCCACCCAAAGATATGTTGTCTGTGCACAACCTTTTTGTTTCAGAATGTTTGCACTTGCAAGATAGTTCTGCTTACAACGTGTTACTATATTAGACTTACACAGCAAATACTGAAGACATCAAAATGGTTAAAAAGCAATATTGTTAGTTTCCTGTCATTACTGTAATAGTAATAATTTAAGGCCCACAGGCCACACCTGGCAAGTAGGGATAGGTGATATGGACTATCACAATAACCTGCCAAGTGAATATAAAAAAAACACCTATAAAACTCCACCTTTTTTACTATGAGTATGTCAGTGCATCCAGTCTTCAGAACCCCCAAAACACTACTCTAACATAAGACTATGGCTATTAAACTACAGTGGTGGGCCGTGTGTTTCCCACCCAGGCCTTCAGCAATGTCCTACACTGCAAAAAGTCAGTGTTCAAAAACAAGAAAAAAAAATACAAAAATTAGGGGTATTTTATTTGAACTAAGCAAAATTATCTGCCAATAGAACAAGAAAATTTGGCTTGTCAAGACTTTCCAAAACAAGTAAAATTAGCTATCCTCAATGAACCCAAAAATACCTTAATATACCGTAATTTCCGGACTATAAGCCGCTACTTTTTCCCCTCGTTCTGGTCCCTGCGGCTTATACAAGGGTGCGGCTTATTTACGGCCTGTTCTTCTCCGACACCGATGAAGAGGATTTCGGTGGTTTTAGTACGCAGGAGGAAGACGATGACACAATGATTAAAGACTGACTTTTCATATACCGGTAGGCTGGTTATTTTGATAACGTACAGGCGAGCACTTTGTATTACTTTGCACCGTTGTATTATTTGTACTCTGCACTAATGCTGTTCGCCATGTTAAAGATGTGAAAGTTTGATTGAATGATTGAAAGATTTATTGTTAATAAATGGGACGCTTTGCGTTCCCAAACAGTCATCTCTGTCCCGACAATCCCCTCCGTGGTAGCAGGAACCCCTATATACTACGGTAATTACACATCAAAACCCTGCGGCTTATAGTCGGGTGCGGCTTATATGTGGAGCAATCTGTATTTTCCCCTAAATTTAGCTGGTGCGGCTTATAGTCCAGAATTTACGGTAAGTATATTCTCACTAATAACAAGTGCACTTTTCTTGGTAGAAAAAAAAAAAGAGACATTTTCGCTCAATAGGTTGAAAAATATTCTTAAATTAAGTAAATGCTAGTGCCATTATCTTGACATAATGATATACGCTCGACATTACATTTCTTGAAACCAGCAAACTTATACTAAAAACTAATTTATTGTTCTTAATGGAAGGCAACCGCTTCTCGGGGTCTCCTAGCCGCTCAGGCAAATCATATGGTCTAAAAATGCATTTTTCCATCGACAACATGACATCATCGCGCCAAGTGCGTGCTCTTTCAGTCAATTAGTGTACAATTAGTGTAATACAGCCCGGCCCCGGCCAAATTTTTTTTAATTGTAATTTTGAAGAATTTACCTGAATGTGCATGAACTATTTCTGTTCAGAATTGTTAGAGATGTCACATGTTAAATGTTTAAATATTAACTGTCAGTTTACTGTACTGTGCCAACTGTACTGCATGAGTACGTATTTTCTATTGTTTCATTGAAAATAATAAATCTGTTTTAATTATGAGACACAAATGTGTCAAAGTCACAATTTTTTTTTTCATGCTTGAAATAAGAAATTATTACTTTAAAAAAGTAGTTTTATACTTGTGAGTGTTGATGACACAGCTTTGCAACAGTTGATATTCTAGTTTCAAGCATGTTTTACTCAATATAGGTCATAAAATCTCAGCAACAAGCTGTAATATCTTACTGAGATCATTTAGGTCCAAAACATTTAAAACAAGTAAAAAAAACTCTTACATAAAATCTGCTTAGTTAGAAGAATGATCTTATCAGACAGAAAATAAGCAAATATCTTCCTTATTTGAGATATCTAATCTTACTTAGATTTCAGTTTTTGCAGTGTACTTAGTCCGACTTCAATAATTACCTCTCAAAATACCATCATTTATGTCGCCACATGACCACGGCTTGAAAAATACAATACAGAAACACACTTGCACAGTACTGGGCATTGAATTTGTACAAAAAGGGCAATTTTTTGGCGCATTTAAAAATCAATAAACCTGTCAAAACAAAAATAATTGTAAAAAACTTGAATGTGAAAAATATATTTGAACTCACAATACCGCTCGTAGTTGGTGGATTACAGTGGAAGTGGCAGGCAAAACATTATATCTGCCACCTAATCAACGTTTTGCTCTGCTACTTTGTTGGTTGAAAAAGTGAGTACAGCTGATTTCTCCGCTGGCCGGGTGTCGCTCCGGTGCCACTTTCTGCTTTCGTAAATCACAACTTGTGATTGGATTCTTGGGAGTGACACGTGAGTATCCAATCACAGTCACGTTCAACGTAAGGCTACAGTCAACTGTCTGTCAACTGAATGTCCTCCGTTGGTTAAACTGCACAGCCGCCGCTAATGTTGGGTCAGAAGGCCTCCGGCAGAATTCATACAGTGCCGGCAACAGGCTAGCTGAATTCTGATTGGATAAAAGCTCTAACATAAAACACTGGAGCCTAATATGACATGAAGAGAATATGATGAATACTTTTATATATTTATGGGAAGTCAATTCAAAATAAAATTAACTTATATTAATTAATGATCATGATTTATGTTAGGCCAGCAGAGAAGGCCTCGCTGGCCCTGACGGCACACCAGTATTAAACTACATCAATTATGTTTAAGTAGCACACTTATACTGCAAAGCTGTAGTAGTGGGATTTGCTTATCATACGGTATGGAAGTTATTTTTCTGTCAGCAACATGAAAGACATGAGTTTTATATTACAAATCATACAGAAAGAGTTATGGTGCACTCCGGTCGCATAATGGCAAATAATGACGCTCACCAAAATAGACCGATACAAAATAAATAGTTGAATGAGCAGAAACAGGCAAAAATAATGTTATAGGAACTCACGTCAATGTTCTATAACACACTCTTCAGAGCAGACATTGAGGCAAATGTCCCCACAACTGTGAGACGTCTTTCATAACCTTCTCCGTAGTTCAGAAAATGTTGACTTTGACATTTACACTGCAGGCCAAAGTGGCCCGAATCTGATTTTTTCCAGCTGACTGTTTACACTGCAAGTAAAATGTGATTTTTACCTGACTCCAGTGTAAACGTGCACAGCCCTAATGTGGCCTCGATGTCACTTTACATGTGCACTTCAATAAAGTGAAAACAAAGTTGACAGGGAGGAAGTAGCTACTACTACAAAATAAAATAAGAGCAGCAACACCTTAAAATGTTTTGTTTTATGTGAAAATAAATTAAATATAATGTATGAATGGCTGTATATACACTGTAATATATTTGGGAGGGTTGTAATCTTTTTATGGTTGTTCGAGAGACAGAGTGGATCTATGTGAACTTTATTTTTCAACTCACATGTAGGCAAATGCGCCACAGTGTCATTTCCGGTCCTTCAACAATCTCTATTTCTTCGGAATTCAAATATTACTTATAGCCTATTTGCGCACTATTGACAAGTGATGGATCGAAAACTTGGTCGTCTTATATATCGAAACCACATGTGATGAAATATCAATTTTCGCTGGCGACTGCTTCTTTCCAGCGCACGAATGACCTAGCTCGCCCTAAGCTGATGGAAAAAAAGTCACATTCAGGTCACATTGCGTTTCGATTGAAGTCACATTTGAAAATATCAGATAATCAGATTCAGGACTACCTCCTGATGTGGCCTGACTGGTGCCAAAAGATCAGATTTTATCACTTTGAAGAGTTTAGACTAGCAAAAAAAAAAAATATCACTTGAGGGCAAAATAATCTGATTTGCAATGTAAACAAGGCCTTTGATTGCACAGAATCTTTGAAATAGCCACAAATGCACCAGTACTGAGACTAGAATTAAGCAGGTTTACTTCAGTAAACACTGCAGGATGTGTGACGTCATACCGCCATGTCTGTGTTCGGGTCAGTTTGCATTCACATTGGAGTCCGGACATAATTTTTTGAAAATGTGGCCTATACAAAATCAGATTTGACAAAAAAAAAAAAAAGCTGAATAGGATAACCTACCCAGCAGTGTTCAACGCACAGAACTAGCCTTAACGATATCCTGAACGACCTTGCTAAGGTAACCGTGAAAAAGTGGACTGGGTTTTCCATACAGTAATGCGGGTGTTACTGAGAACGGATAATAAGCACTAAATTCATATTCCTGCATTTAGTAAAACTGAAAAGTTTAGGAGGCTTAAGCCTCTGTAGAATAGACCTGACACCACCAATGGCTTAACCAATTGCCATTTTAAAAACCCTCAACAGTAAAATACACTTCATTTCTTTAAATTAATTTTTTTGTATCTGACATTTTCTGCTTGAGAGTTTAGGGTCTTTAATGGCCATTAGGTTCCTCCCCGTACCAGGAACAAGAACCATCACTTTTCTTGATGCAAGCAGATTGCTTGTTCTGCTCGTCAATTGTATTTATCCACAAGCACTCAGTTGGGCTGCCGATCCCGCACGGCACAGAGGAGCAGCGAGTGATCTGGATAATACAGCAAAGGTTAGGCTTTACATAACATTAACCATAAATTAGTTCTGCTTACCTTGCAATCACAGCCCATCATAAAGTGTTCTACCAGGATATCATGGCTGCTCTTCCAGGGTACAACGTAATTACAGGATGAAACACGCAGCGACCCGTCAGGCTTCAGTTGGCCTGCAATTGAGAAACTTGAGTCAAACAAGCTGAACTGATCATGTTATACTCCTGCAGGAAGAAATATTTCAAATCATAAAACCCAAGGATGTTTTGTTTTACCTGTGATGAAATATTCTACACCTTTGTTCAGAGTCACACCACATGCTGCAGAGGAGGATGCAGTGCAGATGGTATCATAGTGCCTGATAGGACCTTTCAGTATCTGAAAAAATGTATACATTAGAATTAGCATGCAACCATTGACATAATTGACTATAATTAATAACCTTGGTCAGTTTGATGTCATACGTGATGTCGTACTTCAATTCACCGGCCGTCGCCTTTGAAACCACCTTTGCCTTGATGGCTAGAAAGAAAATGCCAGTCAATCTTTGACTACAATTTAAGCAAACACCAATAAAGTCATCTGCGAACTCAAATTGACTGGTATAGTTTAATTTCTCTAAAGAGATGGAGAAATAGAAAGCTATATTATAGGTCAGACTGGAAGTCTCTGCAGAGAGTGGTGAGGACGACGGAAAAGATCAGGACTCTCCTTCCTCCTATCCAGGAAATTGCAAAAAGCCGCTGCCTGACCAGGGCTGAGAAGATCTGTAGAGACTCCTCCCACCCCCACCAAGGACTGTTTTCACTGCTGGACTCTAGAAAGAGGTTCCGCAGCAGAACCTCCAGGTTCTGTAACAGCTTCTTCCCTCAGGCCATAAGACTCTTGAACGCATCATAATCAATTCCCCCCCCCAAAAAACGGATTAACTCGCTGGAATATAAAGACAATATAACATACATCCATAAACCTGGATGCATATGCAAAAGTGCAATATATTTATCTGTACAGTAATTTATATCTGCACCTTATTGCTCTTTTATCCTGCACTACAACGAGCTAATGCAACAACATTTCGTTCTTATCTGTACTGTGAAGTTCAAATTTGAATGACGATAAAAAAGGAAGTCTAAGTCTAAGGTCAAAACAGTGCCGTTATTTTGGTTAAGTCTTATTGAAGAAATGTCCCCAGTTAGACAGGAAGTCAACCAGAAATGTCAAAATGTGGTCAGGCTACATTCCTCTACCAAACTTGATAAAAACATCTACAGAAATGTCAAAATGTAGTCAGGCTACATTCCTCTACCAAACTTGAAAAAAACACATACAGAAATGTCAAAATGTAGTCAGGCTACATTCCTCTACCAAACTTGATAAAAACACCTACAGAAATGTCAAAATGTAGTCAGGCTACATTCCTCTACCAAACTTGATAAAAACACCTACGGTAAAGCAGTCAAAAATATCTTGGCTGGTATGTAAAACTAAAATTTGAGTGTATGTATCACTTGTCGAACCCTTATCCATTTTCTCTCTAAAAACAAAAATCTTCAATATCGTCATTAAAAACACCAAGTTACTTAGCTAGCTGTGAAAATAGACTTAGACTTAGACAAACTTTAATGATCCACAAGGGAAATTGTTCAACACAGTAGCTCAGTTACAATGATGGAAAGGACAATGCAGGTATAAATAGACTAATATAGCTATAAAAAAAAATATCTAACATATATACGAATATATACACAATATGTGTACAGAGTAATTTATATACAGATATATTATGTCTATAACATATATACAATATAAACCAATGACCATGTACAATATTACAGTATATACAGTCTATATGACAGCAGCAGCATAAAATAGAGAGTAGGTCCAGCAGGAAATAGAAAATAGACATTATAAACAAAGAGAAGTAGCTAACATGTCAGGTGTCAGGTAATAGGCAGATGTCATCTATTGCTGTATGGCGAGTGATTATACAGCTGGATGGAGTGTGGAATGAAGGAGTTCTTGAATCGCACAGTGCGGGAAGTAAGTTGAAGGAGCCTGTTGGAGTATGAACTCCGCTGTCCCTTAATTGTCAGGTGGAGTGGATGGGCAAGATTGTCCATGATGGCCAGCAGTTTGTCCAGTGACCTCCTGTCCCTCACTGACACAAACGCCTCCAATTGCGTGCCAATAGTTTGGCCGGCTTTCCAGATCAGATTATCAATCCGGTTTGAGTCCCTTTTGCTGGTGCTGCTCCCCCAACCAACCACTGCAAAGTACAGTGCACTGGCCACAACAGACTGATAAAATATCTCCAACAGCTTGCTGCACACATTGAATGACCTAAGCTTCCTCAGGAAAAAGAGTCTGCTCATACCCTTCTTGTAAACAGCTTTGCAGTTGTCCTTCCAGTCCAGTCTGCTGTTCAAGTGGACTCCCAGGTACTTGTACTGCTCCACTACTGCCACCTCCCGGCCCTGGATCTTGATGGGCTCCACCGGGGTCACTCTCTTCCTGAAGTCGATGACCAGCTCCTTGGTCTTGTCCACATTAAGGACCAGATGGTTCGCCTTAGACCACTCCACAAAGTCAGCGATCAGTGTCCAATTCCCGTCCCTCTCCGATACACCCGACCACAGCAGAGTCGTCAGAGTATTTCTGCAGGTGGCAGGACCTGGAACTATACTGGAAGTCTGAGGTGTACAGGGTGAACAGGAAAGGAGACAGGACGGTCCCCTGTGGAGCACCTACACCACAGACCACAGTGTCCGACACGGAGCTCCCCAGTCCAACAAACTGGGGCCTGTCAGACAAGTAATCAGTGATCCAGGAGACAATGGATGAACTGACACCCATCCTGAGCAACTTGTCCAGGTGAGAGTCTGCATGATGCAGCAGGTAGATAACAGCATCGTCCACTCCTACATGGGGCTGATATGCAAACTGTAGAGGATCCAGGGAAGGAGCCACCAGTGGCCTCAGCTGATCCAGCACAAGTCTCTCGAGGACCTTCATGACCTGGGACGTCAGGGCTACAGGTCTGAAGTCATTTGAGCTCGATGGGAATATGGTTAGGAGCTGTAACTTATGAAAAAAAAAAATCTTTAAAAGATGGTTTTGCCAGACTTTTTGGCACAAAGTAGATACAGTATGAAATTGTTGGAAAAATACATTTCATTGTTTAATGTATATAGTTACGGTTGGATTAACTCGCTGGACTATAACAACATACATCCGTAAACTGAATTTGAATGACAAAAGAAGGTCTAAATTTAAACGTGGATGCATATGCAAAAGTGCAATGTATTTATCTGTACAGTAAATCTATATCTGCACCTTTGTTGCCCTTTTATCCCGCAAAACAACGAGCAAACGCAATGAAATGTCATTCTTATATGTACTGTAAAGTTCAAATTTAAATAACAATAAAGGAAGTGTAAGACTACAAAAAAGAAGGGACACCTTGCAGGGCTGGTCGACCTAAATTGTTTTAGCCTCTGTGTGAAAGGAGTCTTCTACTATCCACAAAGGTTGAATGGAGGCAACTGTATGAGGGGCCGTTAGGGACATTATTCAGAATTACCTCATACATACACTACTGAAATGCTCTCACATAAACAACTGAAATCTTTTTCTTTTATACACACTACTGAAACACTCTTATAAACACTACTGAAATGCTCTTACATACACTACTGAAATCTTTTTCTCTCACACACCCTACTGAAACACTCTTATAAACACTACTGAAATGATCTTACATATACTACTGAAACACTCTTATAAACACTACTGAAACACTCTTATAAACACTACTGAAATGCTCTTACATACACTACTGAAATGCTCTTATAAACACTACTGAAATGCTCTTATAGACACTACTGAAATACTCTTATAAACACTACTGAAATGCTCTTATAAACACTACTGAAATGCTCTTATAAACACTGCTGAAATACTCTTATAAACACTACTGAAATGCTCTTATAAACACTACTGAAACACTCTTATAAACACTACTGAAATACTCTTATAAACACTACTGAAATACTCTTACATACACTACTGAAACACTCTTATAAACACTACTGCAACACTCTTATAAACACTACTGAAACACTCTTATAAACACTACTGAAACATTCTTACATACACTACTGAAACACTCTTATAAACACTACTGAAATACTCTTACATACACTACTGAAATACTCTTATAAACACTACTGAAATACTCTTACATACACTACTGAAACACTCTTATAAACACTACTGAAATACTCTTATAAACACTACTGAAACACTCTTATAAACACTACTGAAACACTCTTATAACCACTACTGAAATGTTTTTGTCTCATGCACACACACACACACACACACGCACGCACGCACGCACGCACACACACACACACACACACACACACACACACACACACACACACACACACACACACACACACACACACACACACACACACACACCTGGAATTATTTTTCACTAGTATGTACAAACGGATTTCACCTGTACGTGTGTGTGTGTGCTTTTAACACGTGTGTGTGAGGGACAACAATTTCAGTAGTATGTGTGCAAAGATTTCAGTTATGTGTATGAGCGCATCTTACCATTGTGTATGGGAGCATTTTACCACTGTGTGTAAGGGCATCTTACTAATGTGTGTGAGCGATGTTGCATTCCGGTTCCGGTATAATCCCCGCCCCTTTTCAGACAAGTTTATTTTTATTTTTTTTAAAGCCAAGTTGTGGACAAAATGTCTGCCGACAAGTAGCTTAACCGAGGCGGGAGCTCCACTTCATAATTTGAGGGCTTCAGCGGAGAATATAAGAACACTTTCAATGTAACAAGGGTCGCGCTGCCGCCAGTAGTAACGTCGTGTTACGTCAGTAGCTAATCATATACTAATGATAATGGATTGCATTATATACTATATACGTGGTCCTCAAACTACGGCCCGCGGGCCGGTTACGGCCCGCCAAAGTCCAACATCCGGCCCGGTGGGAAATTAATTTTTTTTGTATTATTATTTTCAATCTGTCTTTTCTAATCTAATCCATTTTTTGGTGTTCCCTAGCCGCTCAGGCAAATCATATTGTCTACAAATGCATTTCCCTGTATGACGTATATTGTCTTAGCTGTTTTCATGTGATCTGATTGTTACATTCTTATTTCAGAGTCACCACACAGCTGCATGACCATTTCAACAAGGATGGAATAAACAACCTCTGGATTCATGGAACTTCTTTGCACACAAATATATTAATTGGAATATTCAATAAATTTCACATAGAAACATTGTGAATATTATTTTCAACAGTGTGTTGAAAACAACCATTTTTGGCTCAGAATGGTTCCTTATGTCTAATTATTCATATCCTTTCAATACTTGTCGGTGTGTAATTCCAGACATAGATGTAAACATTAATGAGACAACAATGAACATTTTTCAACGAGTGAACCCACTTGAAAATGATGGCAACTATAGAATAGACATTTTCACTTCAATTCTGCACTTTATTCAGTGGACAACATGGGAATAATAAGGTTTGTTAAAATGTTTTTTTCACTTGTGCAGTGTATTCTGCGAATTAACATTTTGTTTAAACATTTTGTAAAAAATAAATAAATAAGGAACCTGTTATACAGACCTGTATGAAGTTGCCCACTTTATTATTGCAAATATCAGAATAACACCGCAATACGTTTGTGCTGTGAACATTTATGTTTCTACGGTTGATGTTTTTAAGTTATTTTATGTTCTGACTAGCAATGTCATCCAGCCCCCACCACCACACACACTTTGTCAAAATCTCCCCAAACTTGTCCCAAACGTTTGTGATACACAATTCTTTTGTCTTATGATTATTGTATTTAGGTTAGGGGCTAGGTGTAAATATTAACACATTAACTTAAACTATAATTTTAGACAAACAATATCTATTGTCTGACTACAAGAAGCATTGAAAAGTATATAAATAATAAGGCATAGGGAACCTTTTTTGAGAAAAAAAAAAAGGATATTTAATATGTTTATGAGAAATGTATTGAATATTCCAATTAATATATTTGTGTGCAGAGAAGTTCCATGAATCCAGAGGTTGTTTATTCCGTCTTTGTTGAAATGGTCATGCAGCTGTGTGGTGACTCTGAATTAAGAATGTAACAATCAGATCACATGAAAACAGCTAAGACAATATAAGTCATACAGGGAAATGCCTTTGTAGACAATATGATTTGCCTGAGCGGCTAGGGAACACCAAAAAATGGATTAGAAAAGACAGATTGAAAATAATAATACAAATTTCTTTTTTTTCCCAGTGGGCCGGATGTTGGACTTTGGAGGGCCGTAACCGGCCCGCGGGCCGTAGTTTGGGGACCCCTTATCTAGACGACGATAAGCGCTAACTAAATGCAATCCATTATCATTAGTATATGATCAGCTACTGACGTAACACGACGTGACTCACATTTCGACATGGTACCATTGTAGCTCACTACAATGCCATGTTGTCTTACATTTCGTGTGATTCAACAATCATTTAGAAATAAATAATGTCTAACTACCTTTTCCTCCTTTTGCCCCGATGTCCATGAACTGAAACGTTGCATGTGTGCGGTGCAAACTCGCAATGGAACGAGTGCTCCAGGCTGCTTGGCTGTCGGGAGGAGAAAGGCACCGCTGTGTGGCCGCTCAGGTGTCGCGTCCTGCGGGGGAGACCCATGGCGGCAGCCCGACCCTTGTTGCATTGAAAGTGTTCTTATATTCTCCGCTGAAGCCCTCGAATTATGAAGTGGAGCTCCCGCCTCGGTTAAGCTACTTGTCGGCAGACATTTTGTCCACAACTTGGCTTTAAAGAAAATAAAAATAAACTTGTCTGAAAAGGGGCGGGGATTATACCGGAACCGGAATGCAACATCGCTCACACACACTAGTAAGATGCTCTTACACATAGTGGTAAAATGCTCGTATACACAATGGTTAGATGCGCTCATACACATAACTGAAATCTTTGCACACATACTACTGAAATTGTTGTCCCTCACACACACGTGTAAAAAGCACACACACACACAGGTGAAATCCGTTTATACATACTAGTGAAAAATAATTCCATGTGTGTGTGTGTGTGTGTGTGTGTGTGTGTGTGTGTGTGTGTGTGTGTGTGTTTGTGTGTGTGTGTGTGTGTGTGTGTGTGCGTGAGACAAAAACATTTCAGTAGTGGTTATACGAGTGTTTCAGTAGTGTATGTAAGAATGTTTCAGTAGTGTTTATAAGAGTGTTTCAGTAGTGTTTATAAGAGTGTTTCAGTAGTGTATGTAAGAGTGTTTCAGTAGTATTTATAAGAGTGTTTCAGTAGTGTTTATAAGAGTGTTTCAGTAGTGTTTATAAGAGTGTTTCAGTAGTGTATGTAAGAATGTTTCAGTAGTGTTTATAAGAGTGTTTCAGTAGTATTTATAAGAGTGTTTCAGTAGTGTTTATAAGAGTGTTTCAGTAGTGTTTATAAGAGTGTAATGTATGTAAGAGTGTAGTGTATGTAAGAGTGTTTCAGTAGTATTTATAAGAGTGTTTCAGTAGTGTTTATAAGAGTGTTTCAGTAGTGTTTATAAGAGTGTTTCAGTAGTGTATTCAGTAGTGTTTATAAGAGTGTTTCAGTAGTGTTTATAAGAGTGTTTCAGTAGTGTTTATAAGAGTGTTTCAGTAGTGTTTATAAGAGTGTTTCAGTAGTGTTTATAAGAGTGTTTCAGTAGTGTATGTACGAGTATTTCAGTAGTGTTTATAAGAGTATTTCAGTAGTGTTTATAAGAGCATTTCAGTAGTGTTTATAAGAGCGTTTCAGTAGTGTTTATGAGAGCATTTCAGTAGTGTATGTAAGAGCATTTCAGTAGTGTTTATAAGAGTGTTTCAGTAGTGTTTATAAGAGTGTTTCAGTAGTATATGTAAGAGCATTTCAGTAGTGTTTATAAGAGTGTTTCAGTAGGGTGTGTGAGAGAAAAAGATTTCAGTTGTTTATGTGAGAGCATTTCAGTAGTGTATGTAAGAGCATTTCAGTAGTGTTTATAAGAGTGTTTCAGTAGTGTGTATAAAAGAAAAAGATTTCAGTTGTTTATGTGAGAGCATTTCAGTAGTGTATGTAAGAGCATTTCAGTAGTGTTTATAAGAGTGTTTCAGTAGTGTGTATAAAAGAAAAAGATTTCAGTTGTTTATGTGAGAGCATTTCAGTAATGTATGTAAGAGGTAATTCTGAATAATGTCCCTAACGGCCCCTCATATTTTATTGCTGCAGGCTCCTCCCACACTCTCTATCACTCTCACAAGTGCATGATTGATTTCACCTTTGCACACACCTGTCTGTGACGTTTTTAATTAAAAAAAAAAAAACAATAAATGATGAATGATGAAGAAACAACTTTCCCTGGGGGAGGGTTGACGGAAGGCGGAAGTAAACCAAGAGCGGTGGCTAAGCACGTGAGAGTATTCAAATCTTCTTGGCGGTTGTGCATAAGCTGTTTTGTGACTGGATCGAGATGGAAGGGGATAGTGACGGGATGTATGAGGAAGGTATGGACGTGGATAGGACTAGAGGGGAGAGAGGAAAGAAGGGGAGTGGAGGGCATGAAGGAAAGTCGAATGCTAAAAGAGCCCATGAAGAAGATGAAGAAGTAGAAAAAAGGAAAAAGACTATGGAAGATAATTACAGGATTATATATACATTTAAATCAAGTCAAGACATGAATGACATAAGTTTAATGACACTGGTTAAGGGGTTAATGAAGGACATCGGAGAGGTGGAGATAGCGAAGGTGCTTAGGGACGGACGACTTTTGATTAAATGCAAAAATGGAGAGCAAAAAAGTAAAGCAATGCGGTTGCAAAAACTGTGCAATAAGATAATAAAGGAAAAAATCGAAGTGGGAGAACGAAAAGGGGCAAGATGAGTAGTGACAGGAATTCCAAGAGGTGAAAATTTAGAAGAATTGAAAAGACAAATAAAAGGGGGAACTGTCAAGATGTTGACAAGAATGATGGCATATAGAAATGGAGAAAAGACAGAGAGCGAATCAGTATTAGAACAGTTTGTCGAGGAAGTCCTCCCGCAGAGAATTATGATTGGGTTTTTAAGCTTTTATGTTAGAGCTTACGTTCCACCCCCAGTATGCTGCTTCAAGTGCCAACGCTATGGGCACATAGCCAGTTGCTAAGTTGAGATGTGGAAGGTGTGGAGGGGAGCATGAATATGGACAATGTGGAGATAATGATCTGGTCAAATGTTGTAACTGTGGCGGGAATCACACAGCAGCGTATGGGGGATGTGTCATTAGGAAACAGGCAACAGAAGTACAGCAAACCAGAGTAGAAAGAAATATTACATACGCAGAGGCAGTTAAAGTAAGAAATCAAGAAAGTGCAGAACAAGATAGAAGTGAGAATAGTTCAGAACGAGACAGAAGTGGCAATAATTCAAGTAATAAAAAACAAGAGGCAGCAAATACAGGACTTTCTATGGACAAGCTAGTTGTGTTCCTGGCATATGTCATAAACTGCACAGAACAGGCAAGAAATAAAACTGAGAAGATCAAAATAATTGTCAAGGCAGCAGCAAAGTTCTTGAATTTAAAAGAACTATCTTGGGAACAGGTACAAGGTGAACTACAGAGAGTAGACGAGACAGAGTCATGTTACCACAATCCAACGTCATGTTAATTGTTCAGTGGAATGCCAGAAGTTTAATAGCAAACGGACAGGAACTTAAGGGATATATTAATAATATGAAAAATAAACCACATATAATATGTATTCAAGAAACCTGGCTGAAGCCAAAATTGAGCTTTATAATAAAAGGATACATAACAATACGTAAAGATAGGAATGATGGGCAAGGAGGAGGATGTGCCATATTTATTAAAGAAGACATGCATTATACAATATTAAAAGAAAAACAAGAACTAGAAATAGTAGGGGTAGAAGTATGGAATAATAAAGAAAGATACAAAGTGCTAAACTTCTATAATCCGTGCAAGAAATTACAAATTCATCAACTGGAAAAAATAGTTGAGCACTGGAGTGGCAATATCATTTGGTGTGGTGACTTTAATGCACATAGCACAATGTGGGGTGAAAGGGATGACTGGAATGGGGAAACATTGGAAGCATTTTTGGAGGAAAAAGAACTGGTGTGTTAGAGTTAGAGTTTGAGTTTATTTCGAACATGCAAGCATACAACATGATACATCACAATTTCCAGTTTCTCTTTTCAACATGTTCGAAAAGGAGTAGGAAGAAGCAGAGCTTATTTAATCCTACCCCTTTTCTTTACACAACAGTTGCTGAAACTTTTTTATTCACTTCCTGTTCTCAATTTATTCACAATAAACTCCATAGGTAATCACAATAAAAATAAATAAATAAATAATAGTAAGAATTTAATAATAATGATTGGTGAAGAAAGTCATATTTCATATGATGAGATAAGTAAGATTACTTTAAGAATGAATGAATGGATGGATGAAATAAATTGAGAATGTTTGTCATGGTTCTTCTTCTTTGTACTTTGTAAACACTTTAAGTTTGAAGAGTTTCTTGAAGTGGATCATATTAGTACATTGTTTGATTGCTTTGCTTAATCCATTCCATAATTTAATTCCACATATTGATATACTGAAGGTCTTAAGTGTTGTACGTGCGTACAAATGTTTTAAATTACATTTTTCTCTAAGATTATATTTCTCCTCTTTTGTTGAGAAGAATTGTTGTATATTCTTGGGTAGCAGGTTATAGTTTGCTTTGTGCATAATTTTAGCTGTTTGCAAATTCACTATGTCGTGGAATTTCAGTATCTTTGATTCAATAAATAAAGGATTTGTATGTTCTCTATATCCAACATTATGTATTATTCTAACTGATCTTTTTTGTAACACCGTTAATGAATGAAGTGTACTTTTGTAATTATTTCCCCATATTTCTACACAGTAGCTCAGATATGATAACACTAGTGAGCAGTAGAGAATATGAAGTGATTTTTTGTCTAGAACATGTTTTGCTTTATTCATTATTGACGTGTTTCTTGCTACTTTATGTTGTATATTTTTTACGTGAGATTTCCAGTTCAATTTATCATCAATCATTATACCTAGAAATTTGGTTTCATTTACTCTTTCAATTTCTATTCCGTCTATTTGTATTTGTGTTTGACTTTCTCTTCTACTGTTACCAAATAGCATTATTTTAGTTTTACTAAGATTCAACGATAGTCTGTTTTTGTCAAACCATCTTTTTAATTTGTTAATTTCTTCTGTTATTATTTGTATTATCTCCTGTGTGTTCTCTCCTGAACAAAACGCTGTTGTATCATCCGCAAATAATACTAACTTTAAATCTTTTGTAACTTTACAAATGTCATTTATATAGAGATTGAATAATTTAGGTCCTAATATTGATCCCTGAGGTACACCACAGGATATATTTAGCGTTGTAGACATGTGTTCGCCTAGCTTCACGTATTGTTTCCTGTTCGTTAGATAACTTCTTATCCAGTTTAATACTAACCCTCTGATGCCATATCGTTCTAGTTTTTTTTATTAAAATATTGTGATTAATTGTGTCAAATGCTTTAGTTAGATCCATAAAAACTGCTGCTGCACATTTTTTACTGTCTATTGCATTGGTAATTTCTTCTGTAATTTCAATTAAAGCCATTGAAGTTGAGACATTAGCTCTGTATTCATATTGGTTCTCTTCGAGTATTCTATTTTTATTTATGAAACTCTCTAATCTGTTATTAAACAGTTTTTCAATGATTTTAGAAAATTGTGGAAGTAAAGAAACAGGTCTATAATTTGTAAATTTATGTTTATCTCCAGTCTTATAAATTGGTGCAACTTTAGCTATTTTCATTTTGTTTGGGAATGTACCTGTTTGAAATGATAGATTACTAATATACATTAATGGTCCTGAGATCTCTTCTATAACCTTTTTTATCGTTTCCATATCAATTCCATTACAATCAGTTGAAGTCTTAGATTTACATTTTTTCACGAATGTAACTATTTCCTCCTGTGTCACATTACTGAGGAACATGGAGTTGGGATTTCGCTCTATGGTATCATTATAGTCCTCAATTGGAACTGGGTCTGGAATCCTTTCTTCCAATTTTGGTCCAATATTTACAAAATAAATATTGAAGCTTTCAACTACTTCCTTTATGTTGTCATTTTTTTTTATTTCCGTCTAAAAAGTATTGAGGGTAGTCCCTCTTTGTGCCATTTTTAATAATGCTATTGAGGATGCCCCATGTTGCTCTCATATTATTTTTGTTCCTGTCCAATAATTCACTGTAATATTCTTTTCTACATGATCGTAGTATGTCTGTTAACTTGTTTTTATACTTTTTGTACTTAATTTCTGCCTCTATAGTTCTTTGTGCTATAAATTCTCTATATAGTGTATTCTTCTTCTTACAAGCATTTTTTAATCCTTTTGTCATGTGTGTGAATGATGGGTCGGGAACAAGGTTAGATGTAGTTACGGGTAAAGAAACAGCAATAGATTTAACACTGGTGTCACAAGGGTTAGCAGGAAAGGTAGAGTGGGAAGTAAATAAAGACAGCACTATAGGAAGTGTTCACTACCCAATCTTCATTCACATAAACATAAACCAAAGAACAGAAAGCACTAAAAAAGAAGGAAGATGGAAGTATTGATTGGGGGACAATTTAGGGAAAGTACCGACATGAAATTAAAGGAAGTGGATTTAAATCAAGATATTGAACAACTGAATACAGATATTACAAAGTGCATAATAGAAGCAGCCAAAAAGAGCATACCAAGGAGTAGTATAGGGAAAAGAAGGAAGATAGTGTCGTGGTGGACACAAGCGTGCACAGATGCAATAAAAGAATGGAATAGAGCATTTAGAATATTGAGAAGAACACATAATTTCCAAGATATGATCCAATATAAAAGGCACCAAGCTAAAGTAAGGTACGTTATTAAAAAGACAAAAAAACACTATTGGAGAACGTTTTGTGAATCATTAAATAGAACTACACCTTTAGGCCAAGTGTGGAGAATGATCAAGAAAATGTCAGGGATCAGAAGTGGACATAAAAATCATGTGATGAAAGATGGGACACGGTGTGTGGTAGAAAATAAAGAAAAAGCAGAACTTTTAGCAAAGACATTTGTTAAAGTGCACAGTAATGATAATTTGAGAAATGTAGAAAAACAAAAGAGAGAAGAAACAATTAGTTTAAATATTAAGGAAATGGTGGAAGACAATGATAATAGTTTAACCAACACTATAGATATGACATTTTCTTTGAATGAAATGGTTCAAATATTGAAAAAGGTTAAAAATACAACACCAGGAAAAGACCAGGTGAGTTATCAGATGATCAAAAACTTAAGCAGCATTGGCAAAGAAGTGGTCTTGAAATTATATAATAGGATATATGAAGAAGGGAAATTACCAGCAGAGTGGAAAGAAACTGTAATAATTCCGATATGCAAAGCAGGGAAAGACCCGGAAGAGGCAGGTAATTATAGGCCGATAGCATTGACCTCAACTTTGGGTAAAGTAATGGAAAAAATGATTAATGAAAGACTAGTACCGGTATATTATTTAGAGTCAAAAGAAATAATAAAAGACTACCAAAGTGGATTTCGCAAAGCAAGAAACACAAACGACCCAGCAGTGCAGCTGGAAGAGGAAATTAGAAAGGGACAAATAAATAAAGAAAGTATAATTGCAGTATTTTTTGATATAGAGAAAGCTTATGATATGTTGTGGAAACAGGGGTTGCTGATAAAACTAAATATAATTGGGATTAGAGGGAAAATGTATAGATGGATAAAAGACTTCTTAACAAGTAGGAAAATAATAGTAAAAATAGAGAATGAATACAGCAGAGTATATGAAGTGGAAAATGGGACCCCACAAGGGAGTATAATAAGTCCAGTATTATTTTCAATAATGTTAAATGAAGTTTTTAGTGAAGTGGAAGGGTTAGTGGATGTGGCACTGTTTGCTGACGATGGAGTGATGTGGAAGAGAGGTAGAAATACTAATCATATAGAAAAGAAGATTCAAAAAGCGGTAAATAATGTTCAAGAATGGGGAACGGCGTGGGGTTTAAGATTCTCTGTTGGAAAGACAAAAGTCATACATTTTACAAAGAGGAAAGTACAAAACAAGCTCCAAATTAAACTCTATGGAGAAAATATAGAAGAAGTACAAGTATTTAAATATTTGGGTACATGGTTTGATAAAAATATTAACTGGTCAACCCACATCAGCAAAATAGTGGAGAAAAGTAAAATGGTGTTAAATATAATGAGGGCTTTGAGGGGTAAAGACTGGGGGGCTGATAGGCAGACATTGAAAGCAATATATATCACTTTAATTCGATCTGTTATTGATTATGGATGCATTATTTATCAATCTGCTTCAAAAACATTACTTGGGAAAATAGACAGGATCCAATCACAGGCTTTAAGATTATGTTGTGGAGCTACAAAATTACAAGTAGAGATGAATGAAAAACCTTTAGATATGAGGAGAGATCAACTGTCAGTAGTTTATTGGGCAAACTTAAAAGGGTCCAAGCAAGGACATCCAACCCATCAAGTGCTACTAAACTGCCAAGAAAAAGAGAAGAAAAAAAAAAAAAGTTTTGGGTGGATAATAGGAGACAGATAAAGTTCAAATTGATAATATTAAAGTTAGCCCTAAAGTACCAATCCCCGCAATCCCACCGTGGATGTATGAAAACCCAAATGTAAACATGCAATTACTAAAGAATAGAAATTTAAATAGTTACCAGATAGAACAATGGATTGAGGAAACGTTTTTAGACAACATCATGGTGTACACAGATGCATCAAAAACTATAAATAATAAAGTAGGAGCAGCAGCTGTTATTCCACAAGGAAACATAGTATTAAATAAAAGAATTAGTGATAAATTATCTGTTTTTACGGGAGAATAGGTAGCAATTTATATGGCAATTCATTGGATAGAAGAAAATAAAGCAAGAAAAGCAGTCGTGTGCTCGGACTCCAGCAGTGCATTGACTAGCATAAAAAACATAGCGTCAGAAACAAGACAAGATTTAGTTTATGAAATAGTTCAGGCAGTCTACAGAATAAGTAAAGCGGGAGGTGTGGTAACATTTCTTTGGGTTCCTGCTCATGTAGGAGTTGAGGGGAACGAATTAGCTGATAAGTACGCAAAACAAGCAACCACTAAAACAGAAGTAAACATGGAGATTAAGCACAGTAAAGAAGAAGTGAAGAACATCATTAAGATAGAACACAATAAAAAGTGGCAGGATAATTGGAATAAGGAAACAAAAGGTAGAGAGTATTACAAAGTCCAGAGGAGAGTAGGTGTAATGAGAGGAGGCAATAGAAATAGGAAGGAAGAAGACATATTTACTAGAATGAGATTAGGAAATACATATCTAAATAGTTCATTGAAATTGATGGGGAAACATGCTACAGGACTGTGTGATTCTTGCCAACAGATAGAAAATGTAAGACATGTTTTAATACATTGTAGAAAATATAATAGAGAAAGGGAAATACTGGGAAATAAGTTACTGAAAGAGAATATTAGGTTAGCAGTGGAAGATATATTAGGATTGCACTCAGAACACACAGGTTATAAAGCAATACACACATTTTTTAAAAACACTGGGTTAAATAAAAGAATTTAGAGTAGGAATCCACCTCGATCCACACTCCATACAGTAGGTGGCGGTAATGTTCACCACAAGGTTGATTGCCAACCGCCATAAAAATCACAAGAAGAAGAAGAAGAAGACCTTTGCACACACCTGTCTGTGACGTTTTTAATGAAAAATGTGTGTGCACCCAGCAAGCACTTTCTGTAAATATAACTTAGGAAAACTAGAGCACTTTGTCTTTTTGTGTGATGTGTCTGCACTAAAGCACCCAGACAATAAATGTCATTTAAAACAACGGAGTAGGAAGGTTGTTTAGGGCCGAATCCAAATAACCTTCCTTAGTCATGGTGCAAAAAACATATACTTACGTTGTAAGTATATATTTTTTGAAAACAGTCAACCACCATCAAAAAAATCCCAAATTACACTCATTTAAATCCATTGCAAATCATGACGGGAAAAATGCAAAAAAAACCTCTCTCCACACTTATTCCTGTTTGCCACATTGTAGCTACTTGATATTTCTGATTGATTACAAAACTTTTAGGCGGTCGTCACAAAGATAAACAAAGTAGGAGTTGAACTTTCACATATTCTTAATATCCACTTCTAATAATGAATAAAAATGTTATTATATGTATAGGTTATATATATATACAGTATATATATATATACACCCTATAATATATTTATATATATATATATATATATTGAAGCGAATTACATTTATATAGTGCTTTTCTCAAGTGACTCAAAGCACTTTTACATAGTGAAACCCAATATCTAAGTTACATTTTTAAACCAGTGTGGGTGGCACAGGGAGCAGGTGGGTAAAGTGTCTTGCCCAAGGGCACAACAGCAGTGACGAGGATGGCGGAAGCTGGGATCGAACCTGGAGCCCTCAAGTTGCTGGCACGGCCACTCTATCAACCGAGCTATACCGCCATATATATAAGTATAGTCAAGGTTTCTGTGGTTTATCTGTTATACAGTGCTCAATACCGGGGTACAGCGGAATATACGTTAGGGATGAAATAGCCTTTGTGTTTTTTCCTGACCTAATGTATATATATATGTATGTATGTATATATGTATATATATATATATATATGCATGCATGCAGTCGGCTTTTGGCCCCCAGCCAAATTTTTTAGGCCAACGCAGCCCCCAGTCAAAAAGTTTGGACTCCCCTGTTCTAGATTATAAATCATGCCTCTCACCTGGTTAGTAGAAGGCTGTCGAAGAAGTTATCGTGCCGTGATTTTACCAAACCGGCCCACTTGGGAGTAGATTTTTCTCCATGTTGCCCCCGATCTAAAATGAGTTTGACACCCCTGAGCTAGATTAAGATTTATGTCAAAACACAATCCATTTTGAATACAAATTGTCAGGTTCAAACACTGATGACATCTATTAAACAAGACAAGAAGCAAAGAATTAAACAGAGACAGAATTCAATTTAGCTCAATTGAGGAGAAACGCGTACACACTGTACCCTTGCACAGAGTCGTCCCACGCTCTGACGAAAGATTGTATGCCTCCTCTTTTATTTGGACTTTCCCTGATTACGTGGCAACAGCTGTTTCTAAGGGAGGGAGGTCGTAAACAGCCGCTGCCTTTGGTTACAAAACAGTTCAAAGAAAAGGTGCCTGGAGGCAGGCCTGGCCCTAACCAATCTGGCGCCCTAGGCAAGATTTTAGGTGGTGCCCCCCCACATCGGCAGTGAAGTGTATATACTCACAAGAAACCGAATAGCTTTGTCTTTGACCTTTTTTTTTACTTAAAGAAAGCAAATTAACAATCAGAATAGTTAACAAGAGAAAAAAAAAATATGAATATATAAATGAATACAAAAAATAAAAAATGAATATATGAAATACAATATTTTTTACATACATAAACACAAAATAAAACGTGTCAACAAGTTGCATAAAATAAATTAAAAATACAATATAAAAAAGGCACTGCACAAAACAAGATATCAAACCAGTATGACTTTAACAACTATATTACAAAAAGGGGATCCTACAGAGTTCTCTATTTGTGCTTTTTAATATTGCATTAACTAGAATGACTTACAAATTACTGTACACCAGGGAGTACTGTAATTACCTAACGTTACATTATTATTTCCATAACAATTTAGCCCCCTCCACAATATTAACCCGACGTTAAAACAGAACTAGCTATTTATTGATTAGCAATTGCCGAATCATGTAACATTAGCTTAAGCCAGGTTACTATCACATTCTGTAACAGACAAATAATTTTATGTAGGCTAACGTTACCTACCTGCTACCTCTGTCTTTTTCTCGTTTCTCCTCCCCTTCTTTTCTATTTTTTCTTCCCTGGGCACCTGGCAGTTTTGGCCGTTTTGACATCTTGTGTAGTTTTTTGATGTGGTGAGTCCAAAAAGAGTCATGATACGGGAAGCGAGGGGGCGCACCGTGCGGGGGAGGGGGGGCGTAATGTTGTAAAAAATAATATTTCTATTAAATAGGCTTTACTTTGCATTTTAATTAACGTGGGATTATTTTTTGTATTTAGAAATAATAATACCAAATTTTTTTCTTTTTTTTTTTTCTCCAACATTTGTGGCACTGGCGTGGCGCCCTCTGATGGACGGCGCCCTTAGCATTTGCCTATACGGCCTATGCCACGGGCCGGCCCTGCCTGGAGGGGAGTCAGGCCCTGCTTCCTCTCTGCTTTGTAGATCTCGGGTCAAGACAAAATCTTCCTGTGGATTACAATACATCAAAGAAACCGACGCCTTCATGTCGCTTCCCACAGTACATGGGAGTTTTACAAGCCTTCTGCTTGGTAGGATCAAAGACAGCTTTTGTCCTCTCGCCGGGAACTCATGGCAACACAAAGTTTTGTGATAACTGAGATACAATTATTCTGACACAAATTACAATATGGTTTTATGTATTCTGTTCCCTTGCATCAAAATATAGGTGTATTAAGAAGTTATTTGACATAACATGAGTTGAGGCTGTATACTTTAAACAATTTTGGAAAAAAACTTGTAATTTTCCTATAATTTTTCCAAGACATATCAAAGTGTTGTGGCTCAGATATTTGACTTAGAAGTGCAGCAACATGCAAAAGTAGCTGCAAATGCTCAAATTGCATTTAACACACGTCCCCTAGATTGATACATTTGTGTGGCAATTTCACAGTAGCTAAAGTGTACTGGTCAGCACATGTTTTGAGTCTATGCCAAACATTTGAAAAAATTAAATATTAAAGGATATTTTTCCGAGCAAGGAAGGGAAAGCAATAAGCGGTTTCGAACCATACCCATGCCAAGAAGTCTATTTACGACTGACTAACATCCATTAATGACATGTTTGGTTAAGACAACGCAATAAGTCATAATCTTGTCATAATCTTCCATTTTGTTTGTTGAAGCAGTAATTTGTTAGTGCTTAACTCAGGAGTGTCACTAGGCTTGAAGAACGGGGTGGGCTTAGGTTCCTGTGATGTTGCACTTGCAAGATCTTTTTGCTCACAACGTTTTGGCACTGTATTTGCATTACACAACACTGAATACATCTAAATGGTTGAAAGAGGAAGTGCAAGGAAGCTTCAGTCATCTTTAGTAAGCATGAGATGGCCCAAACACATAAAGACAGTGTTGCTGCATGGAAAAGCTAGCAGGCAACTTGCAAACAGGGAAACGTTGCACAGATGACAGCAGTGTATACCAACTGGCAGAGCACTACAGAGTTGAACTGAAAACAGAGGAGGTTCTGGTGGAAAGAACCTTTTTTGTC
Organism: Entelurus aequoreus; assembly: GCF_033978785.1. Lineage (NCBI taxonomy): Eukaryota > Metazoa > Chordata > Actinopteri > Syngnathiformes > Syngnathidae > Entelurus > Entelurus aequoreus. The sequence continues at coordinate 15,728,225 of NC_084755.1, forward strand.
TGGAAAACAGGGGCTGGAGGTCCACCCAAAGATATGTTGTCGGTGCACAACCTTTTTGATTCAGAATGTTTGCATTTGCAAGATAGTTCTGCTTACAACTTGTTACTATATTAGACTTACACAGCAAATACTGAAGACATCAAAATGGTTGAAAAGCAATATTGTTTGTTTCCTGTCATTACTGTAATAGTAATAATTTAAGGCCCACAGGCCACACCTGGCAAGTAGGGATAGGTGATATGGACTATCACAATAACCTGCCAAGTGAATATAAAAAAAACACCTATAAAACTCCACCTATGAGTATGTCAGTGCATCCAGTCTTCGGAACCCCCAAAACACTACTCTAACATAACACTATGGCTATTAAACTACAGTGGTGGGCCGTGCGTTTCCCACACAGGCCTTCAGCGATGTCCTACACTGCAAAAAGTCAGTGTTCAAAAACAAGGAAAAAAAAATACAAAAATTAGGGGTATTTTATTTGAACTAAGCAAAATGATCTGCCAATAGAACAAAAAAATGTGGCTTGTCAAGATTTTCCAAAACAAGTAAAATTAGCTAACATCAATGAACCCAAAAATACCTTAAAATAAGTATATTCTCACTAATATCAAGTGCACTTTTCTTGGTAGAAAAAAAAAAGAGAGACATTTTCGCTCAATAGGTTGAAAAATATTCTTAAATTAAGTAAATGCTAGTGCCATTATCTTGACATAATGATATACGCTCGACATTACATTTCTTGAAACCAGCAAACTTATACTAAAAACTAATTTATTGTTCTTAATGGAAAGGCAACAAGTCAACCGCTTGTTACTCTCGGGGTCTCCTAGCCGCTCAGGCAAATCATATGGTCTAAAAATGCATTTTCCATCGACAACATGACATCATCGCGCCAAGTGCGTGCTCTTTCAGTCAATTAGTGTGCATATATACAGCCCGGCCCCCGGCCAAAAATGTTTTAATTGTAATTTTGAAGATTTTATTTGAATGTGCATGAACTATTTCTGTTCAAAATTGTCAGAGATGTCACATGTTAAATGTTTAAATATTAACTGTCAGTTTACTGTACTGTGCCAACTGTACTACTATAGGAGAACGTGTTTTCTATTGTTTCATTGAAAATAATAAATCTGTTTTAATTATGAGACACAAATGTGTCAAAGTCATGATTTTTTTTTTCATGCTTGAAATAAGAAATTATTACTTTAAAAAAGTAGTTTTATACTTGTGAGTGTTGATGACACAGCTTTGCAACAGTTGATATTTTAGTTTCAAGCATGTTTTACTCAATATAGGTCAAGAAATCTCAGCAACAAGCTGTAATATCTTACTGAGATAATTTAGGTCCAAAACACTTAAAACAAGTAAAACACTCTAACATAAAATCTGCTTAGTGAGAAGAATGATCTTATCAGACAGAAAATAAGCATATATCACCCTTATTTGAGATATTTAATCTTACTTAGATTTCAGGTTTTGCAGTGTACTTAGTCCAACTTCAATAATTACCTCTCAAAATACCATAATTTATGTCGCCACATGACCACGGCTTGAAAAATAAAATACAGAAACAAACTTGCACACTACTGTGCATTGCATTTGTACAAAAAGGGCAATTTTTTGGCGCATTTAAAAATCAATAAACCTCTCAAAACAAACATAATTGTAAAAAAAACTTGAATGTGAAAAATATATTTGAACTCACAATACCGCTCGTAGTTGGTGGATTAGAGTGGAAGTGGCAGGCAAACCATTATATCTGACACCTAATCAACGTTTTGCTCTGCTATTTTGTTGGTTAAAAAAGTGAGTACCGCTGATTTCTCCGCTGGCCGGGTGTCGCTCCGGTGCCACTTTCTGCTTTCGTAAATCACAACTTGTGATTGGATACCTGGGAGTGACAAGTGAGTATCCAATCACAGTCATATTTAACGTAAGGCTACTGTCAACAACTTGTGATCTGATCGGCTATCGCAACTGTCTGTTAACTGAGTGTCCTCCATTGGTTAAACTGCACAGCCTCTGGTAGTACTCTGATTGGATAAAAGCTCTTACTTAAAAGAGCAACACTGGAGCCTAATATGACATGAAGAGAATATGATGAATACTTTTATATATTTATGGAAAGTCAATTCAAAATAAAAAGCACTTTTATAAATGATCATGATTTATGTTAGGCCAGCAGAGAAGGCCTTGCTGGCCCTGACGGCACACCACTACCAAACTACATCAATTAAGTTTAAGTAGCACACCTATACTGCAAAGCTGTAGTAGTGGGATTTGCTTATCATACGGTATGGAAGTTATTTTTCTGTCAGCAATATGAAAGACATGAGTTTTATATTACAAATCAGAGTTATGGTGCACTCCGGTCGCATAATGACGCTCATCATAAGCTCACCAAAATAGACCGATACAAAATAGTTGACGAATGAGCAGAAACAGGCGAAAATAATGTTATAGGAACTCACGTCAATGTTCTATAACACACTTTTCAGAGCAGACATTGAGGCCAATGTCCCCACAACTGAGAGAGACGTCTTTCATAATCTTCTCCGTAGTTAAAAATAAGTTAAAGTACCCATGATTGTCACACACACACTAGGTGTGGCGAAATTATTCTCTGCATTTGACCCGTCACCCTTGATCAACTCCTGGGAGGTGAGGGGAGCATTGAGCAGCAGCGGTGGCCGCGCCCAGGAATCATTTTTGGTGATTTAACCCCCAATTCCAACCCTCGATGCAGAGTGCCAAGCAGGGAGGTAATGGGTTCCATTTTTATAGTCTCAGAAAATGTTGACTTTGACATTTACACTGCAGACCAAAATGGCCCGAATCGGATTTTTTTCCAGCTGACTGTTTACACTGCAAGTAAAATATGATTTTTACCTGACTCCAGTGTAAACGTGCACAGCCCTAATGTGGCCTCGATGTCACTTTACATGCGCACTTCAATAGTGAAAACAAAGTTGACAGGAAGTAGCTACTACTACAAAGTAAAATAAAAGCAGCAACACCTTAAAATGTTTTGTTTTATGTGAAAATAAATTAAATATAATGTATGAATGGCTGTATATACACTGTAATATATTTGGGGGGGGGGGGGTTGTAATCTTTTTATGGTTGTTCGAGAGACAGAGTGGATCTATGTGAACTTTATTTTTCAACTCACATGTAGGCAAATGCGCCACAGTGTCATTTCCGGTCCTTCAACAATCTCTATTTCTTTGGAAATTAAATATTACTTATAGCCTATTTGCGCACTATTGACAAGTGATGGATCGAAAACTTGGTCGTCTTATATATCGAAACCACGTGATGAAATATCAATTTTCTCTGGCTTTCCAGCGCACGAATGACCTAGCTCGCCTTAAGCTGATGGAAAAAAAGTCACATTCAGGTCACATTGCGTTTTGATTGAAGTCACATTTGAAAAGATCAGGGGCCGTACTTATCAAGCTTCTTAGAATTACTCCTAAGAAGTCTGCTAAGAGTTGACTTAAGAGTAAATAAATTATTCGCTGAAAGCTGCACTTAAAAGTTAGTTATCAAGCGTCTTAATCACACTTTCAGCGAAGTGTAGGACTGAATCTTAAGTGTCACACTCAGAGCTGAATTACGACATTACTATGTGCCGTAAACGGAATTTTAGGTGACGTAATTTCTGTGTCCATAGAAATGACCAATCACGGAAGGGAATCCGTTGTCTAAGAATAAAGAAATATCTTGGAAATATTTAAGTGGACAATGGGAGTGTATATTTTGACAATAAACTACAAAATAATACAAAACAAACTAGTCCCCGCCGGCACTCACGCTACCGCTCCCTCTTTTCTATCGCCCACACACTCACTGACATCACTCACCTCACGGCCACACACATACGCTACTGTCATAACATTTTCTTTCCAATTCATTAATTAGGCAACTAATTTGAAACTGGTGTGGGTGGCTCTATATATACTAGCCCACTGCAGACACATGCAGAAATCAACAAGGAATCGAAAAGTATTAAATCTGTGACAAAAATAATATCCGCTCTGTCTAAACGATACCGTTTGATCAGCTGCTCGTCATCAAAAAAAAAAACATTGTTCCGTTCCCTGAACGTTCGCGCACGTCTCTCTCGCCTCAGTGCCATCCCCTGCTGGCAACTCCTAACCACTTAAGACACCTCTGAAGGTCTCTTAAATATGGAGTAGGAGTGATTCTTAGACTTAAGAACATTGATAAAAAGCTTTTATTCTTAAGTTTGAGAGTAGGACTAAATTTCGCAAATTCTCAGGACTTAAGTGTAAAATGGCACTCTAAGAAGCTTGATAAGTACGGCCCCAGATAATCAGATTCAGGACTACCTCCTGATGTGGCCTGACTGATGCAAAAAGATCAGATTTGATCACTTTGAAGAGTTTAGACTAGCAAAAAAAATATCACTTGAGGGCAAAATAATCAGATTTGTTTTGCAATGTAAACAAGACCATTGATTCCACAGAATCCTTAAAATAGCCACTAATGTGCCAGTACTGAGAGTAGAATTGAAGCAGGTTTACTTCAGTAAACACTGCAGGATGTGTGATGTCATGCCGCCATGTCTGTGTTTGGGTCAGTTTGCATTCACATTGGAGTCTGGACATAATTTTTTATAATGTGGCCTATACAAAATCAGATTTGACAAAAACAAAAAAAAGCTGAATTGGATAACCTACCTAGCAGTGTTCAACGCACTGAACTAGCCTTAACGATATCCTGCTCGACCTTGCTAAGGTAACAGTGAAAAGGTGGACTGGGTTTTCCCATACAGTAATGCGGGTGTTACTGATGGAACGGATAATAAGTACTGTCTTCAAATGAATAATAGTGAAAAACAACAGGTTATATTCTAATTCATATTCCTGCATTTAGTAAAACTGTAAAGTTTGAGGCTTAAGCCTCTGTAGAATAGACCTGACACCACCAATGGCTTAACCAATTGCCATTTTAAAAACCCTCAACAGTAAAATACACTTCATTTCTTTAAATGAATTTATTTGTATCTGACATTTTCTGCTTGAGAGTTTAGGGTCTTTAATGGCCATTAGGTTCCTCCCCGTACCAGGAACAAGAACCATCACTTTTCTTGATGCAAGCAGATTGTTTGTCCTGCTCATCAACTGTATTTGACCACAAGCACTCAGTTGGGCTGCCGATCCCGCACGGCACAGAGGAGCAGCGAGTGACCTGGATAATAAACAAAGGTTAGGATTTAAACATTTACCATAAATTAGTTCTGCTTACCTTGCAATCACAGCCCATCATAAAGTGTTCTACCAGGATATCGTGGCTGCTCTTCCAGGGTACAACGTAATTACAGGATGAAACACGCAGCGACCCGTCAGGCTTCAAGTGGCCTGCAATTGAGAAACTTTAGTCAAACAAGCTGAACTGATCAATTTATACTCTAGCAGTAAGAAATATTTCAAATCATAAAACCCAAGGATGTTTTTTGTTTTACCTGTGATGAAATATTCTACACCTTTGTTCAGAGTCACACCACATGCTGCAGAGGAGGGTGCAGTGCAGATGGTATCATAGTGCCTGATAGGACCTTTCAATATCTGAAAAAATGTATATAAATTAGAATTTGCATGCAATCTGACATAATTGACTATAATTAAATAACCTTGGTCAGTTTGATGTCATAAGTGATGTCGTACTTCAATTCACTGGCCGTTGCCTTTGAAACCACCTTTGCCTTGATGGCTAGAAAGAAAATGTCAGTCAATCTTTGACTAGAATTGAAGCAAACACCAATAAAAGGCATCTGCTAAACAGTCATGTGAGAACTCCAATTGACTGGTATAGTTTAATTTCTCTAAAGAGATGAAGAAATAGAAAGCTATATTATAAGTCAGACTGGAAGTCTCTGCAGAGAGTGGTGAGGAAGACAGAAAAGATCAGGACTCCCCTTCCTCCTATCCAGGAAATTGCAAAAAGCCGCTGCCTGACCAGAGCTCAGGAAATCTGTAGAGACTCCTCCCACCCCCACCAAGGACTGTTTTCACTGCTGGACTCTAAAAAGAGGTTCCGCCGCCTCCGTAACACAACCTCCAGGTTCTGTAACAGCTTCTTCCCTCAGGCCATAAGACTCTTGAACGCATCATAATAATTCCCTCAATTTCCCCCAAAAAACGGATTAACTCGCTGGAATATAAAGACAATATAACATACATCCATAAACCTGGATGCATATGCAAAAGTGCAAGATATTTATCTGTGCAGTAATTTATATCTGCACCTTTTTGCTCTTTTATCCTGCACTACAACGAGCTAATGCAACACAATTTTGTTCTTATCCGTACTCCGAAGTTCAAATTTTAATGACAATAAAAGGAAGTCTAAGTCTAAGGTCAAAACAGTGCCGTTATTTTGATTAAGTCTTATTGAAGAAATGTCCCCGGTTAGACAGGAAGTCAACCAGAAATGTCAAAATGTAGTCAGGCTACATTCCTCTACCAAACTTGATAAACACCTACAGAAATGTCAAAATGTAGTCAGGCTACATTCCTCTACCAAACTTGATAAAAACACCTACGGTAAAGCAGTCAAAAATATCTTGGCTGGTATGTAAAACTAAAATTTGAGTGTATGTATTACTTGTCGAACCCTTATCCATTTTCTCTCTAAAAACAAAAATCTTCATTATAGTCATTAAAAACACCAAGTTACTTAGCTAGCTGTGAAAATATGGTTAGGAGCTGTAACTTATGAAAAAAAAAATATCTTTAAAAGATGGTTTTGCCAGACTTTTTGGCACAAAGTAGATACAGTATGACATTGTTGGAAAAATAAATGTCATCATTTAATTTATATAGTTACGGTTGGATTAACTCGCTAGACTATAACAATAACATACATCCGTAAACTGAATTTGAATGACAAAAGAAAGTCTACATTTAAACGTGGATGCATGTGCAAAAGTGCAATGTATTTATCTGTACAGTAAATCTATATCTGCACCTTTGTTGCCCTTTTATCCTGCAAAACAACGAGCAAATGCAATGAAATTTCATTCTTATATGTACTGTAAAGTTCAAATTTAAATGACAATAAAGGAAGTGTAAGACTACAAAAAAGAAGGGACACCTTGCAGGGCTGGTCGACCTAAATTGTTTTAGCCTGTGTGAAAGGAGTCTTCTACTATCCACAAAGGTTGAATGGAGGCAACTGAACTCTTAAGAGGTTTCACAATTGCTTCCATTCAACCTTTGTGGATTACTCAAGTAACTTATTTTTTTAAACATTCCACTCCAACCATAATTTAATTAGATGCACAGGTTTGGGATTCATATAAATACATGGCAAACTCAATAATATATTTGTGCTAAATGACTAAACAGAAGGTTAATAGGTGCTGAAGGAACTCTCCACTCTGTGGCTATTGTCTTTATGCTATATCGTGGTAATTTGTCATTAAATAAAGCCATCGCACACCACTAATAGTTGAAGCCACAGATCTTTTTCAGTTCCAGTTAATTTCGAACATACGATACAATGTAATGCATCACACTACTCCAGTTGTTTCATTACAACACGTCCAAAAAGGAGTAGGAAGAAGCAGAGCTTATTTAATCCTACCCCTTTTAATACCATAGCAATTTTATCCAATGTTCTTGTTCTCTGTAACATAACAGTGAATAATAAATATACCATTGTAACTAAACAAATAAATAATCTTTGTCTCAATACAAAAAAGTTCAAAATGTTAATCATAATTCTTGTTCTGTGTACTTTGTGAACACTTGTAGTCTGAACAGTCTCTTAAACTGAATCATATTGGTGCTTTGATATTCCATAATTTAACTCCACATATAGATATTCCAAATATTTTGAAGTGTTGTACGAGCATACAAATGTTTATATGCTCATCAAAAGGGTGCAAAGTGGATCCGTGAAAGACGGCACATACTCGACCTGCAGGACCTGCAGTGACTAAACAAAACACTCCCATAATTATGCCTTTTGCAACCATAGACCACAACTTGTAGTTTAACTTTTACACACTTTAATTATCTGCTGCACTGACAACACACCTGCTCAGTGCATGTTTAAGTTTATTCGGAACAAGCATGCATGCAACATGATACATCAGTTTTCAGTTTATTCAACATGTTCAAAAAGGAGTAGGAAGACAGAGTTTATTAAATCCTACCCCTGTTCCTTTACATAGCAAGTTGCTAAAACTTTTGTTCACTTGCCGTTCTCAATTTATTCACAATATACTCCATAAGTAACAACAATAAAAGTAAATGATGTTGATTATTGTTGCAAAACTGCTCTGTCAAAACTTGCGTGTGATGTCACGCTTTACCTTTTTTCCTCTACAGGGCACACCAAATCCAGAACATGAAAACTAAATAAACCTTGGCAGCTCAATACGGGACGATTCCGTTTTTTGTCGCATTTCGACCACATTTAGCAGCGTTCCTTGTCAACATACACGGAGGAAAACATTATGTACAACCAAAACATTTTAACGTTGAACTTACCAACATCTGACTGGCAAAACTGCGTCTGTGGATGGTCATAAGGACATCTGCAGGCCTGTGCTCCTTCTTGCAGCTGCCACATTCACAGCAGCACCAGGGGGAACACACAACACTTCATCCAACTCATCATGGAAGAAAATGTACCTGAGAAGAGACGATTTGAGAGAAGTAACGCAGAGGTGAGTCTGGGGTCTATTTTCTTGAGGAGGGTGGATGAGCAGCCTTTTATTGCTGCAGGCTCCTCCCACACTCTCCATCACTCACACAGTTGGATGATTGATTTCACCTTTGCACACACCGGGACGGTATAGCTCGGTTGGTAGAGCGGCCGTGCCAGCAACTTGAGGGTTGCAGGTTCGATCCCCGCTTCCGCCATCCTAGTCACTGCCGTTGTGTCCTTGGGCAAGACACTTTACCCACCTGCTCCCAGTGCCACCCACACTGGTTTAAATGTAACTTAGATATTGGGTTTCACAATGTAAAGCGCTTTGAGTCACTTGAGAAAAAGCGCTATATAAATGTAATTCACTTCACTTCACCACCTGTCTGTGACGTTTTGTAGTTAAAAAATGTTTTTAAAAAAATGTGTGTGCACCCAGCAACTACACTGCAAAAAAAAATTCTAGCTACGGCTGCCAAAGGAAAACCGTAAAATTAAAGTAAAACATTGTAAACCAAATAATAATCAAAAACATTATATTTACAAAAATTTTCATGAAACGTTTTACGGAAAAATATCGTAATTTTACAGATTTTTACTAAATTATTAAGATCAACCACCTTTAATAAAGTGACGATGCAAACAGTTCTGCAGAAAAATACCTTTATTCTACGGAGTTTTTCCAAATTATTACAATCAAACACCTTTCATGAAGTGACAATGCTTGCAGTTCCACAGAAAAATACCATTATTTTACAGATTTTTTCTGAATTGTTAAGATCAACCACCTTTAATAAAGTGACGATGCAAACAGTTCTGCAGAATAATACCTTTATTCCAGTTAGATTGTTAGTATGGACATAGACTTTTATATAACAAGCTACATATTTAATGAAAGATAATTACTGTAATTTTACATGAATTTGAAAGTAATTTAAGAAAACAGAAAATGCTCTGTATAATTAATTTGGTATTTTTCTGTAAAAAAATAGAAATATACATAGTTTGTCATTACTGGCATATTACTTAAAATAACAGGCGGATTGTTTATTTAGAGACAATGTCTTCAATTCTACAGTTTTATAAACTATTTAAAAAAATAGAAAAATTACAGTATACATTTTTTGTGTTTGATGTACAGCAGGGGTCACCAACCTTTTTGAAACCAAGAGCTACTTCTTGGGTACTGATTAATGCGAAGGGGTACCAGTTTGATACACACTTAAATAAATTGCCAGAAATAGCCAATTTGCTCAATTTACCTTTAACTCTATGTTATTATTAGTAATTAATGATATTTACACTTAATTGAACGGTTTAAAAGAGGAGAAAATACGAAAAAAATGACAATTACATTTTGAAACATAGTTTATCTTCAATTTCAACTCTTTAAAATTCAAAATTCAACCGAAAAAAAGAAGAGAAAAACTAGCTAATTCGAATCTTTTTGAAAAAATTAAAAAAACACATTACACAAACACACAGCTAGATACATTATTAGTAATTTTTCCTGATTAAGATTAATTTTAGAATTTTGATGACATGTTTTAAATAGGTTAAAATCCAATCTGCACTTTGTTAGAATATATAACAAATTGGACCAAGCTATATTTATAACAAAGACAAATCATTATTTCTTCCAGAACAAAAAAATGTTTTAAAATTCAAAAGACCTTGAAATAAGATTTAAATTTGATTCTACAGATTTTTTTAGATTTGCCAGAATAAATTTTTTAAATTTTAATCATAATAAGTTTGAAGAAATATTTCACAAATATTCTTCGTCAAAAAAACAGAAGCTAAAATGAAGAATTCAATTAAAATATATTTATTATTCTTTACAATAAAAACAATAAATTTACTTGAACATTTATTTAAATTGTCAGGAAAGAAGAGGAAGAAATTTAAAAGGTCAAAAGGTATATGTGTTTAAAAATCCTAAAATCATTTTTAAGGTTGTATTTTTTCTCTAAAATTGTCTTTCTGAAAGTTATAAAAAGCAAAGTAAAAAAAATTAATGAATTTATTTAAACAAGTGAAGACCAAGTCTTTAAAATATTTTCTTAGATTTTCTAATTCTATTTGAGTTTTGTCTCTCTTAGAATTAAAAATGTCGGGCAAAGCGAGACCAGCTTGCTAGTAAATAAATAAAATTTAAAAAATAGAGGCAGCTCACTGGTAAGTGCTGCTATTTGAGCTATTTTTAGAACAGGCCGGCGGGCTACTCATCTGGTCCTTACGGGCTACCTGGTGCCCGCGGGCACCGCGTTGGTGACCCCTGATGTACAGTGTATGTTCTAAATCGCACAATGCATGTACGTTTAAAAAAGCAAGCAGAGTTTGTGTTAACTAACAAGAAAACTTTTTTTTTTTTGGTCATGTGTTTGTCCAGTTTCTTGTTGCTAGGCAGACATTCAATTCTAGAAGGCTCCACTGCCCCACAGTGCAGAGCAAGGACACGGACACTCGGTATAGGAGCACAAAAAACAACAGACTGTTATTAGTTTACCAAAGCAAAAGCATCGCTGGTATTTTTTCATTGGTATTAAAAAAAAATTACGCATTTTTTTCCAATGCAGCGCCAATCCCCATCAACCTTTTCCATGTTGTGTCCTTCTTTCCCTTCTTGTCGTCACAGCCCATTTTTATTTTCATGTATTTAATATTACGAGGGTCCTCACTCAGAAGTTTTATGCAGGTTTGTGTTTGATTTATATATTCTAAACCACACAATACATGTACCTTTAGCAGAGTTTATGCATTATGTGTGGGTCAGAGTGGATATCTCAGGAAAGAATGACATGCTTGCTTTTTTTAACCTGTAAAGCACTTTGGTTCAATTTAAAAGTTGTTGTAATCGTGCTATATAAATAAAGTTGACTTTACTTGACCTTATAGGTATGTAACGTTTGAACGAGTCACGTTTTTTTAATGGTTCTTTTAAGTGGACCAGAACTGATATGATGTTGTGAGCCATTTTTATAAGTAATTTACCCACTCTGCCTTCATATCCATCCCCCTAACTGGACTAGAGCCACAACAAAAAAAAAGGGTAAAAAAAAAAAAAACTAAATAAAAAGTAAAAAGAAATATTACAACACTTAAAATAGTGGTAATGCAAGTATAGTGTCCTAATTTTTATTTGTCGGCTGTTCATTTTCTGTATTGTTAAAATGCTCTTGTGTAGAACCTTTTACAGTAAGATTGTGTTGCACTGAAATCATCTGTAGATTGTGTATTTGTATAAATTTTTTCGGTAAGGAAAAACATTTTTATTGTAATTTTACTGAAAAAGCAGGTAACACCTTATGGCAGGGGTGGGCAAACTTTTTGGCTCAGGGGCCACATTGGCTTTTGGGCCGGGCAAGCACATGATTCATTTAAAAGCATATCCTATCTGTTGGAGCTAAGAGTAGACTTCTGAAACATGGTCTATTTTAATCATAATACATCTATTTTCAATAATATATCAGAACATCAAATAACCATTTAATACCATTTGCATGGTTAACACTTACATTCTCTTTCAGCGGGAGCCGTGTTGTTGATCCCCCTAAATCGGGGGTCGGCAACCCGCGGCTCTAGAGCCGCATGCGGCTCTTTAGTGCCGCCCTAGTGGCTCTCTGGAGCTTTTTCAAAAATGTATGAAAAATGGAAAAAGATGAGGGGAAAAAAAAAATTTTTTTTGTTTTAATATGGTCTCTGTAGGAGGACAAACATGACACAACCCTCCCTAATTGTTATAAATCACATTGTTTATATTAAACATGCTTCACTGATTCAAGTATTTGGCGAGCGCCGTTTTGTCCTACTAATTTTGGCGGTCCTTGAACTCACCCTAGTTTGTTTACATCAGGGGTCACCAAGCTACTTCTTGGGTACTGATTATTGCGAAGGGCTACCAGTTTGATACACACTTAAATAAATTGCCAGAACTAACCAATTTGCTCAAATTACCTTTAACTCTATGTTATTATTAATAATTAATGATAGTTATCTTTGTGGAAACACTGATCATCTTAATGATTTTTCACAATAAATATATATAGAAACAGATCAATATCAATATGCAACACTTTATTTTCATATTTTCTCTAAGTGCACATTTTTCAAATTGAACATTTTCAAATGATCACTTCTAAGACAGTCTTGTGAAATCACAATATCCCATTTTAACTAGCTAGCCACTAACATTTTTTAACAAATCATGAATTACTTTGCACCATGTTTGTACAAATAATAACTCATGTAAAATACAAAAGTCAACTCTCAAATTTTTAAATAAATCATGTCACACTTTGAACTGGACACCAAATCTGTTATCTGTTTCTTTGTCAGTTAGTGAAGACCAAGTCTTTAAAATATTTTCTTGGATTTTCAAATTATATTTGAGTTTTGTCTCTCTTAGAATTAAAAATGTCGAGCAAAGCGAGACCAGCTTGCTAGTATATAAATACAACTTAAAAATAGAGTCAGCTCACTGGTAAGTGCTGCTATTTGAGTTATTTTTAGAATAGGCAAGCGGGCTTCTCATCTGGTCCTTACGGGCTACCTTGTGCCCGCGTGCACCGCGTTGGTGACCCCTGGTTTACATGTATAACTTTCTCCGACTTTCTAAGACATGTTTTATGCCACTTCTTTTTCTGTCTCATTTTGTCCACCAAACTTTTAACGTTGTGCATGAATGCACAAAGGTGAGTTTTGTTGATGTTATTGACTTGTGTGGAGTGCTAATCAGGCATATTTGGTCACTGCAAGCTAATCGATGCTAACATGCTTTTAGTAATATGGCTTTTAATTTTTTGAGGCTCCAGACAGATTTGTTTTTGTATGTTTGGTCCAATATGGCTCTTTCAACATTTTGGGTTGCCGACCCCTGCCCTAAGTCTAGTATTAGTTTTGTTGGGGAAAAACAAATATTTTCTCAATTCTGTTTTAACATTTGGCGGGCTGGATTAAAGGGACCACCGGGCTGGATGTGGCCCGCGGGGCGTAGGTTGCCCACCCTTGCCTTATAGAATGCTTCCAAGCAAAAAAATGAGAATCAATATCCCTCAAATAGAGTATAAATTGGTATACATCTGAATTATTCTAATCCGTTTCCTGTAACTGCTTTAACTAAGACAAAAAAACAATAGTCTTTTGAATGGCTCTTAAACAAAAGGAATGGTTTCTCAAGATCTGGCAATAAATCCCATCTAGGGATTTTTTATATATACAGCAACCTGTGATGAAAAGGAAAATCCCTAATTTCTTCCCATTTTCCAAGGAATTTTTCCATATTTTGAAAGGCAAAAGCATGCATGACACCAAATGTAATAAAAAAAAAAAGAAAAAAGAAAAACAAGGTCTGATTATTACCACAAACTCTTTAAGTTGTGTTTTATCAAAAACGGAAGCTAGTATTAGCCTGTGCACGTCAGGCCAGCTAGATTAAGATTGTCATGTCAAAACTCGACACTTGTTTTGAATACACAAAGTACAATATTTTGCCAGTCAGTTTGCATCAAAATAATGTGAGGCTTGAAGGGCATATTGAATATATTTATCAATCAATCAAAGTTTACTTATATAGCCCTAAATTACAAGTGTCTCAAAGGGTTGCACAAGCCACAACGACATCCTCAGCTCAGATCCCACATCAGGGCAAGAAAAAACTCAGCCCAATGGGATGACAATGAGAAACCTTGGAGGAACATGCTTCTACATCATATGAAAAGTGCCTTGAGAACATGAGTTAATGCCATAAAAACTCAAATGACAAAAATTAAATTATCTTCGGCTCTTTCCTGCAGAACAAGGTGACAGTGTTGTGGCTCACAAGTTACCCTTTTTTTGTTTTTTTTGTTTAATGATATTTATTTATTCATTTGATTGGGAAATCATAATATAGGTACTGCGAAAACTGACTTTTTTTTTTTGCTCCTTCCCAGAAATAAAATAAAATCAAAAAAATAAATAAAATAAAAGTAGAATAACACCCCCTACATTTCAGTCACTGTGGGTAGCAATGTACTGCCTTCCTCTTCACCACAAGCAGAGAATCACACTGACCAAAAAGATAATTTAAAAAATAAAGAATAAAAAACATACAGAGAAGTGTCACTGAATAAAAACAAAACAAACAAAAAAAAAGAGTTGAATTAAGTGGAAAGGTTCATTGTCAACAGTGAGTCACATTTATCCTATAGTGTCTTTAATTTAGCTATGTAACTAATTATGCAGCCCCAGGTAAAGTCAAATTGTTTAGGTGTACCCCTCAGATTATATTTAATTTTCTCTAAATCAGGGGTGTCAAACTCAAATACAGAATGGGCCAAAATTTCAAACTGAACAAAGCCGCGGGCCAAGGTTGAACAAATTAACCTTTTAATAGGGACCCAAACAAGTTTTGCACTACTACATAATATTGAACAAGCAAGGCTTATATAACTTTATAGTGACATGCGAAATCGAGTTTCAAATAATAATAATTATTATTATAATTAAAAAATATGAATGGCATATCAAATACAATTTAACTAAAAATTGAATGCCTCTTTTCTATTTGCAGCCTTCTGAGTTAAATATCAACATTAACTTTTTCCACAGGCTAATACATTTGAAAATAAAATAATGAATAAATCAACCATTCAGGCCTTTTTACTGCTCAGTTTGCAACACACTGATCTAATCTGATGTGCCCAAGCCAGATACCTGGCATCTTTTCTTGGATGCTAGTTCATTAATGTCGGGGCTCAGGCTTTGAGCTGAGGCAACCTTCATTATTGAACGAAGGTGTTCATCAGTCATTATATCTCGTAGTCCACCCGGACCACAGTCTTGGGGGCGTGCTTTAAAGGCACAGCCTTTAAGGTCCTCTACGAGCTGTCGTCACATTCATCCATTCTAACAACGTGCCGGCCCAGTCACAAGATGTGTGCGGCTTCTGTACGCAAACACACATGAATGCATGCATACTTGATCAACAGCAATACAGGTTTCACTGAGGGTGACCGTATAAACAACTTTAACACTGTTAGCAATATACGCCACACTGTGAATCCACACCAAACAAGAATGGCAAACACATTTCGGGAGAACATCCGCACCGTAACACAACATAAACACAACAGAACAAATACCCAGAACCCTTTGCAGCACTAACTCTTCCGGGACGCTACAAAATACACCCCTTGCTACCACCACCACCCCCCTTCCCCCCGCCCCGCAGACACACACACACACACACACACACACACATTGTAGCATCCCGGAAGAGGTAGTGCTGCAAAGGATTCTGGGTATTTGTTCTGTTGTGTTTATGTTGTGTTACGGTGCGGATGTTCTCCCGAAATGTGTTTGTCATGAGGTTCTTAAGCCACAGGGAGGCCTTGGGGGCATGCTGTGATTTCCACTCCAATAAAATCCTTCTACGAGCTATTAAGTCACCCACGTCAAACATGTCCTAGTTTGACAGTTTCACTGTTACTCAAATTAAATGGTCAGCTCATGGTGTATGACATTTGAAAAACATTTTAGAAGATGACTTTACTGGCAAAGAAGATAATAGCCTGTTTCATTTCATATTTGGGAATTAACCACATGCCAAGAAGCTAATTTAAGCGTAACCAAGTTTCATAATTACATGTTTTGCTTGTGACATCCATGTAAAAACAGTCAAAACAGTTTTTTGTGGCGACTTTATTGAGATAGTACTTTTGCTGAACTCATGATTGTCATTTTAAAAACATGCAAACTCAACATAGTAAAAGACACTGCATTGCTTTAAATAGATTTGTGATTTTGTTTATTTCCTGCAAGGTGGCGTTTTGGAGTCTTCAATCCATTAACCCTTTGTGGGTGAGGTGGCCTCCTTGTACCAGACACAAGAACCATCACTTCTTTTTCCACAAGCAGACTGTTTGTCCTGCTGGTTATTCCACAAGCACTCATCTGGGCGGCGGTCCCCACACGGGTCACCATAGCAGCGAGTGATCTGAGGGATGAAGCAAAGATTAGGATTTGAATAAAATGTCATTGACAGCCAATCAGGTTTGTTTACCTTGCAATCACAGCCCTTCTTATAACGTTCTACCAGGATATTGTGGCCGCGTTTCCAGGGAGCAACAAAGTTACAGTATGAGACGCGCAGTGTCCCGTCAGGCTCAAGATGGCCTGAAATGTAAAAAAAATAAAATAAAACACATTTTTTAGAAACTGAATAGTTTTTAAATCGTAAATCCAATTGTTTTTCTTTTTTTTTTACCTGTGATGAAATATTGTACACCTTTGTTCAGATTCACACCACATGCTGCAGAGGAGGATCCAGTGTAGAAGGTAGTAAAGTGTATGTTGGGGCCTTTAAATATCTAGAAAAAAATACAAAATAAAAATGCATGCAAACATTGACATACAAATTGACTATAATTAACAACCTTGGTCTGTTTGATGTCATACTTGATGTTGTCGCTAAATTTACCACCAACAGCCTTCCTTGCAACCACCTTTGCCTTGATGGCTGGAACCAAAAAGATAAGCTAGTTAATCTTTGACTAAAATTAAAAACAAATTCCCTAAAACCAACAAAAGGCATCTGCTGATCATAAAGTCATGTAGGGGACTCATAAATTGAAGCGGAGTTGACTGGCATTAGTGCCAAAATAAATGCTTAAACGTAGATCATGCATAGTCCTCAATGTATCATAGGAAAACCATGTCCACTAGTTTGATTAGATCTTTCCAGAATATTGCTCAATTACATTGAATGAATGTTAAGCTACTTAAATGGGCGTTCAGAGCATGCATTATTTTAGCAAAGCACTCATGGCAACCATTTTAACACAAAGCCAAGAGGAAATGACAACTCATAGGTAATCTTTCATTAACATTACTTTTCCTTTAAAAGCCTATGAATATATGGAAGTAAAAAAAAATAAAACATTTAAAAAACAGTGTTGTTGGGTTATTACATCGAACAGCAATTGTTGCATTTAATTAAACCAAAATATTTAAAGAGCCATATTGGACCAAAAATACAAGAAAACAAATGTGTCTGGAGCCGCAAAAAATGAAAAGCTGTATATAAGTCTTATAATGAAGGCAACACATGATATAAGTGTCTATATTAGCTATATTAACCCACTATCAAAATGACTGTGTCGCAGGCTGAAGCAAATCTTCGTTGACAGAAATGTTGAAATGTAATATTTATTGTACACATTTTTACAACATTAGAAACCATTAGTAAATTAAAGGCTACTCAGAAGATGAGATAACTCCTGGACATGACTGGCTTTTAGTGTCCAAGTTAACCTCTTAAGGCCCAAGCTGTTTTTTTTCATGCTTTTTTTTATTTCTCTTTGCTATTTGGGCTTATTGGACCCTAATTAGAATAAAAACTAAGAATCATCTTTTGATATGATGTACTTAGTCCATAAGTACACACACATGTACTTCATGTTTAGTGACATGCTAATTCTTTTTTTTTCCAAATTCCATTGTATGTTATACTCTTCTGACACCACCAGATGGCAGTAGAAGTGTCCACATAAGCAGCCATAAGACCCCAATTCAGTAGTGTACACAATTTTGGAAATTAGAGTTAAAAAGGTGCTGTCCACACATGTGGCCACTAAGGCCTTTAGAGAAATGGCAGGCTGTCTTTTTTTAATAAATTCATTACAATCTTTGGCAAGCTAGGTTATGTTTGCTGTGGTCTGGAACAACATGGCACACAAACAACTATCTGAAATGCAGCCAATATTACATACAGACAATGTGTCATGAGACATGCAAAACTAAATTATATACAAAGAGGATACAAGTAAAGGATATTAAATTAGCTCAAATATAGTTACAAATGAGGCATAATGATGTAATATGTACATAAAGCTAGCCTAAATAGCATTGATTGGCTTGCAGTCATCCAAATATGTCTGATTAGCACCCCGACAAATCAATAACATCAACAAAGTGCACCTTTGTGCATCCACGCACAGCATAAAACTTTTGGTGGACAAAATGAGACAAAGAAGGAGTGGAAGATTTTACATGTAAACAAACTGTTGCATCATAGTCCACACTATGATGAGTTCAAGAACCGCCAAAATTAGTAGGACAAAACGATGTTCACCAAATCCTCTCATCAGTGAAGCATACACACAAACATATTAAACAGTGGGCTTTCTAACAATTGGGAAGGTTTGTCCGCAAACAAAAAAAAATGTCCCCCCATCTTTTTCCATTTTCAATCCTTTTTTAAAAATGCTCCAGGGAGCCACTAGGGCGGCCCTAAAGAGCCGCGGGTTGCTGACCCCCGAATTAAACAGAAACTCAACCGAAAGTAGTCAATAAAGGTAGGCAACACATTCCCTAAAAAATTTAAAAAAAACTTGAACGACGTGTAACAAAAAAAGAAAAGAAAAGCCAATGTGTTACTTTCCGAACCTTGGAAGCCATTTTTGCTGAAGAAAAAAAATGTCTATTACTGACACCAAGTCACGAAGCCATGGGACATGGGGGAATTATTATTATTATTTTTTTTAGATACAGTATGTATCTTGTGCGCACAAGAAACTTTTGAGATACGAGATACATATCTAAAAAAAATTAAAAATTAAAAAATTCCCCCATGTCCCTTTAGGGGCTCCGTACCATGTCCCTTTGCTAACTGAACATGTTTAGTTATGAGTTGTAAGTAATGCAAAAATTCCTTTAAAAGTTGGTTTCACCAGTCTTTTTTTTGGCACAAATCACACATGATTGGTTAGAAAAATATACGAAAATTGGCGCATTATTTAAGGAATATAGCTAGCCACACTTTAGACCACGTTCAACATTCCTTCTTGTAAACATACACAAATAATTAATGGGGGCAAACAATTATGTACAACAGACAACCGATTAACAATTAACATTTGAAGGTTCAACTTACCGACATCGGATTGGCAAAACGCCATCTGCGGATGGTCATAACCACATGAGCAAGCGTGTGCTCCTTCTTGCAGCTGCCACATGCACAGCAGCACCAGGGGGAACACACAACACTTCATCCAACTCATCATGGAAGGAAATGTAGCTAACAAAGAGAAGATCCGGTGACAAGAAGTTCAACAGGAAATAATTTCTTAAGGAGGGCGGATGAGCAGCCTTTTATTGCTGCAGACTCCTCCCACACTCTCCATCACATGTTGATGATTGATTTCACCCTTGCACACATCCGTCTGTGACGTTTTTCCTATTTTAAAAAAAATGCTTGTGCACCCAGCAACTACTTACTGTAACTATAAATTAGAAGAAAAAAATCCAACACAGTCTCGTTATGTTAAAAAGCAAGCAGATTTTTTGCTAGCTAACAGGAAAAATAGTTTTTTCCGGTTCTTGTTGCAAGGCAGACAAATTGAATTATCGCTCAATATGCTGTTTCCATAGCAACTTGGGGCGAAAGTATGAGGGGCCGTTAGGGACATTATTCAGAATTACCTCTTACATACACTACTGAAATGCTCTCACATAAACAACTGAAATCTTTTTCTCTCACACACCCTACTGAAACACTCTCATACACTTTACTGAAATGCTCTTACATACACTACTGAAACACTCTTATAAACACTACTGGAATGCTCTACATACACTACTGAAACACTCTTATAAACACTACTGAAACACTCTTACATACACTACTGAAACACTCTTATACACACTACTGAAATGCTCTTACATACACTACTGAAATGCTCTTACATACACTACTGAAACACTCTTATAAACACTACTGAAACACTTTTACATACACTACTGAAACACTCTTATACACACTACTGAAATGCTCTTACATACATTACTGAAACACTCTTATAAACACTACTGAAACACTCTTACATACACTATTGAAACACTCTTATAAACACTACTGAAACACTCTTACATACACTACTGAAACACTCGTATAAACACTACTGAAACACTTACACTACAGAGACACTTACATACACTACTCAAAACACTCTTACATACACTACTGAAAAACTCTTACATACACTGCTGAAACACTCTCATAAACACTACTGAAACACTCTTATAAACACTACTGAAACACTCTTACATACACTACTGAAATGCTCTCACATAAACAACTGAAATCTTTTTCTCTCACACACCCTACAGAAACACTCTTATACACTTTACTGAAATGCTCTTACATACACTACTGAAATGCTCTCACATAAACAACTGAAATGTTTTTCTCTCACACACCCTACTAAAACACTCTTATACACACTACTGAAATGCTCTTACATACACTACTGAAATGCTCTTACATACACTACTGAAACACTCTTATAAACACTACTGAAATGCTCTTATAAACACTACTGATATGCTCTTACATACACTACTGAAACACTCTTATAAACACTACTGAAACACTCTTACATACACTACTGAAACACTCTTATAAACACTACTGAAATGCTCTTACATACACTATTGAAACACTCTTATAAACACTACTGAAACACTCTTACATACACTACTGAAACACTCTTATACACACTACTGAAATGCTCTTACATACACTACTGAAACACTCTTATAAACACTACTGAGACACTTACACTACTGAGACACTTACATACACTACTGAAACACTGTTACATACACTACTGAAACACTCTTATAAACACTACTGAAACACTCTTATAAACACTACTGAAACACTCTTAAATACACTACTGAAATGCTCTCACATAAACAACTGAAATCTTTTTCTCTCACACACCCTACTGAAACACTCTTATACACTTTACTGAAATGCTCTTACATACACTACTGAAATGCTCTCACATAAACAATGAAATGTTTTTCTCTCACACACCCTACTAAAACACTCTTATACACACTACTGAAATGCTCTTACATACACTACTGAAATGCTCTTACATACACTACTGAAACACTCTTATAAACACTACTGAAACACTCTTACAAACACTACTGAAACACTCTTATAAACACTGCTGAAATGCTCTTACATACACTACTGAAACACTCTTATAAACACTACTGAAACACTCTTACATACACTACTGAAACACTCTTATACACACTACTGAAATGCTCTTACATACACTACTGAAACACTTTTATAAACACTACTGAAGTGCTCTTACATACACTACTGAAACACTCTTATAAACACTACTGAAACACTCTTACATACACTACTGAAACACTCTTATAAACACTACTGAAACACTCTTACATACACTACTGAAACACTCTTATAAACACTACTGAAACACTTACACTACTGAGACACTTACATACACTACTGAAACACTCTTACATACACTACTGAAAAACTCTTACATACACTACTGAAACACTCTTATAAACACTACTGAAACACTCTTATAAACACTACTGAAACACTCTTACATACACTACTGAAATGCTCTCACATAAACAACTGAAATCTTCTTCTCTCACACTCCCTACTGAAACACTCTTATACACTTTACTGAAATGCTCTTACATACACTACTGAAATGCTCTCACATAAACAACTGAAATGTTTTTCTCTCACACACCCTACTAAAACACTCTTATACACACTACTGAAATGCTCTTACATACACTACTGAAATGCTCTTACATACACTACTGAAACATTCTTATAAACACTACTGAAATGCTCTTATAAACACTACTGAAATGCTCTTACATACACTACTGAAACACTCTTATAAACACTACTCAAACACTCTTACATACACTACTGAAACACTCTTATAAACACTACTGAAACACACATACATACACTACTGAAACACTCTTATAAACACTACTGAAACACTCTTATAAACAGTACTGAAACACTTACATTAGGCTGACCATACGTCCACTTTTCCCCGGACATGTCCTCTTTTGCGGGTGTGTCCGGGGCGTCCGGGCGGGGTTTCTAAAATGCCTCAAATGTCCGGCATTTTGAGTTAGGGTTGCATGTATTTTCAATGAACGTCTTGGGCAGGGATCGGCAACCCCTAACAACTAAATTAAGGGCGTACGGTGATGGCACTGCATATATTATCCTCTATAACTTGCACAAACAGCATGCCAGCCCGGCCTCATGATGTATGAAGCTTTAACTTGCACCCGTGGGAGACAGCAAGGCATACTTGGTCAGCAGCCACACAGCTTACACTGACGGTGCCCGTATAAAACAACTTTAACACTGCTACGTTACAAATATGCGCCACACTGTGAACCCACACCAAAAAAGAATGACAAATACATTTCTGGAGAACCTCCGCACCGTAACACAACATAAACACAACACAACAAATACCCAGAATCCCATGCAGCCCTAACTCTCTAACCTCAACCGACGCACGGAGGGTGGGTGGGGGGGTGGGGGGTGGGGGTGATGTGTGGGGGGGTTTGGTGCTAGCGAGGGCGTGGCCACACATGTGTATGTAACTTACATACACTACTGAAACACTCTTACATACACTACTGAAACACTCTTATAAACACTACTGAAACACTCTTACATACACTACGGAAACACTCTTATAAACACTACTGAAACACTCTTATAAACACTACTGAAACACTCTTACATACACTACTGAAACACTCTTATAAATACTACTGAAACACTTACATACACTACTGAAACACTCTTACATACACTACTGAAACACTCTTATAAACACTACTGAAACATTTGCATACACTACTGAAACACTCTTACATACACTACTGAAACACTCTTATAAACACTACTGAAACACTCTTACAAACACTACTGAAACACTCTTACATACACTACTGAAACACTCTTATAAACACTACTGAAACACTCGTATAAACACTACTGAAACACTCTTACAAACACTACTGAAACACTCTTACATACACTACTGAAACACTCTTATAAACACTACTGAAACACTCTTATAAACACTACTGAAACACTCTTATAAACACTACTGAAACATTCTTACATACACTACTGAAATGCTCTCACATAAACAACTAAAATCTTTTTCTCTTACACACCCTACTGAAACACTCTCATAAACACTACTAAAATATGTGTTTCTTTTAAGCACACATACACACTCCTGGAATTATTGTTCACTATTGTGTATAAACGGATTTCACCTGTGTGTGTGTGTGTGTGTGTGTGTGTGTGTGTGTGTGTGTGTGTGTGTGTGTGTGTGTGTGTGTGTGTGTGTGTGTGTGTGTGTGTGTGTGTGTGTGTGTGTGTGTGTGTGTGTGTGTGTGTGTGTGTGTGTGTGTGTGTGTGTGTGTGTGTGTGTGTGTGTGTGTGTGTGCTTTTTACACGTCCGTGTGAGAGACAACAATTTCAGTAGTATGTGTGCAAAGATTTCAGTTATGTGTATGAGCGCATCTTACCAGTGCGTGTGCGAGCATCTTACCAGTGCGTGTGCGAGCATCTTACCAGTGTGTGTGAGCGATGTTGCATTCCGGTTCCGGTCACCAATAATCCCCGCTCCTTTTCAGAGAAGTTTTTTCTTTTTTTTTAAAAACCCAAGTTGTGAACAAAATGTCTGCCTAACTGCCGACAAGTAGCTTAACCGAGGCGGGAGCTCCACTTCATAATTTGAGGGCTTCAGCGGAGAATATAAGAACACTTTCAATGCAACAAGGGTCGGGCTGCCGCCGTGGGTTGCACCTGCAGGACGCGGCATCTGAGCGCCCACACTGCGGTGCCTTTCTCCTCCCGACAGCCAAGCAGCCTGAAGCACTGGTTCCATTGCGAGTTTACACCGCAGCATTATCAAGTGCAACGTTCCAGTTCATGGACATCGAAGCAAGAGGAGTAAAAGGTAACTACACATTATTTATTTCTAAATGATTGTTGAATCACACGAAATGTAAGATAACATGGCATCGTAGTGAGCTAAACATTTAGTCTTAGTCTGCCTCCACTACAAACAAGTTAGCAACTAGTGTTTCCACGGCTCCTAAGAGTCTGACATCTATTGCAAACTTGCCGTTTGTCTCGGAGGAAGCGGACAAAAGTACACAGTCAAATCAGCTCGTAATGTTTGCAGCGTTGTTGCTATGGTAACATGTCGAAATGTGAGTCACGTCGTGGTACGTCAGTAGCTAATCATATACTAATAAGAATGGATTACATTTATTTAGCCGTTTTCTATCGACTAGATCAGTGGTTCTCAACCTTTTTTCAGTGATGTACATTTTTTAAATTCAAATACCCCCTAATCAGAGCAAAGCATTTTTGGTTGAAAAAAAGAGATAAATAAGTAAAATACAGCACTATGTCATCAGTTTCTGATTTATTAAATTGTATAACAGTGCAAAATATTGCTCATTTGTAGTGGTCTTTCTTGAACTATTTGGAAAAAAAGATATACAAATAACTGAAAACTTGTTGAAATAAACAAGTGATTCAATTATAAATAAAGATTTCTACTCAAATCATCACCTTAAAGTGCCCTCTTTGGGGATTGTAATAGAGATCCATCTGGATTCATGAACTTAATTCTAAACATTTATTTTGTTGAAGTATTATTCAATAAATATATTTATAAAGGATTTTTGAATTGTTGCTTTTTTTAGAATATTTTTTAAAAATCTCACGTACCCCTTGGCATACCTTCAAATACCCCCAGGGGTACGCGTACCCCCATTTGAGAACCACTGGACTAGATAACGGGTCCCCAAACTACGACCCACCAGCGTCCAAATCCGGCCCGTGGGGGAAAAAAAATTATATATTTTAAATCTGACTTTTCAAATCCATTTTTTGGTGTCTCCTAGCCGCTCAGGCAAATCATATTGTCTAAAAATGCATTTCCCTGTATGACTTATATTGTCTTAGCTGTTTTCATGTGATCTGATTGTTACATTCTTATTTCAGAGTCACCACACAGCTGCATGACCATTTCAACAAGGACGGAATAAACAACCAAACTGTTTTTATTCTTATTGTAATATTTATTTTATTTTTTTCCATGTATACCCCCATTTTCTTTTCAAATTCGATCTCAATTCCGTACACTGCTGCAGGAATTGAAATGTTCCTGATGGAACCCTCCTGAAGGAATCAAAGTACTATCACTTCACATTCTCAGTAATGGCAATGGAAACAGTAGATTACTCGTTACTGAAAAAAAACCATTAACACTTAAGTAGAGTTTCACTTCAGTCCATGTAAATTAACTTCCATGCCAATTTGTTAAATAAAAAAAAAATGTGCAAGATCAGTTTTGATCATGGTCAGTTTAGATCAAAGAGGCTTGAGGGGTCAATTAAAAAGGTTTTAAACAGGCTCGGTATGAAGCTGACATAATTTAGAGAGTTAAAGGCCTACTGAAATGAAATTTTCTTATTTAAACGGGGATAGCAGATCCATTCTACGTGTCATACTTGATCATTTCGCGATATTGCCATATTTTTGCTGAAAGTATTTAGTAGAGAACATCGACGATAAAGTTTTGGTCGCTGATAAAAAAGCCTTGCCTGTACCGGAAGTAGCGTGACGTCGCAGGTTGAAGGGCTCCTCACATTTGCACATTGTTTACACCAGCAGAGAGAGTGATTCGGACCGAGAAAGCGACGATTACCCCATTAATTTGAGCCAGGATGAAAGATTCGTGGATGAGGGACGTGAGAGTGAAGGATTAGAGTGCAGTGCAGGACGTATCTTTTTTCGCTCTGACCGTAACTTAGGTACAAGGGCTCATTGGATTCCACACTTTCTCCTTTTTCTATTGTGGATCATGGATTTGTATTTTAAACCACCTCGGATACTATATCCTCTTGAAAATGAGAGTCGAGAATGCAAAATGGACATTCACAGTGACTTTTATCTCCACGACAATACAGCGGCGAAGCACTTTAGCTACAGAGCTAACGTGATAGCATCGTGCTTAACTGCAGATAGAAACAAAAGAAAATAAGCCCCTGACTGGAAGGATAGACAGAAGATCAACAATACTACCAAACCCTGAACCCGTAACCACACGGTTAATGCTTTCCAGCCTGGCGAAGCCTAGCAATGCTGCTGCTAACGACGCCATTGAAGCTAACTTAGCTACGGGACCTAAAAACATTAGCTCTCCACCTACGCCAGCCAGCCCTCATCACGACCCGTGCTCACCTGCGTTCCAGCGATCGACGGCGCGACGAAGGACTTCACCCGATCATCGATGCGGTCGGCGGCCTGGAGACGGAGGAAGTCAAGGTGAGGACAGCGGCGCGGCGTTGTAGCGTCGGATAGCGCGTCTGCTATCCAACTCAAAGTCCTCCTGGTTGTGTTGCTGTAGCCAGCCGCTAATACACCGATCCCAACTACAGCTTTCTTCTTTGCAGTCTCCATTGTTAATTGAACAAATTGCATAAGATTCACCAACACAGATGTCCAGAATACTGTGGATTTTTGCGATGAAAACAGAGCTGTTTGTATTTGGATACAATGTGTCCCAATACTTCCGCTTCAACCCTTGACGTCACGCGCAAACGTCATACCGAAACGCTTTCAGCCAGAAGTTTCCCGGGAAATTTAAAATTGCACCTTATAAGTTAACCGTATTGGCATGTGTTGCAATGTTAAGATTTCATCATTGATATATAAACTATCAGACTGTGTGGTCAGCAGTAGTGGATTTAAGTAGGCCTTTAATGCAACGTAGATTAAAATGAAACATTTTACAATAAATTTTGCAGAACAAATTGTGAATGTATCACAAGTGTGCTTTCCATCTGTTTATACATGTCAGTGCACCAACATTAAAAAAAGTGTTGTATGTGTACAAACATTTAACATGCTCCATTGTTTGGCATCTTTACAGTAAGTAAAGGGAGTTGGTCAGCTCATGTTGGCTTTTGAGTTTTCCAACGAACATTTTTAGAAGATGTCCTCACTGGCAACAAAATTTAAAGCGGTTTGGAGTCATACTAAATCACACCAAAAAGCCCATTTACTAGAAATCAAAATCCACAGAATTACTTGTTTTGCTTTTGACAGCAATGCAATAAAAGTTGAAGTCATGCATGGTTTTCTTGCGAGGATTCCATTTTGTTGGTTAGAGCACCAACTCCTGATTGTCCTTTTTAAAAACATGCAACCTCAACAAAAACAAACTGCATTGCATTGCATTTAATTGATTTATTCAGAATTGGCATGTTTTGCATGGTGGAGTTTTTAGGGTCTATTATGTTCATTAACCCTTTTTGGGTGAAGCGGCCTCCTTGTACCAGACACAAGAACCATCACTTCTCTTGATGCAAGCACATTGTTTGTCCTGCTCCACTGTCCCAGTCAGCCAGTCAGTCCACAAGCACTCAGCTGGACCACTGATTCCGCAAGGAACAGAGTGACATCAATTGATCTGGAGGATAAAAAAAAGATTAGGATTTAATTTAAAAAAATGTATCAATTAGGTTTGCTTACCTTGCAATCACAGCCCATCTTATAACGTTCTACCAGGATCTTGTGGCTGCTTTTCCAGGGAACAACATAGTTACAGGATGACACGTACAGAGACCCGTCAGGCGTCAGTTTGCCTGCAATGGAAAGGTGATAAAACTTAAGAAATATGAAAATATAATTAAAGTTATACAATCAAAGTTCTACAATTTTGGATCCAAGGACTTTTTTACCTGTGATAAAATATTCTACACCTTTGTTCAGAATCACACCACATGATGCAAAGGAGGATGCAGTGTAGATGGTATCAAAGGGTCTGTTGGGGCCTTTCAATATCTGGGGGAAAACATTTTATAAAAATGTGCATGCATGCATGAACATAATGGACTAAATAAATAAATATATAATACACAACCTTGGTCAGTTTGATGTCATACTTGATCTCATTGTTAAATTTACCACCAACTGTCGTCTGCGCAACCACCTTTGCCTTGATGGCTAGAAACAAAGAAAAGTCAATCTTTGATCAGAATTAAAACAATTTACCAAAAACCAACAAAGGCATCAGATAAACAGTAGGGTGATTGTTAAATACAAAAAGCCACTTGACATAAATGTGACAGACTCTTGCAGATTCAATCTCCATGTATTTTTAGCCGATCTCGCAGGGTAGTCAAAAGCATCAACTCCGAAGTAAACTTTCATTAGCAATACTTTTAATTCATTTTATTGGGAAATTATAATACAGGTACTGAGAAGACACTTTTTTCCCCTCTTCCCTCAAAAAAGGTTCATTGTCAACAGTGAGTCACATTTGTCCTATAGTGTCTTTAATTTAGCTATGTAGCTAATTCTGCAGCCCCAGGTCAAGTGGAATTGTTTTGGTGTACCCCTCAGATTATATGTATTTGTCTAAATCTAAGAAAAACATGAGGTGCTTAAACCATAGAGAGGCCTTGGGCATGTTGTGATTTCCACTCCAATAAAATCCTTCTACGAGCTATTAATGATGCAAAGGCTATCCCTAAAAGTCTGCTTCATTTGTTGATAGTTTGGTGGGATTCCAAAAAAATAGCCAATTCTGCACAAGGCGTCAACTTAAAATTTAGTGCATCAAAAGGTTTAAAAATGTTAACCCAGCAATACTTTGATAGGTATGTCGATATATACATATGTCGAAAACATTGCTGTTAATTTAGCTACGGTCTTACAGGAGTGATTTTTGCACTGAACCAGAAATGTAGACGTCCACAGGTAAGTATTGCTTGGCATCTACATTTCCCTAAAAAAAAACAAAAAAAACTTCATAACACCTTACAAATATCTCTTGGCTGACGAGATAAACCGTTGAGCTAGATCAGGGGTGTCAAACGTACGGCCCGCAGGCTGGATCAGGCCCGCAAACAGGTTTTATTCGGCCCGCAGGATGAGTTTGCTTAGTATAAAACGGAGCCGAAAATTTTCAATGAAAAAAACTGCTGTTCTAAATGTGTCCACGAGATGTAGCAATAGCAATTCTTTGTAGATGATTCTACATATTTAAAAAATAAAATAAACTACATGATAGTGCACCAGTCGAGGAAAATGAGCAAACTACATAAATAACATCCTGTAATTTGATTTTTATATTTTATCTTGATAGACTGAAAATGAACACCAATGAGTTGACTGATGAACATTATCACATTTATTCAAAAAGTATAAACAATTAAAAAAAATAGGTAGAATACCATTAACCGCAACATGTAAAAAACAAACAAAAAAAACATGATTTGTACATTTTCAGAATGTGCTTGTTCTATTTTCAAACAAAAAACAACCTGAAGTTGTCTTCATTTTTAAGTTATCATGCTGTGATTTTACCAGTCCAGTAGATTTTTCTCCATGTGGCCCCCAATGTAAAATGACTTTGACACCAGTGTTACTTGCCAAGCTTATAATGAACCATTTTGGCTTTAAAAACATTTTTTTTAAACTCTTCAATATGTTCACCAGCAACACTAAGACATCTTGCAAGAACATGTTTAGTTAAGAACTGTAGTTGTGCAAAATGACCTCTAAAAGTTGCTTTTGCACAAAGTAAACTATTAGCATTTTAATGTTGAACTTACTGACATCTAACTGGCAAAACGTCATCTGTGGATGGTCATAAACACATGTGCAGGCGTGTGCTCCTTCTTGCAGCTGCCGCATGCATACACACAACACTTCATCCAACTCATCATGGAAGAAAATGCAGCTAAGAAGAGACGGTTTGGGTGGATAAGCAGCCTTTTATTGCAGCAGACTCCTCCCACACTCTCCATCACTGGCACAATTGGATGATTGATTTCACCTTTGCACACACCTGTCTGTGACGTTTTTAATGAAAACAAATGTGCATTTTGTACTGTAACTGTAAATTAGGAAAACTACAGCAATTGTTTTCTTTATGTATGTGCTAAACCAGTGGTCCCCAACCTTTTTGTAGCTGCGGACCGGTCAACGCTTGAAAATTTGTCCCACGGACCTGTGGGGTGTGGGGGTGGGTGATTTTTTTTTTTTTTTTCTCATAAAGAAATAGTCATGTGTGCTTACGGACTGTATCCCTGCAGACTGTATTGATTTATATTGATATATAATGTATACATTGTGTTTTTTATGTTGATTTAATAAAAATTAAAAATAAAAAT
Source organism: Entelurus aequoreus (assembly GCF_033978785.1). Classification (NCBI taxonomy): domain Eukaryota; kingdom Metazoa; phylum Chordata; class Actinopteri; order Syngnathiformes; family Syngnathidae; genus Entelurus; species Entelurus aequoreus. Next base: position 15,759,002 of record NC_084755.1, read on the forward strand.
TTCAATTTTTTTATTTTTTTATTTCTTGTGCGGCCCGGTACCAAAACAGTGGTTGGGGACCACTGTGCTAAATCACACAATACAGAGTTTTTGTTAACTAACAGTAAAAATGTATCGGATTCTATTTTCTGGTCCAGTTTCCTGGCCTAGGCAGACAAGGTCAATATTCACTATTATACTGTTTCCATGGCAACTTTTTTTTTTTAAAATTAAATCAACATAAAAACACAAGATACACTTTCAATTAGTGCATCTACCCAAAAAACCTCCCTCCCCCATTCACACTCATCCACACCCACTCACACAAAAGGGGTTGTTTCTTTCTGCTACCAATATTCTGGTTCCCACAACATAGACAACACGTCTGCAAGGGTCCCTGAAGCACACATGATTGTATGTGCTGCTGGTCCACTAACATTTTCATTAATTACTATTTTTTTATGTAATGGTTTTTATATTGTTTTACTTTCTTTTTTATCCAAGAAAATGTTTTTTATTTATTTATCTTATTTTATTTTATTTTTAAAAAAACGACCTTATCTTCACTAGACCAGGTTGTCAATGAAATTAGATTTGGTTAAAGGGTTTTTAAAACCAGGTCCAGTCTAGATAATGTCCAAGTCGGGCTCAGCAACACACACCTTCATCCATGTACACTGAAAAAAATTAGGGAACACAACAGATTGCATATAATTTATAAACAAAATTACATTTTCAAAATAAGCATTTATGTCCAGTCCAGATTATGTCCAGGTCACTCAAATTAGGGAACACAACAACAGATAGCATATAATCTATAAACATAATTACATTTTCAAAATAAGCCTTTGAGAACTTCCCATCTTTTTTTATGTTTTTTGGCATCATTATCATTTTCAACCATGTAACTTCCTGAAGTTAAAAAATACTGAATACATGTTTTAAAGAAAGTAATACTAAGTGAATATCTGTTTTTGGCCTTAAAAATAAACCTTTTACCGAGTACTATAATTAAATTGACTAAATCATGACTGTCAATGAACTCTCCTAAAATAACAGAAACCACTTAAAGGCCTACTGAAACCCATTACTACCGACCACGCAGTCTGATAGTTTATATATCAATGATGAAATCTTAACATTGCAACACATGCCAATACGGCCGGGTTAGATTAGTAAAGTGCAATTTTAAATTTCCCGCGAAATATCCTGCTGAAAACGTCTCGGTATGATGACGTTTGCGCGTGACGTCACGGATTGTAGCGGACATTTTGGAACACCATTGTAGCCAGCTATTAAGTCGTCTGTTTTCATCGCAAAATTCCACAGTATTCTGGACATCTGTGTTGGTGAATCTTTTGCAATTTGTTTAATGAACAATGGAGACAGCAAAGAAGAAAGCTGTAGGTGGGAAGCGGTGTATTAGCGGCCGGCTGCAGCAACACAAACACGTAGCCGGTGTTTCATTGTTTACATTCCCGAAAGATGACAGTCAAGCTTTACCATTAGCCTGTGGAGAACTGGGACATCAGAGACTCTTACCAGGAGGACTTTGAGTTGGATACGCGGTACCGTGAGTACGCAGCTGCGGCTTCCAAACATTTGATCGCTTGCCCGTACGTGCATGCCGCTATGTGCATGTCACGTACGTAACTTTGGGGACTTTGGGGAAATATATTTGCTGTATGAACTTTGCAGAGGTGAACGGTACTCTGGGCTGTGGGGTTGAGTGTGTTGTGTGGGTGTTTGATTTGTATTGGCGGGTTATATGGACGGGAGGGGGGAGGTGTTTGTTATGCGGGATTAATTTGTGGCATATTAAATATAAGCCTGGCTGTGTTGTGGCTAATAGAGTATATATATGTCTTGTGTTTATTTACTGTTTTAGTCATTCCCAGCTGAATATATCAGGTCCCACCCGCCTCTCACAGCATCTTCCCTATCTGAATCGCTTCCACTGCCCTCCAGTCCTTCGCTCTCACTTTCCTCATCCACAAATCTTTCATCCTCACTCAAATTAATGGGGAAATCGTCGCTTTCTTGGTCCGAATTGCTCTCGCTGCTGGTGGCCATGATTGTAAACAATGTGCAGATGTGAGGAGCTCCACAACCTGTGACGTCACGCTACTTCCGGTACAGGCAAGGCTTTTTTATCAGCGACCAAAAGTTGCAAACTTTATCGTCGATGTTCTCTACTAAATCCTTTCAGCAAAAATATGGCAATGTCGCAAAATGATCAAGTATGACACATAGAATGGACCTGCTATCCCCGTTTAAATAAGAAAATCGCATTTCAGTAGGCCTTTAAGGGAGGAGGCTCCACCGCACCACAGAGCAGAGAAAGGTCAGGGACACTCGTGCTGCGTTCCGTTTACTTCGGAAGTTGAAAGTCGGAGCTGGGAATGACGTCGCAGCCGAGTTTTAAGTGTTCCGGTGGCGGCGTCGGAATTCAAGAAAGTTCTTTTTTGCGCTTGCCTTGTCTGAATAAAAACAACTTATGGGAAAATATGCACTCTTCCTGCAACCCTCAAACACGGTGGATGAAGGATGAAACAGACTTAGCGCTAATGATAGCGATGTACAGCTTATATAGAGTGATGGGCAAGCTACTTTGGAAAATGTAGTAAGCTAAGCTACTAGTTACTTTTGATTAAATGTAGTTAAGCTACAGGTGAAGCTGTCCCCAGGGAATTGTAGCAAGCTACACCACAAGCTAAACGGCAAAAGTAGTGAAGTGTATTCCTGGTCTTGGGACGATGCGGCTTTGTAGTTGGATCAAAAGAGACGTCAGAGACGCTTTGCTGAACCAAAAGTTGCTTTATTACAAGCGAGCGTCATTTAAACAGGTCTGCAGTACCCGGAGGAATCTTAGTCAAAAAATGGAGGATTCGTGCCTTGGAAAAGCCAAACCATCAGTTCCTTCTTTGTCTGTCTGGGTGTGCGCTAAGTAGTGATGGGTCCGGCAACACCGATGCATCGGCGCATGCGTCGAACTCATAGAGCAAAACCCTGTGTCGGTGCGCGTACCGCTTTTAGAAAGTCACTTGACCGATCATGAGCTGTTTCGGTCACGTGACCGATACGCGAACTGTGTCGCACTGACGCCTCCTCTGTGCCCTGTGAGCGGGTCTTTTCTACAGCCGGAGAAATAATAACTAAGAAGAGAAATCGTCTAAAATGTAATACAATGGAAAAACTGTTTTTTTTAAATAAAAATGTGTAAAAAAAATTAAAATAAAAATTCCCAGTCCACAAGCATCCTCATTCACAACACGTTCTCTTAGATTTCCATCTTATGATACATGTTCACATTATTTATTGACTGTATCTAAAAAAGATAAAAAAATATTTTTATTTAAATGAAGATATGAAATAATCCTAAATGAAATACAATGACCTGGTTTATATTATTGTATATACTAGGTCATAAAATCAGTGTCAGTTGAGTCGGTCCATAGATTGCCTGTAGGGATTTTTAATGTCCAGCAGATGTCAGTATTTAGTGACACAGTATCGACACAGTATCAATACAGTTTTGCAATGTGTCGAAACGCTTCATGACGCCCCATCACTAGCGCTAAGTCTAAACAGCACCACCACACACACACACACACACACACAGCAGGCCTAGACAGGAGGAGGACAGGGTCAAATGTGCGAGAAAATGAGAGCAGACAGCATTGACAAACAATGGTGCAACCTTGTGTGGGAACCGCAGGTGCAAAAACACAAAAGAAGAATCCCTGTGGGATGCAGAAACTGGCAGAAAAATTTTCCAGATGTTTATTGGGATAAGGTAACCATCTGTTCAGTATTTTAACATAAAAGTGTTTGATTGTGAGGCATTAAAAGCCACAAAATGCAACGGGTCCATCAGACCCACAAACGCTGGCTGAGTAACAACAATATGAACATAACACAAGTGTTAAGTCATTACTTAAAGGTTGACGTTTGAACTAGACAGGTAGTCTCTTCTCAAGGATATGGCTATCATTATTGCATTCCCAAGTCCAAATTAGGGTCTCCTTCCTACGAGAAGCGATCCAAATCACCTGCGAATATCAAACTAAGAGGCCTTATCTCATCATGTGCTCACACTGAAATACCACTGTTTACTTAAACTTGAAGGTTTGCTTTCTCCAAGATGAATATGAACATTCACCATATGTAGAACATAATATGAGTTAATTAATACACTTCTGTAGCTTGCTACATTAAAGCTACATTATGTAAAAATATATAATTTAACAACTTTCCACCAAGCAAGAGAAAAAATGCTCATTTTGATTGTTTATTAAAATAAACACGAGCTAGACATGCCCTGGGTCTGGCCTTTTAACATTTCTTTTTAATTGCGTACCCTGTACAAAATGAGGGGGAAAAACACAGGAAACAAAATAAAAGGCAGTGAAACAATAATATTGATAAACACCATAATATATACTCTAATGGAGACTTTTCAGCACAGGATAAATTACTGTTTTAACAGAAAGCACAGTGGCAAAATGACAATAACCTGGCCAAAGGAACAACATATTTGTTTCACAAAAGAGACAATGGAGAACTGGAATTTTTTGGAATGTTGCCTAGACATGACCATGGACGGATTTTTTTTAATGCATCTTAGCATGTAAATAAACATAAATAAAAGTTTGCTTACAGCGGAGCCAATGGGAGGTCCTCTATTCTGTCCATAACACCCAATAAATAATCATTCAAAGGCACCAACAATACTCAATTTACATGTCCTGACTTGATTAACCAAATAGTGATATCAGCGCTAACGTAGACAAACTATAGTGACAACGTGATCACCAGTTCATGCTATGTTTACATCGAGTGGTCTGGTGCTTTCTCGCTTCCCTTCTCAAAAGTTTTTTCTAGATGATAAATCATGCTTCTTACCTGGATAGAAGGTTGAGGATGTATCCCAACAAGTTGGTACATTTTAGACCAGATAACGGCAAGAATGACAAGACACTTGTTTTCTTTGCGAGAATTATGAGTCATTCATCTAAATAGGGATAGAACATCCTAACAGTTGGCATCCTAATGACACCAGACATTGTACAGTAAGTGATGTTTTGGTTGTTTATGCCAAGAAGCCAATTTACAAGTGATTAAAATCCAGAACGTGACAATGCAATAAAGTTGAAGTAATGCCTGGTTTTCTTGCTGAAGCAGTACTTTGTGCAGATCTCATGATTGTCATTTTAAGAACATGCAATCTCATAGTAAAAAACACTGCATTGCTTTAAATAGGTTTATTTGTAATTGACATGTTTTGTATGAGGTTTGAAGGTCTGTAATGTTCATTAACCCTTTATAGGGGAGGCGGCCTCCTGGTACCAGGAACAAGAACCATCCCTTCTCTTGACGCAAGCACATTGTTTGTCGTGCTCGTTATTGACCCAATTCCCCGTCAGCCAGTTCGTCCACAAGCACTCCGTTGGACCAGTGATGTCACACAGGACAGCGGTGCAGCGATTGATCTGGAGGATTAAAAAAAATAATAAAGAAGAAGATAGGATTTAATTCAAATGTAATTGACCATCAATTAGGTTTGCTTACCTTGCAATCACAGCCCATCCTATAACGTTCTACCAGGATCTTGTGGCTGCTTTTCCAGGGTAAAGGGTAGTTACAGGATGACACGTACAGAGACCCGTCTGGCTTCAGTTTGCCTGCAATGGAAAAGACAGGTGATCAAAAAATTAAAGTATCCGAAAAGGAAAAAAAAGGCAGACAAGCTCATTTCTAGTCATCTTCCTGTAGGAAAATATAATATTGAAATCTCAAACGTAAGGATTTTTTTTTTTTTACCTGTGATAAAATATTCTACACCTTTGTTCAGATTCACACCACATGCGGCAGAGGAGGATGCAGTGCAGATGGTATCAAAGGGTCTGTTAGGGCCTTTCAAAATCTGGAAAATTAAAAAACATTCAAATGCATGCATACATAGACAAAATTAACATTACAAACCTTGATCAGTTTGATGTCATACTGGATCTCATTGTCAAATTTACCACCAACAGCCTTCTTTGCAACCACCTTTGCCTTGATGGCTAGAAACAAAAAAAGCCAGTTAATTTTGATTGGAATTAAAAACAATCTCCCTAAAACCAACCAAAGGCATCAGCTCAACACTAAGGTGATCGTTATTGAATACAAGAAGCCACTTTTAACGTGACAGAGCTATCGATCTCTAACAAGTATTTTATCTAAGCTCTCAGGGCACCTAAATGAATCATCTCAGAAGTAAACTTTCATTAGCAATACTTTGAAAGTTACATATTTAATTGTATGAATAGATGCCAACAGTGCAGTTTTAGTTAATGTTTTTACACTAATAAGACAGGAACTGAACCAGGAAGATGTTTTAAAAAAAGTAGGTATAGCCTGGCATCACAACTTGATAAAAAGCTTATAAATACCTTTTGGCTGAAGCATAAAATAAAAAGTAGCTGGAGTGTTACTCATTGCTATGCTTATCAATAGCCATTTTGGAATAAAAAATAAAAAACTACCATCACAAGCAACACTAAGTCATCTTCTGAGAAAATGTCAAGAGGGCTGTTAGTTATGCAGAAGGACCTTTAAAAAGTTGGTTTTGCCAGACTTTTTAGCACAAAGCAAACATTCTAATGCTGAACTTACCAACATCTGATTGGCAAAACTGTGTCTGTGGATGGTCATAAATACATGTGCAGGCCTGTGCTCCTTCTTGCAGCTGCCACATGCACAGCAGCATCAGGGGGAACATACAACACTTCATCCAACTCATCATGGAAGAAAATGTAACAAAGAAGAGAATATTTGAGAGAAGTAATACAGAGGTGAGTCTGGGGTCTACTTCTACTTTCTTGAGGAGGGTGGATGAGACGCCTTTTATTGCTGCAGGCTCCTCCCACACTCTCCATCACTCTCACAAGTGCATGATTGATTTCACCTTTGCACACACCTGTCTGTGATGTTTTTAATGAAAAAAAATATATGCACCTCGATATCACTTCAGAACTGATGAAAAAAACTCTTTCCCTTCCTGTCTGATCTATATGTACTGACCCACACAAAGAAGGCAAAGGCAACGTTCATAATCAAATTTGTTTGGTGCTTTTTCCTCCAGCACATGATGGCGGAGGGATTCACTGCACTATACAGCAGAGAAAGGACAGGGAGAGGCGGCTAAAGCGGGTTCAAAAAATGTCCAATTTCTTTCTAATAGTATTTTACTAAACAAGTGTAATTTGAATAAGGCAATACAGTTTGTGCTAACCAACAAGAAAAACATCAGATTTGGATAATTGAATGATTTCACCTTTGCACACACCTGTTAACTAAAAAAAAAGTGTGCAAACTGCATGTTCTTTGATTTGTATGTACTAAACCAAACTATACATGTAAGTTTGAAAAGCGAGTTTTTGTTAACAGGATACGTTTGTCCAGTTTTGTGTTGCTTTGGCAGAAATACTTGCTCATTAGAGGGTTTCCACAGCAACTTGAGTCCCACAGTGCATAGAAAAGACAGATTCAGCTTAGGAAAATAGGTTTACTGATACAAAAAACTAAATGTACTTATTTTATTTATGCAATACAAGTCAGCGTTAAGGCTCACAGGTAGATAAAACAATGCTAAAACTGTATCCAATTTACAAACACATTTCCTCTTACAATTAGCATTTCAGCTCAATCATGATTGAAACATTTTAGATGTTTTCACTTGCAAGGAAGGAAAGTTTATTTCAAACATGCCTACATACAATGTAATACAGTGGTCTTCAACCACTGGGCCGCACAAGACATTTAGAAAAAAAAATTAAAATTTTTTTTTTTTTATTTCAACATAAAAAACAAGGTACACTTACAATTAGTGCACCAACCCAAAAAACCCCCCCCCCCAGTCATTCGCACAAAAGGGTTGTTTGTTATTTCTGGTTCCTACATTAGATATCAATACAGTCTGCAGGGATACAGTCCGTAAGCACACATGATTGTATTTTTTTAGGACAAAAAAACAAACACCCCCCTCCCCCAGGACAAATTTTCTAGCGTTGACCGGTCCGCAGTTACATGGTTGGGGACCACTGATGTAATACACATACAGTTAAATTACAGCACATCTAAATAGGAGGGGTTTGGAATCAGTACAGAATCATGCCAAAAAAAGCCAATGTGTGATTAAAATCCACAAATTACAGGTGCTGATTAAGACAAATGCAATAAAAGTTGAAGTAATGCATGGTTTTCTTGCTGAAGCAGTACTTTGTGCAGAAGTGCTGATCTCATGATTGTCATTTTAAGAACATGCAATCTCAGTAAAAAACACTGCATTGCTTTAAATAGATTTATTCTTAATTGACATGTTTTGCATGACGGTTTGAAGGTCTTAATGTTCATTAACCCTTTTTGGGTGAAGCGGCCTCCTGGTACCAGGAACAAGAACCATCCCTTCTCTTGACGCAAGCACATTGTTTGTCGTGCTCGTTATTGACCCAATTCCCCGTCAGCCAGTCAGTCCACAAACACTCAGTTGGACCAGTGATGTCACACAGGACAGCGGTGCAGCGATTGATCTGGAGGATAAAACAAAGATTAGGATTTAATTCAAATGTAATTGACTATCAATTAGGTTTGCTTACCTTGCAATCACAGCCCATTCTATAACGTTCTACCAGGATCTTGTGGCTGCTTTTCCAGGGTAAAGGGTAGTTACAGGATGACACGTACAGAGACCCGTCTGGCTTCAGTTTGCCTGCAATGGAAAAGACAGGTGATCGAAAATCCAAAGATTCCAAAAATGTCAAGTCACACAAGCGGATCTTTGCTAGTCAGCTTCCTGTAGGAAAATAGAATTTTGAAATCTCAAATGTATGGATTTTTTTTTACCTGTGATAAAATACTCTACACCTTTGTTCAGAGTCACACCACATGCTGCAGAAGAGGATGCAGTGCAGATGGTATCAAAGGGTCTGTTAGGGCCTTTCAAAATCTGGAAAATTAAAAAAATGTAAATGCATGCATCCATAGACAAAATTATTAACATTACTAACCTTTATCAGTTTGATGTCATACTGGATCTCATTGTCAAATTTACCACCAACAGCCTTCTTTGCAACCACCTTTGCCTTGATGGCTAGAAGAAAAAAAAAGCCAGTTATTCTTTGATGGGAATTAAAAACAATCTCCCTAAAACCAACAAAAGGCATCAGCTCAACAGTAAGTTGATTATTAAATACAAAAAGCCACTTATAACGTGACAGAGCTAGTACTAACCGATTCAATCTCTAACAAGTATTTTATCTAGGCTCTCAGGGCACCCAAATGCATCATCTCAGAAGTAAACTTTAATACTTTGAACATTTTATAATTTAATTGTATAAAGAGATGTCAAACAGTGCTTTTAGGTGATGTTTTAAGCAGCATTTTACACTAACTGAACCAGGAAGTGCAGACGTAGCAACCGGGAATTCGTTGAAAACAAACCAGCTCACAGCGAACACAGCATTGACAGAAAAAGCATTTAACGAGCGTTGTGGCTTGGAAGTCGGCGTTAAATCCTTCATTTACTTATTTTTACTTATTCGCATATCGTGTGAAAAAACTAAAATGTATTATTTCCGTCAGACTCGTCTCAGTGAACTTTAAAGCTTCTCAAGCTTAGTTTAGCTTGCTAGTTAGCTTAGCCTGCACGCTACTAAGAAAGAGACGCGGAAGTTATCAACAAGATCAAGTGTTAGTGTATAAAATAGAGAGATTTGAGGGCTACATGTATTGAATGGCAACATGAAAATTATAGGGTTTATTGGTTTTTAAAAACCCAACTGTTAAGTGCAAATTTAAACGAAACCGGTTTTCGAAAATAGCTAGCTAGGCTATAGACTATATAGTATATTACTTAACTTAATCCTCTTCTTCCCAGATGGGAAATAAGGCTTCGACGACTCGACGCCATTCATCTCGCTGCTGTGCCTCGCCCCATGTAATCTTAATTCTTTCAGCTCCCCTTCAACTGTTCTTCGCCAGGTGTTCTTTGGCCGCCCTGGCTTACGTTTTCCCGGTGGTGTCCATCTTAACGCTGCCTTTGGTATCCTCTCGTTGTCCGGTTTTCGAAAATAGCTAGCTAGGCTATAGACTATATAGTATATACCGCATGTTATTTTTGTACAACAACAACTTCAGCTGTCGAACGTTATAAGGTACAAATTCAACAAGTACAACATTAGTACGGACGTATAGCCAAGTTGTGGTTAAGAAGGTGGATTTTTGTTCCTTATATTTACCAGAAACGAAGTGATCCGAACACACGACCCGGGACTTTGGGGGACTCCAGTGAGAACCGTCCTCGTTTTCCCAGTGTAAAGCTGCAAGCCATTTGTCTGTGGGCTTTTATCACGCTTTGGCAGAACAAAATACAACCTTTGTTTTCCCTGTTTCCAGTTGTGGTTAGCACAACCAAAAACAGTTTTTCGGCATTTTGGAGGCAGAATGACGGGTTTAACCAGCGTAGGTCGACAGGTTAAAGAGTAATGGCAACATTTTGTTTTCAACGCCAGTCTGGTTGCTATGGCTCGAAGAACCCGTATGTAGCTCAGTTGCCCGGATGTCGGTCCTCACCCATAGCCAGGCATCTACATTTCGCTTAAAAGAAAAAAAAACAAAAAAACTTGAATACCTTTTGGCTAATGAGTAATATATAAAAAAATATATATTTTTATAGTTAGTCTAAAGTCTTCATTACTGTCATTAGCAACACCACTTTGCTAGCTGAGAAAATAAGAGCTGTAATTTACATGAAGACTTTTAAAAGCCGGCATTGCCACACTTCGGCACAAATTGACAGGAAATCATTGAGGGGGAAAAAAGATAAAATAAAAAAAGACAGCAAATTTACACATCGATTCATATTAGCAACACTTTCCACAGCATTCCCTTTTAACATGCAAGGATAATTCATGGATGCAAACATTAAATATGTACAACCAAACATTAACATTTTAATGCTGAACTTACCAACATCTGATTGGCAAAACTGCATCTGTGGATGGTCATAAATACATGTGCAGGCGTGTGCTCCTTCTTGCAGCTGCCACATGCACAGCAGCACCAGGGGGAACACACAACACTTCATCCAACTCATCATGGAAGAAAATGTAGCTAAGAAGAGAAGAGTTGGGGAAAAGAAGTTCAGCAGGAAAATATTCTGGTGTCCTTTCTTGAGGGTGGATGAGCAGCCTTTTATTGCTGCAGACTCCTCCCATGCTCTCCATCACTCTCACAATTGGGTGATTGATTTCACCTTTGCACACACCTGTCTGTGGAGTTTTGAATGAAAAAACTGTTGAGTGCCCAGAAACCACTTGATAAATAAATAAATACCAACACTTGTTTTGTTCTTTCTGATCTATATCTACTATCTACTGAATGATACAACTATCAAAAAAATGAAGCAGACTTTTAGGGATAGTATCACCTTTGCATCAGTAATAGCTCGTAGAAGGATTTTATTGGAGTGGAAATCACTTTAAGCACCTCTGGTTTTTCTTAGATTTAGAGAAAATTAAATATAATCTGAGGGGTACACCTAAACAATTTGACTTGACCTGGGGCTGCATAATTAGTTACATAGCTAAATTAAAGACACTATAGGATAAATGTGACTCACTGTTGACAATGAACCTTTCCACTTACCTCAACTCCTTTTTTGTTGTTGTTGTTTTTATTCAGTGACACTTCTCTGTATGTTTGTGATTTCTACTTTTGTTGTTAATTTTTTTTCCTTTTAGTCAGTTCGTGTTATTCTCCATCTGCTTGTGGTGAAGAGGAAGACAGTACATTGCTACCCACTGTGACTGAAATGTAGGACAGGGGGTGTTATTATTTTACTTTTATTATTTTTTGTAATTTTTTATATTGGTTTTTTTTTGGGGAGGGGGGGAACAAAAAAAAGTGTCTGTTTTCTCAGTACCTGTATTATGATTTCCCTGTCAAATGAATAAATAAATAAATATTAATAACAAAAAAAGGCAAAGGCAACATTCATAATCCAATTTGTTTGGTGCTATACCCTCTTTACTCTTTCCTCTCTACTCCCCAATACAGCAGCAAACGGACAGGGAGAGGCGGCTAATGTGCGTTAATAAAATGTCCAATTCTCTACTAATAGTAAATAACTACTCTAAATCACACACACAATAAATACAACACAATAAAGTTATATTCTTTATATTCATGACTATTTACATTGTAGATTGTCACTGAAGGCATCAAAACTATGACACCGGTGAAGTGGAAACCATTTCAGGTGACTACCTCTCATTTTTTCAGTTATTTCACTTTTCTTTGTTAATTACATAACTCCACATGTGTCCATTCATAGTTTTGATGCCTTCAGTGGCAATCTACAATGTAAATAGTCATGAAAATAAAGAAAACGCATTAAATGAGGAGAAGGCGTGCCCAAACTTTTGGAGGCTATATATTATCCCTACAAGCCTGTTTCACAGGTTTTCCTGTTATATATATATATATATATATATACAGCCAGCAAGACAAAACATTATGTTTCTGGTCATGTGTTTGTGGAGTTACTTGTTGCTAGGCAGAATTTATAAGACAGACTGGTGCTGTTTTCTTGGCATTGAGGGGATCAGCAGAGAAATTACAGGCAGTGCAATAAAAAAGGATGTTAAAGATTTTTTTTTAATACAAAAAAACATTTTTTTTAATTGAAATTTAAAATAAAGTTACTTTTTCACAAGACATATTTGTGATGTTGCATTACATTAAATTTTTCAAGTAGCGTTGTTCCTTTTTATTTTTTATTTTTTTTCCCAAATAAGTGCAGCTGATTCTCATTTCAGTCCAGCAAGGTTTATGTGATTATAAAACTCTCCACTTCACACTTACTTTGTTTTAAATATGGAGAGGTTTTATATTTTCTGTGTTATTGTCTGCTTCAAAATAACTGGACTTCAGGTTTCCATTGAATGTAAAGGACCATGGTCTTTCACCAAGGATATTTAACTGGCAGCCCGCGGGCCACATCCGGCCCGCCATATCTTTTCATTTGGCCCACCGAACATCACCCAAATAGGCTTGATGGAACCGTTCAAACTAGTGTGGCTCATGTACGAGTTGCAACACTCCCGCCACCCCGCAGGGGGCAACAGTGGGGCAAATGTGTCAGCATGAAGCAACAGTGGGGTGATTAGAAGAAGGCTACTCAAAAAATGTCACTATCGACCCTGAAAAAATGTAATAAATTGTGAAAATCTGACTTTTACAGAAATTGGACAACAAAGCATGAATGTTCGGCCCTGGTCTGCAGCTCGAGTCACTGATTTCTGTCTGACGTTTAAAGTGGCCTACACACTGTTCCAGACCAGCAACAACGGTAAAGATCCACAAGTGTAAGCGTTATCACGAAACTTGGTCAAATCTTTGTTAGTAGATATTGTGCATGAATATATTTAGGGTTTTTTTGTATTGAAATTGCTGACTTTGTGATGTCTTTAGCATTTGTGGTGGTGTCATTTTATTTATTTTTCATCTGGCGAGCAAAACTCCTTTTATACATGTAGCGCTAAATTTTACCAGTAGAGGGCAATAACGCTACACCTTAGCTTTATTTGTACTGAGCCACATTTGTGGTTTTTTTATTTATTTGTGTGAACGTATTAACACTAAACCTTCTATTGTATGCAAAAATGACATTAGTTATGCACACAATGGACATTATTATGTAATGTTTATTTTATGTATCTCCTCTCTGAGGCCCCGTTTACACTAAGTTTAAATCCCACCTAACTTTATTCGTGTCCACACACAACAATGCCACCGTTTAAGACCCCCTCCCCTGTTAGAATAATAATGTGTAAGTTATCACACAACTCTTATGCTTAAAGGCCGTTGCTATAGTTATTATCAATTGTGCTGAAGTTGTACTTTTCTATCTGTGCAAAGCGAGTCGCCTCGTATCAGTGTTGGTGTCCAGAATCGGCCTGCTGACTGCCAAGGGCGAACATCGAGTGCCGTGACGCAGACAGAGCAGAGACAGGGCAATATCAGGATGTCAGTACATTTGCATTTCATTAATAGTCATATATTGTGTCTAACTGGGGCTGCTGAGATTACCCCCCTTCCTTCAGTAGCAGCCTCAGTGATGTAACCAGGGACCTCCCAAATAAATAGAGGAGCACATGGGTGGGATTTTAGAGCGTAGTTTGGATCTGTAACTAGATTACAGCCCAAAACGTCTCTCCTCATTGAGCCAAATTGAACTCTGTCTCTGCATGATTCCTTGCTTCTTGTCTGTTTAATAGATGTCATCAGTGTTTGAACCTTGAACCCCTCCGTCCGCCGCCGCAACGCCACCTAGTACGCATGCGCAGAAAATACGCACGTCATAGTCACCTCCAGTGTTGCTTTGTGTGCAAGTTCTTAAATGTAACTTATCTGAACAATATCCAGTGTTGTGGTATTTCAATTAACTGGAAACCAGTGTGCTGTGGGGCCCTATTGTAGTGAATCACACTTGAGCCATCATAAATTAATCAAATCTTTATTACACACGTAAACAGTGTGATAAAGAGCATTTTACATCAATCAATCTAGGGATCTAGATATCTGGTCAGGACACTCCTCACAATTTTGCCTTCACCTTCATTGTCCATTCGTTTTTGGTGACTTTATATACTCTGGACCTAGACGTTGAGTCTGCGACATACATGGCGGAGAATAACTGATACAGTCTGCTTTGCCAGTCCAAAAGCATTCGGCGTTTTCCGTAGTCTTCCCTCGACGGCCAGGTAATACAAAGCACACGCTACTTTTTTGTAATCACATCCACGGGAGCCTGCATTCTCGTTGACTCTCCTTCGACAAATGGACAAAGTTTTTCGCTAAGAAGAATCACAGCTGACCTGGACATTCGAAAGTTCTCTTGCCGTCTGAGAAGTGTTGTATCTGAAATAGCTGCAATCGCTTTCTCTTAAAGTATTCGTGTGTGATTTCCACAAGCGTCTGAACAGACGGAAGGAGAAAGGTAAGAGCCGGAGATTCAAGAAATACATGGCGCACTTACCCGTGTAAAAAATTATCCAAGGAGGGGCACCTTGAACGGGGCTTAGGCTAAATAATTATTTGTTTAAGGGGTTATCCGGTTTAGTGTAGACATAGCCTGAGCTGCCACCTTATCGTGGTGGAGGAGTTTGGGTGTCCCAATGATCCTAGGAGCTATGTTGTCCGGGGGCTTCTATGCCCCCTGGAATTGAAATTATTCTATTATCATTTGTATATGGTATACCAAATAACATATTGTGATATTTATCTTTATGGGATATCAACTTTATGTCATATCGCCCATTCCTTTATCAGATTCTCCCTAACTGGCCTTCATTGTCAGATATGATTTTCTCAGCCTTTTTGGGAACTTAAGTTTTGAGACCAGCAACATTTTAGATGATTTTCACCCACGTGTGTACTACTCTTTGAAGTTTTTCAACAAACAACTCTATCCTTTCCTAAAAAAATAATAATAATAAACTATCGTCTTCAACTTAAAGTTCTCTTACTTTAATCTGGATTTATGTTATAGTCTATTACTATGTAATTTTACATTGTTAAGGTTTGGGTTTCTCTCTGGTTAGGCCGAGCTGTTCTTTCTTGGTCACTGCCAAAATTTACAACAGGTGTTGACGCCCAGCATTACCCTAAAAGTATCAGAAAAACACTTTTTAAAGGATGCCTACACTGGCAAGAAAGGCGGTAGGTAGGGGTCATATGTTTCTACATAAATGTAAAACTTTGCTCATTTGCATAGATTATGTTTTACAGACCGTCTTCAAACTTCTTTCTAACTGTCTCTTCAGGAATGCGCCGTTTTGTGGGCGGTCTTACTTACGTGTCTCCACTTCTACTATGTCTTCTCCCCGTCTGCCATGTTGTAGTTTTTAGCGCTTCCATATGGAGTCTACTGACAGATATACGTTAGAACTATACGCTACTTTGTATTAGAAATGGCAATATCGGAGGATGCATGTGCATGTATGAGACAGTCTGCCCACAACAAGAGAATAGAGAAAAAGAAGGAGCTTATTGACTACAATGGCGGACTCGCGCAAAGAACTTTCTGCCATATATGGAGATATTCTCTGACGTCACACTCAGGTGAAAAACTTCACTAAAAGGGCAAATTCCAAACAGCTCGTTTGGAGAAAGTCTGAAGGAAGTAGTGATGTTTGATATCACTGATTTTATTCCGATCCGATACAGAGTAAAATTTAGGCTGGTATCGGCGTTACCGACCCGATACTTTGTGCAAATATACCAAAAGTGTCCGGTAAAATTTAAAAAAAGTAGTGTATGTGTTGCTGCTCTTAGTGAATCATCTTTAAACAATATCAAATCAAGGGGCAAAACAAATGGAGTATTCTGCACTGAATGCGTTATCTCACAGGACCTCGTCCCCCCCCAAATTCAAGACTCTCATGGGAAAAAATGCATTCTACTATTTTGCCACCACGGTGGAATGCACTACCAACAGACCTTAAAATTCGAACTTCCTTACTAAATTTTAAAACTGCCATAAAATCATGGCTCAGCTCAACCTCTACCTGATCTGAACCAAAATTGATCCCCAGCAACTCATGTTGCTGATATATATATATCAGTGACGTGCAGTCAGTAGAGGCAGGGGAGGCGGGGCCTCACCTGCCATTATGGAAAGAAAAAAAATGTAAAAAGAA
Organism: Entelurus aequoreus; assembly: GCF_033978785.1. Lineage (NCBI taxonomy): Eukaryota > Metazoa > Chordata > Actinopteri > Syngnathiformes > Syngnathidae > Entelurus > Entelurus aequoreus. The sequence continues at coordinate 15,775,729 of NC_084755.1, forward strand.
AAAATAGTTATAGTTATATGTATCTAGTGATTATACTAAAGTTATTTTCCATTTAACTTCACCAGTTTTAGATTATTTTTATTTTTATTTTCACATTTGCCGTTCAAATACTGAGAAGAGACGGTGCGGTGATCAGCAGCCAGTTGAGGCATGTCACTGATTTGTGCCTCAACATGGATTGTGACTCGGCTAACTGCTGGCCTGCTATGCAGTGAGACCGTATTGCTATATGAATTATATCAGCTAACTAAACTATGGCATAGTTTAGTTAGCTGAGGTATATAATGTACAGTGTATTTTGTCAACAACTGTATGTGTGTAACGTATTTCTTGTGCTGAGCATTCATAAAACGGCTGCAAAAGACGTACTGTCTGAGGCTCGCAGTAATCCGGCCTCCTGGTAGTAGAGGGCGGTAGTGATCCCAGAGATCATTCCTCGGCCGCAGAAGAAAAAAAAAGAAGAAAAAAGTTAGCAATAAGTGCAGCGATTGTTTATTTCCTCTCGCCTGAACTTTTATTAAAAACATGGAGGATTACATATGTAAAATAAAACAGTTTTCTAAACTGGACTTTCAATAGAAGCAGGAGGTAATAATTAAAGTTAGACCAACGCAGGAGCTAAAAGGTTTGCTTTTGACTTCGGGACAGAAGACCCGTTCTTTTCAAACGGCGTGGTACACACGCAAAGGCTGGCTGTGTGGATGTCCAGCAAGAAAGGTAAGAACATAATAATGTTTTTTTTTATAAAATGTGATTTTTTGTGTGCTACAGTTTGTATGTGTAAAGAATGCTGGTATGAGCTTTTAAACATAACCCGTTAACTGCTGCCAATCACATGGTGAATACGATACTCTTTAGCAGGTGTGTCCAAAGTGCGGCCCGGGGGTCATTTGCGGCCCGCAGCTAATTGTTTACTGGCCCGCCACACATTCTGGAAATACTATTGTAAAAATAAAAAAGAACGTTAAAAAAAGTGGAATGAGGTGAAATCTAACGAGAAAAAGTTGCTATGTTGACACAAAAGCTGCCATGCAGGATGTTTTTTTTCTTTTGTCTTTCTTCATTTTTCTTTTTTTTGCCATTGCTCAAAAAAAATATATAATGACAAAAAATCCATGTTATAATTAATTATTTTCAGGGCTCCAATTACTTCAAATATTTCACTTAAAAATGTTTTATGTGGTAAATATTGCATATATTGTTTGGTTGCCATATAAAAACATCAAAGTTTTCTTTGACAAAAGCGCATAAAACAAACAAAATAATAGTTCCAGCATAAAATCGACAGACATATCTGAAGTTGATCTCGTAACTTAAGTGTTGAAAGTAAAATAAAAACCTAATAAAAACGTATCACTTTATGAGTGGGGCACCTTTTGGATCCCAAATATATTTAGTGATTTTTTATTTATCTTTTCACTGTGATTACTCAAAAATATGAAATAATTAAAATCAATGGTGTCCTGCATTATTGATCTTTTAGGGCTCTAATTACTAAATACTGCATATTTCCGTTTTACTATAAAAAAAAAAAAACATGTTGTTTTTGACAGAAAAGCCATAAAACATTTTTTTTAATTTGTATTACTTTATATCAACTTGAAGTTGATATAGAGATTTACTGTAAGCGTTAAATAATTGAAAAAAAATAATAATCTGACTTATTTTTAACATTTTAATGACTGAGACCCTTTATGGTCCCCGGGACCCTTAAAGGTAAAATAAATAAAAAATGCATATATTTTGTTATGGTTTGAAAATGAAAAATATCAAAATGGCCCCCACATGCTTTAATTTTTCCGTGTGCGGCCCTCAGTGGAAAAAGTTTGGACACCCCTTCTCTTTAGGGTTCATATGTTTGTAAATCTGGTAAATATGGTCAGTGCCTCACCAGCCATGGACCTCACCGCACGTCACTGATATATATATATATATATATATATATATATATATATATATATATATATATATATATATATATATATATATATATATATATATATATATATATATATATATATATATATATATATATATATATATATATATATATATATAAACTTGTTGTATATATTGTTTTTCAAATGACCTGACATGTATACTGTGTAAATGTACATAATTTATTTTTAAAAAATTACGTAATTTTTTAAATGATGAATATTTAATGGGCCACAATGGAAACAAGCCTTTAGGCTTTTTGTGCCATCAATTTGCCTTTTTAAAGCATTACATGGATTCAATTATTTAAGATGTCAATAAACTTCTCAATCAATCAATCAATCAATCAACCAATCAATCAATCAATAAATCTCAAAGTTTTTTCACCAAGTACCACCATAATGACAAACATTAAAATACAGTAGCGCAGTAGACCTAAGTATTTATTAAAAACGAGGCAGAGGTTTTATTTAACAAGTATATTTGATATTTTTGGCCACTGCAACATTACACACATTTTGAACTGTAACGCTGTGTTTGAGAATAGGGAAATAAAACACTGTACTTTAATCAAATGATTATTTGGCGTACCACACGATGGAATATGCGTACCCCGAGTGGTAAAAATACCAACATTTGAGAATCACTGGGTTATCGTATTTATGTTGTACTTTGTATTTAGTGTACCTACAATAAAATAATATGCTGTTTTATAACACTGACAAATTTTTTGGGGCCAGTTATTTTCTTGCTTGCGCATTATGTACTTACGTAGGCAAAATAAAAATTAGTTGCCATCAAACCATTTCATTTAGGCCAGAGGTCTTAACATTTTTGGCCTCGGGGCCCAACTATTCCATTAGAGAAGGGCCCACTCAAATATTAACACTGAATTCATATTTTTTGCAGTCAACAAACGTTTCTATGACTTCAGCTCCAGACTTCTTCTGTTTTTTTTAATATCGTCATTACTGCCACAAGTGGTGGAAAGGTGTATTACAGCTTAGTACCGCAGCGCCCCCTACAGACCACATCTGAGAAACAAATATTTTTTGCTTGACCTCTAGGAGGCGCTCACGGCCAAACAATGGTTAAGAAACACTGATTTAGAAAATATCTGTGATTTATTTACTTCGCGGTCCTTTTTATTGGTATACATTATCTCAAATAAAGAAAGTATCAATATTTTTATTTCATAATTGCTATTAGAACATAAAGAGGCGGTATTGGGGGTATCGATATTTTAGTATCACACCACACATCACTGGAAAAAAAGTAAGATTGTTTTATAAATATCTCGCCATGCCTCCATGGTTGGATTTCAAATTTTCAGAACGTAGTACCTGTTTTTGTATATTTTGGGATCCCCCATAGGTAAGAAATGTTGGTTTCCCACCTAGGCCTTCAGTGATGTCCGACTTCAATGATTACCTCTCAAAATACCATAATTGATGTCATCACATGACCATTGCTGGAGAAATACTATACAGAAACACATTTACCGGTCATTGAATAACATCAACAGTGTACAAAACGGGTTATTTTCTGGCGCATTTAAAAATCAATTAACCCGCATCAGCAATTAAAACATATTTTATGTGGTACTGTCAAAATTCCAATTGCAAAAAACATATTAAACGTGAAAAAAATACAATATTTGAACTCACAATTTGTAGCACCCATTCGACGCCGTGTAAGCCAGTGGGACCCCTCGTATTAGGCTGATTCGAGTGGAAATGGCGAGCATTTCCCCATTTCATCGCCAGAACAGCTGAGCTAGCTTCCGGGGTTGGCCGACATCGTCTCACAAGATGTAGTTTCTCTTTAAATATCCTTCTTGAAAACGGCCTTGCAAATATATATCTACCACCTAATCAACGTTTTGTTCCCCTTCTCTGCTATCCCGGTCTGGCTACGGCACAACACTTCCCGCTTCATGCTGAATTGAAACTTGTGAATGGATACTCACTTTGGAATGACAAGTGAGTATCCAATCACAGTCTCGTTAACATCAGGCTACTTAGATAGGCTACTGTCAACAACTTGTGATCTGATTGGCTATTGCAACTGTCTCTAAACTCTATGTGTTCTCAAATTCCTCTGCTAACGGTCCTGGTGAGTATCCAATCTTTCTCTCTGGCACTCCTCGAGGGCGGACGCTCCCTTTTCCTCTCCCGCTTGCTTCTTTGTCTTGTCTTGTCTTAACTTTCTTGTTGCCTCTTTTTGCACTGCTCTCCAAATCTAAACATTGGAACTATTTAACTGACCTCAACGAAATTGACAAGATCTTGGGTTTGGGGAACCTGCTTGTTGTGACGCAGCGGTTGTTGCAGGACACAAGACGGACTCTTGGGTAAAGAAGGAGTGCCGTGTGCCTGGCGACCCTTTTAGTCGAGGATGTGAAGATATCCACCTATTCGGAATTATGACAACAGGACATCTGCTGATTGGAGTAAGCGTTGCTCTGGTTTGTCGACAAATTGGAAGTTGCTGGCAGTCTTCTAAGTACCCCAAAGCTGCCACAAATGATTGGAGGATGCGGGCAGAACTGTGGATACTCTTGTGATTTGGATAACATCAGACTGTCTGCCCCGCAGGATGAATTTGAGGACCAGTCATAGACAATTTAGAGTGAAAAACAAATTAATTTTCACTCGCATGCAAAACATTCTAACTTGGATTGTTTCCCTGGCTTCAAGACTCTCCTGAAGGACAGTGCGGCGAAGACACAACAAACTCCCTTCTTGTCTCTCATGGACACACACGTGTTGTTGTTGACTTTGGACTGACTAGCGACTGCATGACACCAAGGCCGGGGAACAGAGACACACGGCAGGCTTACACACACATACATGCATCCACAAAAAAAATATACGCCACACACACATACCCCACCCCCCATCCAACGCCCTTAACGCGAATCCCTTAGGGGTTATGGACGGCTGGGCAGCGCCTGAAGAGCTGCAGCCTGCCACCGTAGTCCCAACTCCCTCCCCTCTGTTGCTAGACATCTCGAGATGTATGTTGTAATATGTATATGTGCTTAGGTTTTTCCCACTCCAGACTGGGCCCCGTCTAGATTGTATTTTTTTACTCATCCTTCCCCAGCGTTTACCTTTTTCCCATCTTTTACAGGGCACGTTGTGGCGACCCATCAGCGTTCCTGTTCTGTAACCCTGTACACTGTTTGTCTAATCTTGAACGGGCTGAAAACAAAGTACTTGTGCAATGACAATAAAGACCTACCTACCAATCACAGGACGCGTAAATGTCACGTTCAACCTGAGGCCATCTAGAAGGCCTGACTGACAACAACTCGTGATCTGATTGGCTACCGCAACTGTCTGTCCAATCTATGTCCCCGTTCACTTACAGTGTTGATTCTGAAGGCCCCTGGCAGATTTGGTACAGCATGGCAACCTAAGCTAGCTGAATTGTGATTGGATACACACTCTAACCTAAAAACAACAGCACTGGAACGAGCATAATTTGACATGAAGGAATATGAATAATTTTAGATATTTAGGTAAAGTAAATTAAAAAATACTTTTATCTTTAATTATGATCAGGATTTCTGGTTATGTTAGGCCAGCAGAGAAGGCCTTGCTGGCCCACCACTGGTTTTGCATAACGGGCCTCCTTTAAATCACACCTGAAAATTAAGTCCAAAACTTTACACGATTGGTTATGACATCAATGCAACAAAAGTTGTCATGCACGGTTTTTAAAAAAAAAAACATTTCAAAAGGTTGTAACCCCCCAAAAACAGCTTCAATTTACATGATTGACTTAAACGCCTACTGAAATGAAATGTTCTTATTTAAACGGGGATAGCAGATCCATTCTATGTGTCATACTTGATCATTTTGCTATATTGCCATATTTTTGCTGAAAGGATTTAGTAGAGAACATCGACGATAAAGTTCGCAACTTTTGGTCGCTGATAAAAAAGCCTTGCCAGTACCGGAAGTAGCGTGACGTCGCAGGTTGAAGGGCTCCTCATATTTCCCCATTGTTTACACCAGCAGCGACAGCGATTCGGACCGAGAAAGCGACGATTACCCCATTAATTTGAGCCAGGATGAAAGATTCGTGTATGAGGAACGTGAGAGTGAAGGACTAGAGTGCAGTGCAGGACGTATCTTTTTTCGCTCTGACCGTAACTTAGGTACAAGGGCTCATTGGATTCCACACTTTCTCTTTTTTCTATTGTGGATCACAGATTTGTATTTTAAACCACCTCGGATACTATATCCTCTTGAAAATTAGAGTCGAGAACGCAAAATGGACATTCACAATGACTTTTATCTCCACGACAATACATCGGCGAAGCACTTTAGCTACGGAGCTAACGTGATAGCATCGGGCTGAACTGCAGATTGAAACAAAATAAATAAGCCCCTGACTGGAAGGATAGACAGAAGATCAACAATACTACCAAACTCTGGACCTGTAACCACACGGTTAATGCTGTACCGCCTGGCAAAGCCTAGCAATGCTGTTGCTAACGACGCCATTGAAGCTAACTTAGCTACGGGACCTCGACAGAGCTATGCTAAAAACATTAGCTATCCACCTACGCCAGCCCTCAACTGCTCATCACGACCCGTGCTCACCTGCGTTCCAGCGATCGACGGCGCGACGAAGGACTTCACCGCGATCATCGATGCGGTCGGCGGCTAGCGTCAGATAGCGCGTCTGCTATCCAACTCAAAGTCCTCCTGGTTGTGTTGCTGCAGCCAGCTGCTAATACACCAATCCCACCTACAGCTTTCTTCTTTGCAGTCTCCATTGTTCATTAAACAAATTGCAAAAGATTCACCAACACAGATGTCCAGAATACTGTGGAATTTTGCGATGAAAACAGAGCTGTTTGTATTGGGATACAATGTGTCCCAATACTTCCGCTTCAACCATTGACGTCACGCGCAAACGTCATCATACCTAGACGTTTTCAACCGGAAGTTTCCCGGGAAATTTAAAATTGCACTTTATAAATTAACCCGGCCGTATTGGCATGTGTTGCAATGTTAAGATTTCATCATTGATGTATAAACTATCAGACTGCGTGGTCGGTAGTAGTGGGTTTCAGTAGGCCTTTAACAGCTTGAAACTTGAATGTAAACAATTCCAACAGTACAAACTACAATGCCAATAGTCGCCAATAGCAACAATAAATGTAAGAAACTCAGATGAAGCAATGTGTTACATGAACATGACACGCTGCATGAAATCATGTGATCATACTCTTGAGGGCTCCTGCACGCTCAGTCATTTAAATACCAGCCATCAACAGATGAAAATACTAAGTAAGCGTGGTGACATCATCCCGCAGACTTGTCTGTGGAAAACATTCTGTTATGGTCAAATTCTTTATGTCCTCCGCCTTGACTCAGGCATACAAATCACACTTTTGTTCTTTAGAGCCCATTTATACTAATGTTCCGGTTGCTTTGTGAACATGACAGTAACAGTTTGATGCTTTCAAAATACATTTGACCAATCGGTTGAGAAAATGATGACCTCTTTGTTTCCGTAGCAAAAGTTAAACTTTAAAGTGTCAAAATATAACGGCGTCAAAACCACAATGGAACACTAGGTCTGTAGTAGACAGCAATAAAAGAAAATGAAGCTTAATACAGTCTTAATTATTCCATTTATTTCTGTTGAACAGCAGTTTGTACAGATGTGCTTTTAGTAAAAAAGTTCTGAACTGTACTTTAAGGCATCATCAAGGAAAAAAAAAACACTATTGCTTTAAATAGGTTGGAATTTCTCTGCACAGTGGAGTTTGAAGGGTCTTTAATGTCCATTTAAAAACAGAACAATACAAATTCTAGATAAATGACATCACTGAATCAAAATACATGAGTTTAAACTTCTAGGCATAACGCTAGATTATATATTTTTTTAAAACATAAGTGATATTGTTGCACAAATGGGCACAGGCATATGTATCATGGAAAGATGAGCTCCCTTTCTGCATCCAAACATTTTGAACAATGCAATGCAAGCACTAGAAATAACATATATTAACTATTGTCCGGTAGTTTGGTCAACTGCCACTCGAGAAATGTTAAAATAAAACTACAACTTATGCATCATAGAGCTGCTCATATCGCACTATAGGACATACCATTTGTACGCACTTATCTTTTTCACTGGAAATATTTCTCAAAATCATCTATTGAACCTTTTAGTACCGGAAATCATAAATACATTAGCAGACATACAGCTGTGGGAAACTGACATATTTAAAATATTGTTAAAAAAAGTGTATCAAAATGACAAATCTGGGGAAACAACAGTGTGAACTATGTATAGGTTTTGCAAGTATATGCATATTAAGGACAGACTGGTGTATGTTGAATAATGAGACAATATGAATGTTTTGAACTGCGTTCAGTTGGGGATCTTAATAAACTGATAAACCATTTTTGAACGAGGCAGCCCCCCAGTACCAGGCACACGAGCCGTCACTTCTCTTGATACAGGCAAAATGTTTGGCCTGCTCGCCGTAGACCGAATTCTCTGTCAGCCAGTCTGTCCACAAGCACTCAGCTGGGCTGTTGATCCCGCACGGGACAGATGTGCAACGAGCGATCTGTGGGATAAAGCAAAGATCAAGATTTCATGAAAAAAAATGTAGATCAGGTTATTTCTACATGTCTTGTCTGTGCGTTAGTTAGTGCTTACCTGGCAACCGCAGCCCTTCGTATAGCGCTGTACGAGTTTCTTTTGGATGACACTCATGCTTTCCCAGGGTTCGACGTAGTTGCACAGTGAGACGTGCAGCGTCCCGTCAGAGTTCAGTCGGCCTGCAATTGAGAAAAACGGGGAATGCAATAAGACCAGAAAACTAAAGATAGGAAAAATGGAAAATGTTACACAAGATGGACTTTGATAAAAGATAACCCGGTGAGCCTAATGTATGTTTTATTTCTGGTTGTGCTTACCGGCGTCAAATAAATGTTATTTAGTACAAGGTGTAATGATAAGTGTGACCAGTATATGGCAGTAACACATAGGATACGTGTGTACTGCAGGTTGAAGCCTGTTCAATAAATGACGATGGCAAGTACCTGGAGGCAAGCAACACCAAAACTTTGAGGTTTTATTGAGAATATAGAACATTCCACAGAGCGCTCAATAATCTGTCAAAATGTTTTAGTACGAGTCTGGTAAGCTACGAGGCCGTAGTCAGACGTGCTGTGCTTCAACATACGGGTATTATGGTATGTGTATAAGGACCCCAAAAGAGCACCAATTAAGAGACATTATCTGACGTTTTGTTTCGCAATATTATGCAAAATTAACTTTTTCTTACCTATTGGTACCTGCTGATGTGTATTTGGGATTTGCATAAGTCCCGAAAATTTCCGCGCATCCGCTATTGCAGTCTGTGCCGTAGTCTATAAGCTCCTTTTTTCTCTATCCTCTTGTTGTGGGGCTTTCATCTGCCGCTGTTGCCATTTCTAATATAAAAGTACTCCAGCTTCCTCCCACCTCCAAAAACATGCACCTGGGGATAGGTTGATTGGCAACACTAAATTGTCCCTAGTGTGTGAATGCGAGTGTGAATGTTGTTTGTCTATCTGTGTTGACCCTGCGATGAGGTGGCGACTTGTCCAGGGTGTACCCCGCCTTCCGCCCGATTGTAGCTGAGATAGGCTCCAGCACCCCCCGCGACCCCGAAGGGAATAAGCGGTAGAAAATGGATGGATGGAAGTAGCGTACAGTTCTAACGTATCTGTCAGTAGACTCGCTACGGAAGCGCTAAAAACTACCGGTACAACTAAGATGACGGGGAGAAGATGCTGTCGAAGCACAACCACGTAAACAGAACTGCCCACAAAACGGCGCATCCTGAAGAATGATCAGAAAGCGGCTTGAAGACGGTCTGTAAAACATAATCTATGCAACATTTTGACCGAAGAACCACCATTACATGTTATGTAAACCCCAAGAAAGTGTTTTGAATGTATAAACAAACAAAACAACATAATATGACCTCTTTAATGTGCCTTTTGGATGACAATAGACCTGAATAGACCCGCTCATCGGCAGTGCGCCTGCCTTACGGTCTGAAAAATACGATACACAATAACTAAAAATCAACTTCTATTTACTACTCATTTAAATCAGGGTTATCGCATTATATCAGCAGCTCTATTCTAATGCTTTTTAAATGCAACCTGAAACAAATTGAATGCCCATGTACTACTGCAAATTGTTATTATGAATAGTCAAAAGCATACAATCAGCTATAAAGAGAAAATAATGTCGAATAGTTGAAAAGTTTACATTAACTGTGGCCAAATTAAGCACCAATGTAATCATAATATATATAATTTTTACAAAACAATTTATTCTTTCAAATGCAATAATCATTTTTCATGACTGTGGTATGTTTTTACAATTGTAATTGGAAGGTGAATAAGTTAATTATCCTAAATAGGTAAACAAACAAAATAAAACAGACTCTTAATGTTAGCAAAAATTGCACTTCAATAAATATTGAACATCTTGAAGTGCAGTTTTTCCCCAATTGTAAAAACTGGGTTGGGTGGTTAGTTTTGGTGCTTTTTTTGTTGCCAAATATGTTTTTGTAAATGCCTCTGTACATCGTATTTTAATGCCTTCATTTTCAAAATCCATTACTACCCCTTGGCAGCGACACCACCAATTTATGGATCGATCCACCCTCTCTTACGTGACTCTCTCGAGACTCTCATTAACTTACTTGTGAATTTCCAGATATTATCTACACTTCTTGAAGTTTGCTAAGCACTTATTTCTTGTGTTGTTTAAAGCTAGCTTAGTGGTTAGCTTAGCTATTAGCATGCCTGTCCTGGCTTGCTCTCCATGAGTAATATATTTAGCCTTAGTGTTGATGATACTTGATATACCAAGAAATGCAGTTTATTTGACGTAATGGAGGTGATTACTATTAAATTAGCACCACACTGTGTATGGAGACAATTCACTGCTAGCCACTTGTCAGCCGGGCAACTAAAAAAAAAATAGTGTCAGCCAGAGGGAATCTGTGTTTGTGATCAGCTTAAAATAAGCATTAATCGGTAATGGCGAACATAATCATGAAATCGGTATATCCCTCATCAAAGTCCAATACCTTCTTCCTCTTGGACATACCACCTTTTCTAACCACTTCAAATGACAGCTTTGTGAATCAGCAGGCTTAGCAACACACACAAAAAAAACTACAGCTAAATTTGTTTTGCAGCGACTAAGTTAACATAGCATGCTGCTAAATATGTAACTAATGTTAGCACTGTAGCTCAAGTACAGGTGCATTTCAATAAATTAGAATATTGTGAGTAGACTTTATAAGCAGTAAAGCTACAGACAACAGGTTTTACCAGTACGCTTACTAAAAGACTAGGTCTTGTAATAAGCTTCAAGGCTAAAAATCAGCATCAAGGCTAAAATTTTACCAAAAAAAAAAAATTGAACTCAAAAGACACTGAACCGTTGCATAAGGATTTGTTTTAAGGCCATGTCCAAACTAACACTGACATTTTCAAAAGGCACAATTTGCCCATTATGGTTTAAAAAATAATTCAGTGCAGTTTAAAAAAAGTTGGCTTAAATATTCACAGGCTGTAACTAATTTGGTCGCGTTGTCAATTAGTACAGTAGTAATGTATTACGTGTGCATTCTCTAAAATCAATCATCGACCTTCACAAGTCCTTTTTTGTCATTTTTGGCTGCATGAAATTAAAAAATTAAATGAATGTATATATCATACATATATCATATCATGTATTTGTTAAGCAATTCCCTGCTGTAAATATATTTTAATCAGTTTTTAAGGAGAAAAACCTACATATATGTGATAATGCCAAAGAAAAGGCATTTCTAGAATATCTGTATTCATGTGAACATGTGACCCCAAAACTGATCATTTGCATCAACCACTGTCCAAATCAGGAGTCATAAATACATTTAAAAAAAGATGTTTACCTGTGATGTAATATTCTACACCTTTTGTCAGAGTCACTCCACATGTTGAAGGGTTGGATGCAGTGTATATGGTATCAAAGTGTCCGTCAGGGCCCTTGAACATCTGGGGAAATCAAATAACCAAAATAAAATATGCATACATACACACATTCATAACTGAATAGTATAAATCCCTTATACCAACCTTTGTCTGTTTGATGTCATACTTGATGGAGTTGTTAAATTCACCGACAACCTTCCCTGCAACCACCTTCGCCTTGATGACTAGAAAAACAAAAAGAAAAGCAGCGGTTAACAATCTTTGAAGAGAAAAATTTAACAATCCCCCAAAACCCACAAAAGGTGTCTCTGCCAGCTTCTCTCGGTTTGGTCAAATTTAATAACATGCAGAATTGAAGCAGAGTTGTGTGGCATCAGTACCAAAAAAGGGAACAAATATAGGGTGGTTGGCATGTACGGTATTGTCAATTTCACGATAAAAGTAAAAACTATGTATACCAATTTGATAAAAGTAGAGCCTTCCTAGAGTGATATTTAAAGATTGCTAAAAAGCTCCTTAGCAGATAAGCAACATAGTGTTTAACGCATTCAATTTAACATGTTATTAAAGAGTTGTCAGAGCAAATATCTTGACACTAAGTAGCGCATGCAAAATGTCAACGAATGACAGACAGGGTGCTTTATATGAATTTTCACCACCTTCATATTGATAAGAATATTGTAAGAATTGTAATATAACAGCAAATTTCTCGTGGCGCACAGTGTCAGCGCTGGGCTGGTAAAAAGGCGAAATGGGATCAAACTGCATCCGGAGACGTGCCAGAATTATTTCAAACATGTATGCAGTCACAATGTGATACATCATTCCATTTACGTATTCTCATTTTTTCTTTGCAACATGTCCGAAAAGGAGTAGGAAGAAGCAAAACATATTTAATCCTACACCACTTTTTCAATGAATTGCAATTACTGACACATATGAACACCCCCTGTTCTCGTTTTGTATCACATTTTACATCAATTAAAATACGATAGTTCTCTTAATAAATAGTTAAGTCAGTTATAATATCTAATTTCAAGAAGGTTCAAGATGTTTTCTTCTTCTTTGTATTTTATAAACACTGAGTTTAAACAGTTTCTTTAGCTAACAGTACTTTGTTTGACTTCTTTGCTAAATCCATTACATAATTTAATTTCCGCATACTGATATACTAAAGGTTTTAGTCTTGTACGTGCATACAAATGTTTTAAATTGTATTTTTCTCTAAAGTTATAATTTTCCTCTTTTGTTGAGAAGAATTGTTGTACATTTTTGGGTAGCAGGTTATAGTTTGCTTTGTACATTATTTTAGCTGTTTGCAAATGCACCAAATAATTAATTTAAGTATTTTGGATTCAATAAATAAAGGGTTTGTATGTTCTCGATATCCGACGTTATGTATTATTCTGACATTTTTGTAACACAATTAGTGTACTTTTATAGTTATTTCCCCATATTTCTACACAATAACTCAGATATGTTAACACTAGCAAGAAGTAAAAACATGTCGTAATTTTTATTCCCAGTACATATTTAGCTTTATTCATTACTGAAATATTTCTTGCCACCTTGTGTTGTATATTTTTTTATGAGGTATCCAGTTCATTTTCTCACCTATTAATACAACCCCAAAAATGTGGTTCCTTTTACTATGTTAATATTTTTACGTAAAAAAAATATATTGAACAATTTATTTCCAATAAATTCACATGCAACTAATTAAATTCAAGTTTAATTAAAATTATATAAAAATCGGTTAGATAAATAGAGCAAGAATATAGAATAGAATAAGTGGGAAAACATTTCTTATAAGGGGGGGGTCTAAAAATAAAATTCTGCCCTGGGGACTACAAATGCAAATTATCAAATATTTTTACAGCGTGTACGGCAGATTGTTAATCAACGCACACTGTGCCGAATAAATTAACTATGCAACTTCCGGTCCGAAAATGACAGCCAATGTTATCAGCAATATGTGTCTCTTATTTTGAAATATAGCTCCACAGTACTTGAAACGGCACATCCAACCGGAAATGACGTAATGCCATAGCAACAAAAACAATTAAGACAGTCCAGAGACTGTGCTTTCATTAAAGCTAAATACTTCTTAAATTACAGGTTGTAAAAGATGAATAACTACAACTGGTGTTTTGCTTTGAGCTACGGCAGTCATTATGGCTCACAGAAAAACGCCTTTATTAGTGTAATTAGCAACACTGTCTTGCTAGCTAGCTATAACTGTAATGCTAAAAATACTTAAAAAGCGGTTTTGCCCAACTTTTTTTTTTTAGTACGGAGTGACAGGAAATCGTTCTAAAAAGACGTGTCAAAGGTAAGCACATTTTCATTTTCATTAGCAACACTTTCACCACTTTAAAAATAATAATAATAATAATAATATTAATAATATGTTCCTTCTTGTCAACATGTCTACCTCCAAAACATTGTAAGGATAATTAATGGCGGCACATTGAATATTCAGCTACACATATCGCCATTCAAAACGAGTTAATGTGCAGAACAACATAACCTTTTAAAGTTAAACTTACCGACATCTGCCTGGCAAAACGCCATCTGTGGATGCAGAGGAGCACATGAGCAGGCTTGTGCTCCTTCTTGCAGCTGCCACATGCACAGCAGCACCAGAGGGAACACGCAACACTTCATCCAATTCATCATGAAAGGAAATGAAGCCACGAAGAGAGAAGCTGAGAGGGAAGTAATGCAGCAAGAAGATGTGTGTTTGCTCGCTGTCCTCTCCACTTTCTTCAGCGGCTTTATATTGCTGCGGGCTCCTCCCACAGTCTACGTCATTTGCACGTCTGGATGATTCGATTTTCACCTTTGCACACACACCGCCCACGTACACGTACACGCACACGCACACATACATTATTCTTCTTGAGATCTCCAAAAAATGCCTACCTCTTTAGGACCAGCCTTCCTAGGTATATAACGATTTGTATTTACAACATTAATAATATATACATACTATGCAAATATAAAAAAGCTTGTTGTGAAAAATGAGTTGCAATTTCACAGGACAAATGTCACAATTTCACAAGAAAAACTTTGAATTTTGGCAGTATTATAATAAAAGTCGTAATTTTACTCAACGCAAGTCAAATTTTTACAAGAAAAACTGAACATTTGTGCAATATTATGATAAAAGTTGGAATTTTACTCTATAACAGTCGCAATTATACAATAAAAGCTTAACATTTTGGCAATTTTATGAAGAGTCGTAATTTTACCCGACAAAAGTCACAGTTTTATAAGAAAACTTTAAAAATGTTTGCAATATTATAATAATATCAATCAATGTTTATTTATATAGCCCTAAATCACAGGTGTCTCAAAGGGCTGTACAAGCCACAATGACATCCTCGGTACAGAGCCCACATACGGGCAAGGAAAAACTCACCCCAGTGGGACGTCGGTGAATGACTATGAGAAACCTATCTCTCTAGGGGAGACCGAAAGCAATGGATGTCGAGTGGGTCTGACATAACATTGTGAAAGTCCAGTCCACAGTGGATCCAACACATCAGCGAGAGTCCAGTCCACAGCGGGACCAACAGGAAACCATCCCGAGCAGAGACGGGTCAGCAGCGCAGAGATGTCCCCAACCGATGCACAGGCTAGTGGTCCACCCGGGGTCCCGACTCTGGACAGCCAGCACTTCATCCATGGCCACCGGACCTATGCAACTCCCCCTCGCAAGGGACAGGGGAGAAGAGGAGAGAAGAAAAGAAACGGCAGATCAACTGGTCTAAAAAAGGGGGGTCTATTTAAAGGCTAGATTATACAAATGAGTTTTAAGATGGGACTTAAATGCTTCTACTGAGGTAGCATCTCTAACTGTTACCGGGACGGCATTCCAGAGTACTGGAGCCCGAATAGAAAGCGCTCTATAGCCCGCAGACTTTTTTTTGGCTCTGGGAATCACTAATAAGCCGGAGTTCTTTGAACGCAGATTATAATCAGAATTGATAATAATCGGAATTGTATTTAAAAAATTATGACAAAAGTCATAATTTTGCAAAGTAAAGTCACTATTTTACAAGAACAACACAATTGGCCATATTGTGATAAAAGTCAGAATTTTATATGACAAATGTCACCATTTTGCTTTAAAAAGTAATGATTTTACATAAAAAAGTAATAATTTTCCGAGAAAACTTTGCATTGTTGAGAAATTGAGAAATGTTTCCCAATTTTAGAAGAAAAAAGTCGACACATTGTGAGAAAGACTGCTTTAATAATGATTTTATTTTAATTCTTTGTTTGTAATTGGTGTTTAATCTTCATTATTTACTTCAAGTTATTACAGTATGTCTCTATATACATTTTTTTTTTTTAATTAATTTTTTTACACACACTTGTTATTACATATGTTGGCCAGAGGGAGAGCACTTCAAATTGCACTTTTTTGGGAATTTTGCCTGTTATTCACAAGCTTTAAAGTAAGACAAGAACACATATGTTTGTCTTTTTTTAATGCGTTCTAAATATTAAATAAATGCTATCAAAAGTCTGCTTGCAATGGGGCCTAAGGGAGTCTCTATTTGCCTATAAAGCACTTAAAAGCATCCAAACACCTCCATCAAGGTTTTATATACATGATGTAAGTATATATGTAATGTAATAACAGGCATATTCATAATAACATGTAATATTTACATATTTTGCTCATTTTAAGCATACGGTGGTGCAATAATTTCTAAACGCACCACGCCGTTCGCTTCTTCCTTCGATATCACTGACTCCTACTCCATCAAACATAATAAAACATCACTTACTGTACAATGTCTGCTGACTCATAATCCTTGCAAATAAATAATAGTGTGCACCCAAGCGCAGACCAAGCAACTTTTCGTGTCTTTCTCACCAAAGTTGACCAGCTCATTGGAGTATGTCCTCATCCTTCTACTATCAAAGTAAGAAGCATTATTTGAGATATAAAATCAACTTTCACTAGCCCCTAGGCGAGAAGGCAGCTCACCAGTCGATGATTTCAACATTGCCACACAAGCTAGTTAGTCTGTGATCACGGTGCCGCTATAAATAGTTTGTCTGCGTATGCGCTTATAATAACAATATCACAAATACTTTGGTAATATTCAAGTCATAAAATCTAAATGGAGTATTGTTGGCGGTTTTAGGGTGGTTTTTTAGAGGGAAATAAGGGCGGAATAGAGGACCTCTGATTGGCTCCATTGTAAGCAGACTTTTAATATAATTAAAACATACATTTGCATATCTTCCTGACACTGGGACTTTATCCTAGTACAGTTGTTTACCAGCCCACTACCAACATTGTTCACCACCAGGAACTATGAAAGCATTCGGGGTGGGAACCTAATGATTTGATCCGATTCAGATTTCTGGGGTGACTATTCGATTCAGAATCCACTCCTGATTTAAACCGACTCTCGCAATTTATTTGGTATAATAATGAAACTTTTCCAAAACAGGTGGGCGATACTGATAGCGGATACCTTTCACTTGTAATGTTACGGTGGTTGAATCATTTTGTCACTACTGCACAAAGATGACAAAAACAACAACAATATAACCAAAATATAAATAAATATTGTGTAAATAATCATTATGACAAACATTAGGGTTTGGAAAACCTTTGTTCTTTTTGGGAAGCTTTGATAATGACACATTTAAAAACATTTAAGCATGCAGACCCCATTAGTCAAGGTCCAAATTAAAAACACTGTATTTAAAGTTCTCAAAACTGGACCCTGAATGTTCATAAAAACACAGTTAGTGATTTATGAAGCTTTTATTTCATTTGTGAAAATGCAATAAAGGCACATTCAACCTTTTTTTTTGTTCACCATGTAGACCACAGCCCAGGTCCACATAAAAAAACACTCCACCTAGAGTTCTTACATCTGAACCGGATGAATCTATGGATCCTGAACATTCATGAAAATACAAGTTGTGATTTGTGAAACTTTTATTCAATTTGTGAAAATTCAATAAATACACATTTAACCCTCTTTTCACCACGTAGACCACATCAGTCCAGGTCCAGATCCTGAAGTGTCATAAGATCTGTGAAACCTTTTTTCTATAAGTGAAAAATAAAGACACATTTAACCATTTTTTAGGCACGTACACCACATTATTCTCAAATAAATTAAAGGTTTCACAATCTATAAATGATACTATGATTATTTACACATGTATTTATATTTTTGTTCCCTTGCCGTTATTTTGCACTAGTGACAAAATGATTTAATGATCATGACATTTCAAGTAAAAGTATCGACTATCAGTATTGTCCACCATTTGAATTGGAGGCTATTTCAGCCTTGTGGTAAAATTTCTTATGTCATTCATGAATTAACATTTTATATGTGATTATTCACGCAAAACGGGGCCCCGCACGAACTGTGGGACCCTATGTGTGATTTGCACTGTGTACTTAACCACACAGAAAATAAAAACATATATTTACAGTAACTGGTTAGAGTTAGCTGGCCAGCTAATGTTGGCTTTCCGCGGAAATGTTAGGGGTGTTCCACCGACCATTACCGTAAAATTATTAAAATAAAAATAATATTTTCTGGTCTTCGGTAGGTGTTAGGTAGGCTGTTTAGAACCATGTCCAAGAATTAAGTAATATCATGCCAAGAAGCATAATTACGTCAGTGACAAAAATCCATAAACTGTTCCATGCTTTGTGATGACATCAATGTAATAAAAGTTGTAATGCTTGTTTAAAAAAAAAAAAAAAGACACTTCACTAAATTAAAAAAAATGTAATCTCTCAATTAAAATAAATCAATAATCAATATACCTTATTGATTTAACAGGTCAGCGTTTGAATGTAAACAATTTCAACAGGACAACAAGTGATGTAGTAGTAATGAGGCGGTCGTCAATAGCAATAAATCAATGCCATAACAAAGGTTCGTAAAAACTCAGATGAAGCAATGTGTTACATAAACATGGAGGTGACACGCTGCAGGTAATCATGTGATCATACTCTGAGCACGCTCAGTCATCAACACATGAAAATACTACGTAAGACGAGGATCATGGTGCAATAATTTGTCCTCTGCCATGATTGACGCCTAGACATTTCACTTTTGAACCGCACCTCAAACAATTTTTTATACTTTTGTGTGTTTATTTTAATAAATGTTAATTAATCTAATAAATTATATTTTTTTATTTACATGCACCTAGGGATAGGTTGATTGGCAACACTAAATTGGCCCTAGTGTGTGAATGTGAGTGTGAATGTTGTCTGTCTATCTGTGTTGGCCCTGCGATGAGGTGGCGACTTGTCCAGGGTGTACCCCGCCTTCCGCCCGATTGTAGCTGAGATAGGCTCCAGTGCCCCCCGCGACCCCGAAGGGAATAATCGGTAGAAAATGGATGGATGGATGGATATTTAACAATTATCAGTGAACTGATAATAAATGTGGTGTCCAGTTGCTATTTTTTGTTTTCTTACACTTCCGAGTCTCATTTGAAAGTATAATAAAGTAGACTTTGCATGCATTTGCAATTCCAAGACATTAGATGGCAGTAGTGTGTAGACTACAGTGTTGCAGAGTCAGGAAGTAGGTTTTGACGTAAAATCGAATCTTTTTTTAAACCTGACGACGTGTTTATACAATAAGTATTGTACTTACTGTATTACACACCAGATGTTTGATTGTACATCTTAGTTATAATTTTCATTAGCAAATTTGCCATGTAAAATTGCAGATGCTAATTAGTAGCATGTTTATAGAAATGCAAACGTAATTAGCATCAAGGTAGCGCATTTTGAAAAGTGGAGCCTTACTGTACTTTCGACCAGGCAAGTTTGCTCTGTTGGCATGGAAAATTGCAACATTACCTAGCACTCATAGTTTTCTCTGAGTGCTGCTTGAGTGATTTTTTTTCCCCGCCAAGTAGTTTGGCCGGAAGAGTTAGCAACTGGAAGTGACGTCATTTGCAACAAAGGTATTTGAAATATGGCACCGTTTGATTTCACGTGAATTGATACACAGTAGTACCGAAGGAATTCGGTCGATACCTATAAAAGTACCGAATTCGGTACCTATACTGACGCAGACCAATCGGTCTTTTGATTTTTAGGGCCAGTTCACACAAGAGCATTTCTGACTAAAACAAATGAAAATTGTGTTCTCTTGCTATTCGGAAGTAAAACTGCTCAATTTGAACTTTACACTGCGGCCCGATATTGCAGTTGTATTTGTTTGTGTAAGCCCACCCCTATTATTTTTCTGACTCCTATGAAACTCTAAAGTTTGACCATTTAAACCACATTGACTTGAAATTTTCCACAAAATCAACAAAAAAAACAAGTAGTACCTCAAATTACAAGCTTATTTGGTTCTGTGTCGGAGCTCTTAGCTCAAAACACTTGTATCTGAACTCAACCTCACCCTTAAAAAAACAAATTTAATTGGTGTTTGGGCCACAAAAACAGCACTATTTTAACATGTAACATGACTTTTAAAAAGAAAAAACTAACTAAGTTAAGATAATAAATATTGTATATAGACAATACACTATAATGAACTACTAACAACTACTATAGTTTTATAAAGTAATGTAATAATAATGTACAATATTAATTATATCCTTACCGCTGCTTCTCCGTCTAACACAATCAGCAGCTTCTCCACATGTTCATGGATACATGTACACCATTTATGGCAAAAGGGCGGCGCATGGGAATGCAGCGGCTATGCTAACGCTCTTGGGAGTGTAGAGCGATTTGGCAAAAAACACCCGTCATTTCTGTCAATTTCATGGCTGGCTCAAAGCGTGAACACTCTGTGATCACATACGACCGACAGACAATTCTGGATGTGGATGGATCGGGTCGTTATAGACTGAAAGATGCATGTACGGTGGACCTCCTCGCTAGCATGGGAATACTTCGTGGGCTACATCGAGCGGCCTTTGTAGCAGCGGAGTCAAGTGCTAGCGGTGACCGCCAATGGAGACGACATAAGCGGTGCGAGCGGAAGCAGAAGCGGGGATGCCAAGCTGGGCTAACAACAAAGAGAAAAGCTAACCAAAGAAGCGTGGAGTCTCCGGGTAAGAAGCCATTTAAACTAGAACTAGCCGGCGTCAGGCTGGATAATCCCTGCACACATAGCAATTCTCTTAGAATAAAACACAACTCACATAATGTTTTTTCTTTTGTGACCATGTCAGAGGCAGACATACATTGTACTGAGGTAGCTAACTATGATACGTTCAGTTTATCGCAACATCAAGCAAACAATCTGAATATCCCCGTCGTATCAATTCCTAGATATGGTCGAAACTATTTAAAGTGCAATACGCATAATAAACGCAACATTATTAATATTGCTACTTCGGATAATTTTAACAAACAATCCTCAAAACAGCCCACTACCTATAATATGGGCTTTTTAAACATAAGATCATTATCTTCCAAAACGCTATTAGTTAATGAAGTCATTAGAGACAACAAACTTGACGTCGTTGGTCTCGCCGAGACCTGGCTCAAACCAGACGATTTTTTTGCGCTAAATGAAGCATCTCCTCCTGGCTATACCAATACACATGTTGCCCGACCTCTTAAAAGGGGAGGGGGTGTCGCACTAATATACAATGAAAACTATAATCTTACACCTAACCTACATAATAAACATAACTCGTTTGAGGTGCTCACTTTAAGGTTTGTCACACCGCTGCCTCTCCACCTGGCTGTTATCTACCGCCCCCCTGGGCCCTATTCAGACTTCATCAGTGAATTCTCAGAGTTTGTTGCTGGTCTAGTGACGCACGCCGACAATATAATCATAATGGGGGACTTTAATATCCATATGAATACCCCATCGGACCCTCCATGCGTGGCGCTCCAGACTATAATTGATAGCTGTGGTCTTACACAAATAATAAATGAACCCACGCATCGCAACGGTAATACGTTAGATCTAGTGCTTGTCAGGGGTGTCACCACCTCTAAAGTTACGATACTCCCGTACACTAAAGTAATGTCCAATCATTACCTTATAAAATTCGAAGTTCTGACTCATTGTCAACAAACTAATAATAATAATAATAACTACTATAGCAGCCGCAACATTAATGCTGCCACAACGACGACTCTTACTGACCTACTGCCTTCGGTAATGGCACCATTCCCAAATTATGTGGGCTCTATTGATAACCTCACTAACAACTTTAATGACGCCCTGTAGCACCGCTAAAGCTAAAAAAGGGTCCCTAAAAGGCGTACCCCATGGTTTACAGAAGAAACTAAAGCCCAGAAATTATCATGTAGAAAGCTGGAACGCAAATGGCGTGCGACTAAACTTGAGGTTTTCCATCAAGCATGGTGTGATAGTTTAATAACTTATAAACGCATGCTTACCTCAGCTAAAGCTAAATATTACTCAAATCTCATCCACCTCAACAAAAATGATCCTAAATTTCTGTTTAGTACAGTAGCATCGCTAACCCAACAAGGGACTTCTCCCAGTAGCTCCACCCACTCAGCAGATGACTTTATGAATTTCTTTAATAAGAAAATTGAAGTCATTAGAAAAGAGATTAAAGACAATGCATCTCAGCTACAACTGGGTTCTATTAACACAGATACGACTGTATATACGACGGATACCGCCCTCCAAAATAGTTTCTCTCTCTTTGATGAAATAACATTGGAGGAATTGTCAAAATGTGTAAATGGGACAAAACAAACAACATGTTTACTTGACCCAATTCCTGGGAAACTTATCAAGGAGCTTTTTGTATTACTAGGTCCATCAGTGTTAAATATTATAAACTTATCACTTTCCTCTGGCACTGTTCCCCTAGCATTCAAAAAAGCGGTTATTCATCCTCTACTCAAAAGACCTAACCTCGATCCTGATCTCCTGGTAAACTACCGGAATGTAGCATGTCCCACCTTCCGTTTATCTCGAAAATCCTCGAAAAAATTGTAGCACAGCAGCTAAATGAACACTTAGCGTCTAACAATCTCTGTGAACCTTTTCAATCCGGTTTCAGGGCAAATCACTCTACGGAGACAGCCCTCGCAAAAATGACTAATGATCTATTGCTAACGATGGATTCTGATGCTTCATCTATGTTGCTGCTTCTTGATCTTAGCGCCGCTTTCGATACTGTTGATCATAATATTTTATTAGAGCGTATCAAAACGCGTATTGGGATGACAGACTTAGCCTTGTCTTGGTTTAACTCTTATCTTACTGACAGGATGCAGTGTGTCTCCCATAACAATGTGACCTCGGACTATGTTAAGGTAACGTGCGGAGTTCCCCAGGGTTCGGTTCTTGGCCCTGCACTCTTTAGTATTTACATGCTGCCGCTAGGTGACATCATACGCAAATACGGTGTTAGCTTTCACTGTTATGCTGATGACACCCAACTCTACATGCCCCTAAAGCTGACCAACACGCCAGATTGTAGTCAGCTGGAGGCGTGTCTTAATGAAATTAAACAATGGATGTCCGCTAACTTTTTGCAACTCAACGCTAAGAAAACGGAAATGCTGATTATCGGTCCTGCTCAACACCGACATCTATTTAATAATACCACCTTAACATTTGACAACCAAACAATTAAACAAGGTGACTCTGTAAAGAATCTGGGTATTATCTTCGACCCAACTCTCTCGTTTGAGTCGCACATTAAGAGTGTTACTAAAACGGCCTTCTTTCATCTCCGTAATATCGCTAAAATCCGTCCCGTTTTGTCCACAAGCGATGCTGAGATCATTATCCATGCATTCGTTACATCTCGTCTCGATTACTGTAACGTTTTATTTTCGGGCCTCCCTATCTAGCATTAAAAGATTACAGATGGTACAAAATGCGGCTGCTAGACTTTTGACAAAAACAAGAAAGTTTGATCATATTACGCCTATACTGGCTCACTTGCACTGGCTTCCTGTGCACCTAAGATGCGACTTTAAAGTTTTACTACTTACGTATAAAATACTACACGGTCAAGCTCCTGCCTATCTTGCCGATTGTATTGTACCATATGTCCCGGCAAGAAATCTGCGTTCAAAGAACTCCGGCTTATTAGTGATTCCCAGAGCCCAAAAAAAGTCTGCGAGCTATAGAGCGTTTTCTATTCGGGCTCCAATACTATGGAATGCCCTCCCGGTAAAAGTTAGAGATGCTACCTCAGTAGAAGCATTTAAGTCTCATCTTAAAACTCATTTGTATACTCTAGCCTTTAAATAGACTCCCTTTTTAGACCAGTTGATCTGCAGTTTCTTTTCTTTTCTTTTCTTTTCTACTCTGCTCCAAACCCGGGGTGGACCGCTAGCCTGTTCATCAGATGGGGACATCTCTACGCTGCTGACTCGTCTCCACTCGGGATGGTTCCTGCTGGCCCCACTATGGACTGGACTTTCGCTGATGTGTTGGACTTTCACAATATTATGTCAGACCCACTCGACATCCATTGCTTTCGGTCTCCCCTAGAGGGGGGGGGGGGGGGGGGGGTTACCCACATATGCGGTCCTCTCCAAGGTTTCTCATAGTCATTCACATTGACGTCCCACTGGGGTGAGTTTTCCTTGCCCGTATGTGGGCTCTGTACCGAGGATGTCGTTGTGGCTTGTACAGCCCTTTGAGACACTTGTGATTTAGGGCTATATAAATAAACATTGATTGATTGATTGATTGATTGATTGATTGATTGATTGATTGATTGATTGATTGATTTAGATACTATTTTAACATTCTTGGCTGGCATTAGACTCATTCTGCTTCAGTATTGTGCAGACTAGCAGTGATGCGCTCGAACTGCTTCGCCAAATTGGCGACATGCTCAGTCATGTTTTTGATGATTTATTCAAATTAATTGAACAAGTGTCATCTGCTACTTCTTCTCAGCACTGTCTTTCTCACTCACTTTTTTGTTCCCATGGTTGGAAAACCATAAGTAAGTAAGACTGTATGTTTTGGAAATATATTACTGGGTCCACTGTACTGTGAACAGTGTCACAGCTGTGACATTTGCTATGCCAGCGAATAGCGGGGATGCTTGTAACTCAAAGGGGATGCTTGTAACTCAAATTTTTGCTTGCAACATAAAGCCTAACAATTACCCAAGAGACAGCTAGTACCTCAAAACACTCTTAAATTGACGTACAACAGTACTGCCACGCTAACCACTGGCCAAACATGCAGTTTACTGCATTTTTAGTAATTTGTTTTCAATTCAGATTACAATTCTAAAAATTGCATATTTTTGCGCTACTGAGCACTTTGACAACCGTATTATCTGTACAAATGTAAACAGAAGGCACACGCTAGACAATTTTGTATAAAATCCATG
Organism: Entelurus aequoreus; assembly: GCF_033978785.1. Lineage (NCBI taxonomy): Eukaryota > Metazoa > Chordata > Actinopteri > Syngnathiformes > Syngnathidae > Entelurus > Entelurus aequoreus. Next base: position 15,801,033 of record NC_084755.1, read on the forward strand.
TTTACAAAAAAGTGGCATCACAATCTATTGGCCAAACATGCATATTACAGAATTTAGTTGTTTTTACAGGTACATTTGAATCAAACTACTTGAGTGCAACTTTTCAAAACACAAAGAAAGTGCAGTAAATATTTGATGAATATACAGTGGGTATGAAAAGTATTCATACCCCATTACATTTTCACTCTTTGTCTCACTGCAGCCATTTGCTAAAATTGAAAAAGTTAAATTTATTTCTCATTAATGTACACCCAGCACTCCAAAACAGAAATGTAGACATTTTTGCAAATGTATTAATGAAAACCATCACATGTACATTAGTATTCAGACCCTTTGCTCAATACTTTGTTGATGCACATTTGCAGCAATTACAGTCTCAAGTATTTTTGAATACGAGGCCACAAGCACATCTGTCTTTTGGCAGTTTCGCTTATTCCTTTTTTCCCATTCCTCTTTAAAGCACCTCTCAAGCTCCATCAGGTTGGATGGGAAGCGTTGGATTCTATGCAGGCTGTCTGTATATTGCTGCATTTATCTTTCCATCTATCCTGACTCATCTTCCAGTTCCTGCTGCTTAAAACCATTCCTGGCATTCACGCCAAAGAGTTCAATCTTTTTCTCAGCAGAACAGAGAATTTAGTTTTTTCATGGTCTGAGAGTCTTTTCAGGTGCATTTTGGGAAACAGTTTACTAAGAAATGGCTTCCGTCTGGCCACTCTACCATACAGGCCTCATTGGTGGTTTGCTGCAGAGATGGTTGTCCTTCTGGAAGGTTCTCCTCTCTCCACAGAGGAATGCTGTCACTCTGAAAGTGTGACCATTGGGTTCTTGGTCACCTCCCCGACTAGACTAAGATGAATGCAGCAATGTACAGAGACATCCTGGATGAAAACCAACGCTTCCCATCCAACCTGATGGAGCTTGAGAGGTGCTGCAAAGATGAATGGGCAAAACTGCTCAAAGAAAGGTGTGACAAGCTTGTGGCATCGTATTCAAGAAGACTGTAATTGCTGCCAAAGGTGCATCAACAACGTATTGAGCAAAGGGTTTGAATAGTTATGTACCAACTGGGATAGGTTTCACCCCCTGCGACCACGAAAGGCACAAGCAGTAGAAAAGGGATGAATGTGATTTTTTAGTTGTTTTTTTTTAATACATTTGCCAAAATTTCTAAATTAGTTTTTTTCTGTCAAGATGGTGTGTGGGGGACTGAGAAAAATAACTTATTTTGATTTTACTAAATGGCTGCAATGAAACAAAGAGTGAAAAATTTAAAGATGTCTGAATACTTTCACCTCTGTAGCTGACAATGTATAAAAACGGGAGAAGACTATATTTGACTTGGCCGCCCTGCTCCCTGACATCATACTTGGCCACCTACTGTTTAAAGCCGCATTGTGGTAAACAGTATTTTCCACTGTTGAGCATATTAACAGCGCAGCTTGACTTCATGTCCAAAACAGTAAGAAGACATTTCTTTTTCGGCGCTAGAATGACTGAGTGTGTCTCTGTGCACAGGAGGTCAGGGTTCAGGACGGGGATATCATCTCGAAAAAGGAAAGTTCCCAAATGTGTGCAGATGCCGTAAACCACGATGACTCGTTAAGACTAGTGGGATTTACCAGATGTTGGCTGCAAAAAAACATAATAGGAGGAAGTGACACATCTAACATGAGTAGTAACTATGCAGTGTTTACCCAACGTTTGGCATCAGATGAATACCAGACAACTTTAAACAGCCCACTTCATTTTTAGCACCTTCACTGTTTCCCACTATGTGCTCAGTTTCTGGGCATTTGTCACATGACCTCACAGCCTCTGTCTTATTCTAAAAAGTCCGGATTGTTCTATGACAACATATGACCATGATAAACACTTTCCACGACTGTAGCGTGGATGTCCGAAGGCCTCAAATTCATTCCCAGAAAGTTTCCATTCATCAGGTGTTGTTTACCGTGAGAGTCATCTAATTTCTACTGCGGGCTTGTCGGAATCCCTCAAAGACAAAACCCGACATTTTCTGCCGGGTCACCGTTCATCACCACGAGTGGGCAAATGTCTCAAGTGACCTCAGGCGACTGCGGCGGGGTTGTGCAAATGTTCGTTTTCCTCGACCTTTTCAACCCAACACAAATCAGGAAGAAGAAGATTCATTTCCTTTATCTGCGTCATTTGGGCATCTGAATGTGAAATCAGGTTGTGACATATTCGTTTGTCCCTTTTTTTTGAGAAATGTATTGCCAGTACTCAATGTAAAGCAGTGTTTCTTTTCCATTGTTGCGACTTGTCCAGGGTGAACACTGCTTTCCGCTCGAGTGCAGCTGGGATAGCCACCCCCACGCGACCCCAAAAAAAGACAAGCGGTAGAAAATGGATGGATTGATGTTAGGCCGCTACTGCGCCCCTAAATGGCCGCCGAAAAATATTGTTTTCTCAATTGTGGCCCGCAGCGGTGCTCAGTTGTATTACACTTTTCCGCCACTTGTGGCAGTAATCCATCCATCCATCCATCTTCTTCTTCCGTTTATCCGAGGTCTGGTCGCGGGGGCAGCAGCCTAAGCAGGGAAGCACAGATTTCCCTCTCCCCAGCCACTTCGTCCAGCTCCTCTCAGGGGATCCCGAGGCGTTCCCAGGCCAGCCGGGAGACATAGTCTTCCCAACGTGTCCTGAGTCTTCCTCGTGGCCACCTACCGGTCGGACGTGCCCTAAACACCTCCCTAGGGATGCGTTCGGGTGGCATCCTGACCAGATGCCCGAACCACCTCATCTGGCTCCTCTCGATGTGGAGGAGCAGCGGCTTTACTTTGAGCTCTTCCCGGATGACAGAGCTTCTCACCCTATCTCTAAGGGAGACTCATTTCGGCCGCTTGTACCCGTGATCTTGTCCGTTCGGTCAGAACCCAAAGCTCATGACCATAGGTGAGGATGGGAACATAGATCGACCGGTAAATTGAGAGCTTTGCCTTCCGGCTCAGCTCCTTCGTCACCACAACGGATCGATACAGCGTCCGCATTACAGAAGACGCCGCAACGATCCACCTGTCGATATCACGATCCACTCTTCTCTCCCTCGTTAACAAGACTCCGAGGTACTTGAACTCCTCCACTTGGGGCAGGGTCTCCTCCCCAACCCGGAGATGGCACTCCATCCTTTTTCGGGCGAAAACCATGGACTCGGACTTGGAGGTGCTTATTCTCATCCCAGTCGCTTCACACTCTGCTGCGAACCGATCCAGTGAGAGCTGTAGATCCTGGCCAGATTAAGCCATCAGGACCACATAATCTGCAAATAGCAGAGACCTAATCCTGCAGCCACCAAACTGGATCCCCTCAACGCCCCTGACTGCGCCTAGAAATTCTGTCCATAAAAGTTATGAACAGAATCGGTGACAAATGGCAGCTTTGGCGCAGTCCAACCCTCACTGGAAACGGGTCCGACTTACTGCCGGCAATGCGGACCAAGCTCTGACACTGATCATACAGGGAGCGGACCGCCACAATCAGACAGTCCGATACCCCATACTGTCTGAGCACTCCCCACAGGACTTCCCGGGGGACACTGTCGAATGCCTTCTCCAAGTCCACAAAGCACATGTAGATTGGTTGGGCAAACTCCCATGCACCCTCAAGGACCCTGCCCAGAGTGTAGAGCTGGTCCACAGTTCCACACCTAGGACGAAAACCACTGTTCCTCCTGAATCAGATGTTCGACTATCCGGCGTAGCCTCCTCTCCAGTACACCTGAATAATTTTTTTTATTCTTGTTTAAATATGCTAAAATTGAGAAAATAACTAGTCCAATAAGATATTTAGGTTCCCCCCTTAGAAAATATGTTTTAAAGATTATGCAACATCTCAAGGTTGTCTAATTTAAGAACTGCAAGTTGAATAATGCTTATTTTCAGAATAAAATACTTATTATTAGCTTAAAAAATCCTGCTGATTTCTAGATGTACAAATCTTAATTTAGGATGTCTTATTAAGTAAAATTATCTGTCCATGCAGCTAGTTAAATTCACTAGACGTTGGGATTAATCTAGTTTTATAATCTTATATTTTGACAGCTCTTTTTTGCCGTGCAGTATGTCTGATTGGTATGTATTTTTTTAATCCGCCTGACCCAAGCCTTGATAATAATTTTAGAGATTAATGATAAATGATAAATGGGTTATACTTGTATAGCGCTTTTCTACCTTCAAGGTACTCAAAGCGCTTTGACAGTATTTCCACATTCACCCATTCACACACACATTCACACACTGATGGCGGGAGCTGCCATGCAAGGCGCTAACCAGCAGCCATCAGGAGCAAGGGTGAAGTGTCTTGCCCAAGGACAAAACGGACGTGACTAGGATGGTAGAAGGTGGGGATTGAACCCCAGTAACCAGCAACCCTCCGATTGCTGGCACGGCCACTCTACCAACTTCGCCACGCCGCCCTCTAGTTAGATTAAAAGTTAGATTAATTCATTACATTTGACAAGGTATATCCTGTTAAACGGTAAGTAGGTTACATATAATTATTGGACACAATTAAAATCAATAATAAGATTACCAATTCAGTGTTAAGGCCAAAAATGTTAAGAACCCCTGATGTAAAGTATGTAATTTGATCAATAAATCCAAAAGAAGAGATACTTAATGATTCTGCTTTCACACAAAAAGGTGCTATCACCTAATGTCTATATTGTGATATACAGTATAGTGCAGCCTCCTGCCATAACAATATGTATCAGAATATATTATTTGGTAAGCAAATGCTGATAGAACCATTTAAAAAGGGGTTAGACAGGCTGTTAAAAATTGATAAAAAGGTAAAAAATGCTGTAATGTCAAATTTTTCATTGAATGATTAGATTTTTTTTCTCACAATTATAATCAGACAAAAACACTGGATATATCAACGTCAATATCAATCAACTATTTAAATTACGTCCTACTATTGCCTCTGATTTAAGTCATTTGGTTTCTACAGGGACTTATAACAATAAGAAACAAATGTTTTTGTAATAATAAAAAATATCGATATAAACACTATTTTTGACCACATACTGATACTATACTTGGTATCGTTACTGTCGATATCTGTATGAATCCTCCCACCTCTGTTTACATTCAAGAGTTCGAGCTAAGCGGTTAGCAAGCATGGCTTATTGTATCCTCCCACAGTGTGTAGTGTAGCATGTTTAGCTATTCCTCATCCTACAGTGATAATGATACATGTAAGAAAGTTACTTTATTTTCAGCGATGGAGGTGAAGATTGTTGACTTAGAATCGACTTAGCGCTGCGGAGAGATGTTAGCTGCTAGCTCATGGCGAGGGCGCTACTGTGCATTTCGTTGAGGACGGGTCCGTTTGCGTGTCGCCGTCATATTTGCGGGACACAATTACGTAGAGTGTGTCATCGTCCCCCAAACGAATATGCTTTATATTGTATATCGTGCCGAATGGATGTGGAAGATGTGATTATTTATGCATCCATGCTGGTGGGCATGATTTGCCTGGGCTGTGGTCTTTTCCTGGTGTACCACAGGCTGAAAAAGATGTGGTCGGACTTCGCTGGGAACAGGGAAGTCCTGACCGCAACCAGAAAAATGAAGTCTGATATCGCGGAGACCAAGGATGAAATGGCCTTACTGCGTGCGGAATTCAAAAAGTCTGCTGGAGCAAAAGCTATGGAGGATGAAGAGGAGGAATAATGAATGTCATTTCTCATTGTTCCACATAAGATTCACTTCCTCTCATGGAAATTTACAGTGGGCCACTTTTGGTCTGTGGGGGATTATCTGGACACTCGAACCTCAAAACGGATTATAATCAGACTTAAACTGGGCCATCACGTGGACATAAATGACGACATGGAAAAATTGGTTCATGAATCTCCACAAAATAACAAGAAGAAACATGAATTAGACATCATGTGGACTAAGAAACCAACAAAAAAATTAATAAAAAAAAGGAAAAAATTCAAAAAATAAATTAATCAAACTAAATATATCCATATTGGTGTATGTATACTGACTTGTCATAATCATCCATTATCATATGTTATACTTGTTCTGAAATTGTCATGTATCCAATCTGCTGTTGAAACTTGGACTATATAACCAACATATAAATTGATTGTAAATTAGGGGCAGGACATGGATAAGCATTTTTGCTTTTTTCCTGTATCCCTCCCGTTGCATGTCTGTCAAAATTACAAAGAGTTATGAAGTGTTGCTATATACAGTATGTCTGTCTACCGGAATGAATAAATTAATTCAAATATGAAATGGTTTTACGGGAGTAACAAATGTGTTGCGTTTCAGGTGTAGGAATGTTCAACATTTTGTTGAAATACTAGTTGGCACCTTGGTTTTCTCTCGACTAATTGTTATGCTTTTGGTTGCAAGCATATTTTCAGGTTACGAGCCTCCCCGCAGCTTGTTGGCATAGCGAATGTCACAGTGAACCCAGTCAGATCTGACCTAAACATTCAGTCTTACACATACAGAAATAAAACATGTGAAAGACAGTGCTAAGAAGAAGAAGGAGCGGATGATATTCATTGAATTAAAGAAATAAATCATCAAAAACATGGCCGACCGCGTAGCTGACTTGGTGAAACAGTTGGAGCATATCACTACTAGTCTGCACAGTCTGAGTGACTCGATAACACCAAGAACGTAAAAAATATGTTTAAACAGAGGACATTAAAGGCCTACTGAAATGAGATTTTCTTATTTAAACGGGGATAGCAGGTCCATTCTATGTGTCATACTTGATAATGTTGCGATATTGCCATATTTTTGCTGAAATGATTTAGTAGAGAACATCGACAATAAAGTTTGCAACTTTTGGTCGCTGATAAAAAAGCCTTGCCTGTACCGGAAGTAGCGTGAAATCACAGGTTGTGGAGCTCCTCACATCTGCACATTGTTTACAATCATGGCCACCAGCAGCGAGAGCCATTCGGACCGAGAAAGCGACGATTACCCTATTAATTTGAGCGAGGATGAAAGATTTATGGATGAGGAAAGTGAGAGTGAAGGATTAGAGGGCAGTGGAAGCGATTCAGATAGGGAAGATGCTGTGAGAGGCGGTTGGGACCTGATATTCAGCTGGGAATGACTAAAACAGTAAATAAACACAAGACATAGATATACTCTATTAGCCACAACACAACCAGGCTTAATATGCCACAAATTAATGTTGCATAACAAACACCTCCCCCCTCCCGTCCTTATAACCCGCCAATACAAATCAAACACCCGCACAACACACTCAATCCCACAGCCCAGAGTACTGTTCACCTCCGCAAAGTTCATACAGCACATATATTTCCTCAAAGTCACGTACATGACATGCACATAGCGGCACGCACGTACAGGCAAGCGATCAAATGTTTGGAAGCTGCAGCTGCGTACTCACGGTAGCGCGTATCCAACTCAAAGTCCTCCTGGTAAGAGTCTCTGTTGTCCCAGTTCTCTACGTGTTTGTGTTGCTGCAGCCAGCCGCTAATATACCGCTTCCCACCTACAGCTTTCTTCTTTGCTGTCTTCATTGTTCATTAAACAAATTGCAAAAGATTCACCAACACAGATGTCCAGAATACCGTGGAATTTTGCGATGAAAACAGACGACTTAATAGCTGGCCACAATGGTGTCCCAATATGTCCGCTACAATCCGTGACGTCACGCGCAAACGTCATCATACCGAGACGTTTTCAGCAGGATATTTCGCGGGAAATTTAAAATTGCACTTTACTAATCTAACCCGGCCGTATTGGCATGTGTTGCAATGTTAAGATTTCATCATTGATATATAAACTATCAGACTGCGTGGTCGGTAGTAGTGGGTTTCAGTAGGCCTTTAATACATGAAAATATAGAGAAGATGCTGATGTGTTTGACGGCAAAAGGCAAAGCAGCTCAAAGGAGATACCGTAAATATCAGATCTTTAAAGTGTCAGGAACTGCTGGTCACGAACCCCAAGATGCAGATATGGCAGGTGTAGCGCAGGAAAATATGACTTTAATGTCAAAATGCAGGGGAAACAGGAACTAGGAACCAGGAGACAGACAACAGTATACAGGATACAATCATCAAGCACTCACTGGAGGTCGAGGCAGGCATAAATAGTTGCCTGATTGGCAATTGCAACCAGGTGTGCCAGGGTGCCAATCAGGGACAGGTGAGGGAAACGAGCGCTCAGGGAGACATGCAGGAGATGGAACCAAAATAAGAGCGCTGACAGGAAATAAACCCAAACACAGAGGAAAACCCAAACATAACCAAACTGTCAGTGACAAGCCTGACACAAAGTAAATGCTTTTTCAATCAAGTTTAAAATGTTTATCAGGATTTTTCTTCTTTGTAGTTTGTAAACATTTGTAGTTTGAACAGTTTCTTACACTGAATCATATTAGTGCTTTGTTTGACTTATTTGCTTAATCCAGTCCACATACTGATATACTAAAGGTTTTAAGTGTTGTACGTTCATACAATTGTTTTAAATTAAATTTTTCTTTAAGGTTATATTCCTCCTCTTTGGTTGAGAAGAATTGTCGGACATTCTTGGGTAGCAGGTTACAGTTTGCTTTGTACGTAGGTTTAGCTGTTTGCAAACGCACCACATCATTGAAATATAACATTTTTGAATCAAGACATGAAGGGTTTGAGTGTTCTCTATATCCAACATTATGTATTCTACTAAGGTTAGTGAATAAAGTGTACTTTTGTAGTTATTTCCCCATATTTCTACACAATAACTCAGATATGGTAACACTGGCGAGCAGTAGAGATTGCGGAGTGATTTTTTTTGTCAAGTACATATTTTGCTTTATTCATTCTTGACATAGTTCTCATTATCTTATGTTTATTTTACTCTTTCAACATGTACTCAGTCTTTTTTATTTGTGTTTGACTTTCTTGTCTGCTGTTACCGAATAGCATTATTTTTGTTTTACTGAGAATCAAAGATAGTGTGTTTTTTTTCTAAACCATATCTTTAACGCATTCATTTCCTCAGTTGTTATTTGTATCAGCTGCTGTTGACCAGGTTCTTTATCACGTACAATCTGTTCTTGTTGGTTCTGTTGATGTAATTTAGTTCATATCCTTCTAGATAAGATATTATATTACACATATTACATATTATTATTTTGGTAACAATGCAATGGTTCTTTGAGTATTTAATTTTACAATTCTGACAGAAACTAACCAACAGTCATGATTTATAGGAACAATTGGCACCTGAATCCAAAAAAAGTCAGTTATTATTCACAGATAAGTTACTCAGTTACGTGAAGAAACATCAACTACATGGTGCCATATCCGTGTGGTGGAGTCATCTTGTCGTGGGACAGAGACGATGTGTTCCAAAGCCCACCCGCCCAGACATGTTAGTGCAGGCTGACTGCAGCATGACGTGTGCTGAAAACATCATTGCTGAGAAAAAGTGCATGACTCATGTAGAGAAACTGCTATTATCTTTGATGAGATACGCAGTAAGAGCACATCTTCTCAATGTTACACGTAAATTGAGCTACTTATGCTACACCAAAACTTTCCACTGCCGTGTTTTACACAAAAGAAACAATAAAAGTGACTTACAAAGTCTTGATGACCACATGACTTCTGGGATGGAATTTAGTAAATATGGTTCCTTGCTTAAACAGCTATTAATTAAATAGGTCCTAATTTGATGTATAATCTAAACACCTCATGGTGGTTCTTTGTTCCAAATGTTGCACACATTTTGTTTTAAAGACCATCTTCAAACATAAGTTAGACCTATGCAGTAGTTCTTCTTATTAAAAATGGCAACAGCAAAGGAATTTAGCATTTAACTGTACATGAACGAGCCAGTCTGCCCCGCAACAAGAGGATTGAGAAAAATAAGTAATTTCAGTACAGTGTTATCGTAAATTCCAGGCTACAGGCCGCTACTTATTTCCTATACGCTTTGAACCTGGCGTCTTATAAAACAGTGCGGCTAATTTATGGATTTCATTGGTGGGCCGTTAGGGCCAGCAAGGCCTTCTCTGCAGGCCTAACATAACCAGAAATCCTGAATCCTGATAGTAATTAAAGATAAAAGTATTTTTTTATTTACTTTCCCTAAATATCTAAAAGTATTCATATTCTCTTCATGTCATATTATGCTCCTTCCAGTGTTGTTGTTTTTAATTTTAGTTTGTATCCAATCAGAATTCAGCTAGCTTATGTTGCCATGCTGTACGAAATCTGCCCGGGGCCTTCAGAATCAACAATGCGGGGGGTCCGTGCACTGTAAGTGAACGGACACATACAGTTGATAGATAATTGCGATAGCCAATCAGATCACGAGTTGTTGTCAGTAAGGCCTTCTAGATGGCCTCATGTTGAACGTGACATTTACGCGTCCTGTGATTGGATACTCACCGGGACCGTTAGCGGATGAATTTGAGAACACATACAGTTGATAGATAGTTGCGATAGCCAATCAGATCACAAGTTGTTAACAGTAGCCTATCTAGGTAGCCTGATGTTAACGAGACTGTGATTGGATACTCACTTGTCACTCCAAAGTGAGTATCCATTCACAGGTTTCCATTTAGCAGGAAGCAGGAAGTGTTGCGCCGTAACCCACAAAGAAGAAGAACAAAACGTTGATTAGGTGGCAGATATATATTTGCAAGGCCATTTTCAAGAAGGATATTTAAAGAAAAACTAAATCTTGTGAGACGATGTCGGCCAACCCCGGAAGCTAGCTCAGCTGTACCGGCGATGAAATTGGGAAATGCTCGCCATTTCCACTCGAATCAAACGACTACAAGGGGCACCACTGGCTTATACAGCGTCGAATGGGTGCTACAAATTGTGAGTATTTCACGTTTAATATGTTTTTTGCAATTTTTTATTTTGACAGTACCAAACAAGATATGTTTTAATTGCTGATGCGGGTTTATTGATTTTTAAATGCGCCAGAAAATAACCCGTTTTGTACACACTGTTGAGGTGATTTAATGCACAGAAAATGTGTTTCTGTATAGTATTTATCCAGCAATGGTCAAGTAGTGACATCAACTATGGTATTTTGAGAGATGATAATTGAAGTCCGACATCACTAAAGGCCTAGGTGGGAAATGCACGGCCCGTCACTGATGCATTTTTCTTTGCTAAGCCATAATGTTTTAAATTCAACAAATAGTTTTCAACAGACACTGAAATTGGTGTTTTGTTTGTGCTATGGCGCCATCTGTTGGATGAGTTTGCTCAAAGCAGGAGCTGTGGGGTGATTGGCTACAGCAGTGGTGCCCATTAGGTCGATTGTGAGCTACCGTCATTCACGGAAGGTGTGTCGGATTGTCAGTTGTTGGCCAGTTAGACATTAAAACATAAATAAATCTAAAAATGAGCGATCATCAATCTTCAACACAAAGTCACTTTTGTCACTTGATTGACATTCACGGCACCCGAGGATCTTGTGAGATGACATTAGCTGCTGTGAGCTCAGTATGCAGAAAATACCATTTTAACAGACACTCTCGCTGTAGCTGCCATCAAAACTGTCAAAAAGACAGATCGCACAGTTCCTGTGGTCACAATAAAAGCAGTGCTCCAAGATAAGGGTCTCAGAAAACTAGCGTAGCAAAGCTAGCGAGCTACAGAGTTGGCCTCCAATGTATTTCTTGGAAACGGTATTAAAACAGAGTATGGAAGCTTGACAAATAAGAAGCTAAAAACAACCACTTTCACGGGGTATTGGAAGTAGAGGAGGACTCTCTTTCCCTCCACAATGTAAATTCAAAGTTGTGGAACTTGGAAATTTGCGGACGATACCGTGCTCCAAAGCCTTCTACACAAGGATACGGACCCCTCTGTGTACCAAGACGAGATAGACCTATTTATTAGGTGGTGTGATACCAACTATCTTATTTTAAATGTGACCAAGACACAGGAAATGGTTTTGGATCCGAGGAAAGTGACTGACCATGAGCCAGTGGTCATCAAAAATCAGGAAATCACCCAGGTATCCTCATATAAATATTTGGGGATTCATATTGATAATCTTCTCTGCTGGAAGACACATATTGACAAACTGTGCAATAGACTGCAACAGAGGCTATATTTTTTGCGAAGATTAAGATTGTACGGCGTAAGCACCCACATCATGATGATTTTCTACCGTGCCATTGTAGAGAGCATCATTAGATACGGGATCACCTCATGGTTTGGCAACCTAACCATTAAGCTAAAAAGCAAACTGGCCGGCATGCATAAAACGGCAATGAAAATCGTAGGGAGGAACGAATATGAGCCTATACAGAGCATCTATGAGCAGGCGGTTAGGAAAAAAGCTAAGAAAATTATTTCCAACTCACAACACCCACTCTTCCCTGAATATAGAACCCTGCCATCAGGGAGAAGACTCCGGGTGCCACTATGCAAATCGAACCGCCTTAAATTATCATTTGTCCCAGCCTCCATTAAGCTGACCAACAAGGTGCAATAGAATGTTAATACATAGGTTAGCACTTTTTTAGCACATAGCACTTTAGAACTAAGCACTTTAGCACATAGCACTTTATCTATGAGCTCTAGTGCAATGCACACTGGCACTTTATCTTTATCTCCATACTGTAGATTTTATGCCTACATCAAAGTGCCACCTATGTCTATCAAGCTCCATGTTCTGATGTTTAAATGTTAGTTGTCTGGTTGTAGTTGTGTCTGCGCTTGTGTTTTTGTTCTGTTGTGTTTGTGTACGTTAAGAAAGCAATGATGCACTGTGCCCAAGACAAATTTCCCCGCGGGGACAATAAAGTTGAACCTTGAACCTTGAACCTTGAACTTAACATCGACTACTGTAAATCTCTTCTGATTAGAGATGTCCGATAATGGCTTTTTTGCCGATATCCGATATTCCGATATTGTCCAACTCTTAATTACCGATACCGATATCAACCGATACCGCTATATACAGTTGTGGAATTAACACATTATTCTGCCTAATTTTGTTGTGATGCCCCGCTGGATGCATTAAACAATGTAACAAGGTTTTCCAAAATAAGAGAACAACTTCAACTCAAGTTATGGAAAAAAATGCCAACCTGGCACTGCCATATTTATTTTTGAAGTCACAAAGTGCATTATTTTTTTTAACATGCCTCAAAACAGCAGCTTGGAATTTGGGACATGCTCTGAGAGAGCATGAGGACGTTGAGGTGGGCGGGGTTGAGGTGGGTTGGTAGCGGGGGTTGTATATTGTAGCGTCCCGGAAGAGTTAGTGCTGCAAGGGGTTCTGGGTATTTGTTCTGTTGTGTTTATGTTGTGTTACGGTGCGGATGTTCTCCCGAAATATGTTTGTCATTCTTGTTTGGTGTGCGGTCACAGTGTGGCGCATATTTGTAACAGTGTTAAAGTTGTTTATACGTCCACCCTCAGTGTGACCTGTATGACTATTGATCAAGTATGCTTGCATTCACTTGTGAGTGTGTCAAAAGCCGTAGATATTATGTGACTGGGCCGGCACGCAAAGGCAGTGCCTTCAAGGTTTATTGGCGCTCTGTACTTCTTCCTACGTCCTTGTACACAGCGGCGTTTTAAAAAGTCATACATTTTACTTTTTTAAACCGATACCGATAATTTTGAAACTGATACCGATCATTTCCGATAGTACATTTTAAAGCATATATCGGCCGATATTATCGGACATCCCAACTTCTGATTTCAATAAATGCAAGTCAATAAATTATTTTCTTGTCTTCAAACATGAAGGGAATCTATATGTGTTAAACATGCTCATATTTTTATGAAAGACCTTTAACACCTTTGACGTCTGTTTTAATAATAAATAAATCCATTCATCCATCCAATTTCTACCGCTTGTCCCTTTTGGGGTCGCGGGGGTTGCTGGAGCCTATCTCAGCTGCATTCGGGCGGAAGGTGGGGTACACCCTGGACAAATAAATCGATATTTATATTTAGAATATATATTTAGATCACCTCGACTCAGTCATTTGATAAGAGAAAAGTACGGACACCTCGGTCTACAGTGTTTCCTTCTGTTTAGTGCTTTCAACCAGAAGTAGAAGCGCTGTTCCATTTTCTCGTCGTCCACAGCGTTTCTACTCGTACGGATTCTTCATTCATCACTCCAAGCAACGTTTGTAAGTTTTACAATATAACTAATACCATTCATACTCCACCAGAAACAAAAATCTTGTAGACACACTCAAAAACTGTGGAGCAAAATTTACGCAAACATTTCACCAAAGCATATCTAATACATGTTATCTAGACCACAAGGAAGTACTTTAATGTAGATTAAAATTATCAAAGGTCCCCTTTCCATCATGATCATTTCAACAACTCCTCCCTCCCTTCTCGCGCAATGAACTACCGTAAATTCCAGACCTTAAACCGTACAAAGCGGTGCAGCTCATTTATGGATTTTTCTTCGCTAACGACCATAATAAAAATAGTTTTCATAAAACACAAGCAGATACATTAAAAATGTGTGTCATGGTTTGTGCTACGGCACCATCTTTTGGACAAGTTTGCTAACTGTAGGTATGGTGTGGTGTGAACGTCTACAGTATTTCCTTTTGCTTAGTGTTTTCACCCGGAAGTACAAGTGTTGTACAGTGAAGTACAATTATGTTCCGTCTTCTAGTTGTCCATAGCGTTTCTACCGGTATAGATTGTTCATGCAACACTTCATGCATTTGTACGTTTTACAATACAACTACAATTATTCATACTTACTAAAGCATCCAATGTGCGATGTCGGTAGGAGTGTTTTCATGCACATTTGTACGTGCTGTTGTAATGTAAACAAGCTAGTGTCATTAGCATTAGCTAATATGCTAACATGTTTAAAAGTTTCTGTTTTAGTATTATTAACTTACAATGGCATTATTTGTGTATTGTTTCACTTTCACAAATTCCTCAGTAAATTCATGATTCCATGATGATGACTTCTGTTTTGTATGATCAGCCGTTTTACTGCCCAGTGACAGGCATTCTTTGGAAACAATTAAGGTATGTAAATAAACATTTACATAGTCTTTATGTGTAAATCACTCATTTCACAACAGCCTTATAGTCTGTTGCGGCTATAGATATTTTTTCTTCTCAAATTTAGTGGGTGCAGCTTATATATTGGTGCAGCAGAGATGGTGACTGCGTTATGATAAACACGCATGCGTCGCCAGTCTCTGCTTTTTATTGATAGATTTATCAGATTAAATGTTTTATTATGTATAGCAGGGGTGTCAAAAGTGTGCCCCGGAGGCCATTTGCGGCCCACAGCTAATGTTTTAAAGGCCCACGGCACATTCTAAAAATACTATTCAAATAAACAAAAACATAACAAAAGTGAAATAAAAAAGCTTAAAAGGTGAAACGTAATTTAGAGAATGTTGCAATGTTGACTAATAAAACAAAGCTGTTTTTTTTTCTTTCAAACTGTCATTGCTCAAAATATAATATTGAATCAAAATCAATGTTATTATGAATTATTGACCTATCCAAGGTTCCGATTACTTCACATCAAATATTCCACTTTGAAAAATATTTTTGGTGGAAGATTTTGCATATTTTGTGTGTTTGCCATAAAAAACATAGGTTTGTTTAACAAAAAAGGGCGGAAAACAAATGAACAAAAAAACAAAATAAAAAAAACTAAAACATTTTGAAACGAGGGATGGATCTGAAGTTGATGTAGACTCCAGAGATTTCAGCGTTAAATATAAAATGTATGTATGTATGCCCTGGCACACCATTATCATCATTTCATGACCGAAGCAAAACACTTTTTACACTTTTATACTGAAATAAATACACCTACAACTTATTAAATAAAAACATAGAAAAAACAACCAGCAGCGGTAAAGTTCAGATCCATGAAGGAAAGAAGAAAGTGAATGAATGTTTATAACTGAATACATTTACATATGTATACAAATTATCATATTACGCCAATACTGGCTCACCTGCACTGGCTTCCTGTGCACTTAAGATGTGACTTTAAGGTTTTACTACTTACGTATAAAATACTACACGGTCTAGCTCCATCCTATCTTGCTGTCTGTATTGTACCATATGTCCCGGCAAGAAATCTGCGTTCAAAGAACTCCGGCTCATTAGTGATTCCCAGAGCCCAAAAAAAGTCTGCGGGCTATAGAGCGTTTTCTGTTCGGGCTCCAGTACTATGGAATGCCCTCCCGGTAACAGTTAGAGATGCTACCTCAGAAGAAGCATTTAAGTCCCATCTTAAAACTCATTTGTATACTCTAGCCTTTAAATAGACCCCCCTTTTTTAGACCAGTTGATCTGCCGTTTTCTTTTCTCCTCTGCCCCCTCGCTGGGTTATTCCGGTTCCGGTGACCATGGATGAGGTGCTCGCTGTCCAGAGTTGAGACCCGGGGTGGACCGCTCGCCTGTGCATCGGTTGGGGACGTCTCTGCTCTACTGACCTGTCTCCGCTCGGGATGGTCTCCTGCTGGCCCCACTATGGACTGGTCTCTCACTATTATGTTGGATCCAATAAGGACTGTACTTAGAGGGGGGGTTACCCACATATGCGATCCTCCCCAAGGTTTCTCATAGTCATTCACATCGACGTCCCTTGTGTGGGCTCTGTGCAAGATGTCGTTGTGGCTTGTGCAGCCCTTTGAGACTTTTGTGATTTAGGGCTATATAAATAAACATTGATTGATTACTTATTTTTTATTTTTTTAATGAATTAAGTAACGTTTATGACAACCTTTTTCCAAAACACAATATAGAATGTGAGATATAACAGGACAATGCATACGTTTATAATTTTTTTTCAAAACCCTTACAAAAAAGTGGGACCCCAAAAATTTACTGTGGGACCCCATTTTTATGACTTGATGGGGTCCCTGGGACCCCATTTTGAAAATTCCTAGCGCCAACACTGCTGTCAACAGAGGAGAAAAAATACTTTATTTAAATAAATATATTATTTATAAAGCAAGTTCGAGTATCATTGGCAAATTTTCACCTAGTCCCAGGCCTTGGCGTGCTGCCCGCCTTGGCACGCATATATGTGTCCTCTTTTTGGGATTTCAGAATATGGTCAGCCTAGGTCAGACCTGGGCATTCTGCGGCCCGCGGGCCGCATCCGGCCCTTTGTGCGTCCCTGTCCGGCCCGCGTGAGGCCAATTATAAATTACAAAATAAATTTAAAAAAGTATCTATGTCGAGTGTGCAATACAACGGTGCTGCTTTTGTTTTGAAAATCGTTATTTGTATTTCTTCCGTATGGACGTATGTGTGTGCGTGATTGTGAGTGAATGTGAACAGCTGCAATCATTAATTACAAAATAAAGTTGAAAAAACATCTATGTCGTGCGCGCAATACAACTGTGCTGCTTTTATTTTGAAAAGTATTATTTATGGGCGTGTGTCCGTGTGTAACCTGCAAGTGAAGGTGCACACGCAGCGACAAGTGATGCACGGTTTACACCCGAGACGCTAAAAAGAGAAAAGTTGATGAAGAATGGCGTGTTTCCAACAAGACATGGACTGCAAAGCAACGTTCCCTCGAAGGTGCGTGCCTGCGCAATTGCGCACTGCTCAAGCGTCTGCTGCGCGCAGCAAATATATGCCGCGCACCAAATCAAATCCCATCTGAATTCTAAACAAAATAAACATATTTATTCTATGTATTTTTGCAATGCAACTTTGAGTGACAGTGACAACAAGCGGCCCTAACGGTGTTCGTCAACACCGTTCAATTGAACACCGTTCAATTATTGTAACGTCTATCGAGATGCTTCGAGGACAGGAATTATATCGATCACTTTATTGAGCAAAACTGTTTATATTCGGACATAACCACACCAAAAACATGAGTAAAACAATTCTATCTCGAAAAACTAGTCATTTTCTGCCGTACAAACCAGGCCAAAACCAACTTGTCATCTGTCACCAACACGCATAGCACTAAACCACTGGTGCGTTTATGGCCACACAAAAAGTCGGACAACTCAAACACCACACAAAGTTACACTATGACTCCTCAGTCATACGTGTGCTTATTTTACTGTCATTTATTATTAATGTTAATTTATTTATATTAGTCATGGAATGCTGTTACACACACTATGTTGAAGTATTACTATTATTATTAATTATTATTATTATTATTATTATTTATCTTACGGTATATATCAAAAATAATATTGAGCAAAATTTAATTGAAATATTGTCGATGTGGCCCTCCAGCAGTGCTCGGGTTGCTCATGCGGCTCCCGGTAAAAATTAATTGCCCACCCCTGGCCTAGGTAAACGTCTACCATGTATGGAGATATCCGCTGACGTAACCATGGCAAAATACGTCAAAATCCTCTTAAATTCCAAACGTCTCGTCTGGAGCAGCGTAAGTTTTTTTAATATCACCGTAAAGCATACTTGCCAACCCTCCCGTTTTTAGCGGGAGAACCCCGGTATTCAGCGCCTCTCCCGACAACCTCCCGGCAGAGATTTTCTCCCGACAAACTCCCGGTATTCAGCCGGACCTGGAGGCCACGCCCCCTCCAGCTCAATGCGGACCTGAGACTGAGTGGGGACAGCCTGTTCTCACGTCCGCTTTCCCACAATATAAACAGCTTGCCTGCCCAATGACGTCATAACATCTAGGGCTTTTAGAGAGTAGAGTGCACAACTGCGCACACAACAAGGAGACGAAGCAGAAGAACGAGGAAATTACAGACATGGCGACGCCGTCGACGAGCAAGATGAAGAAATACGCTTGCAAGTTCCAAAACGAATGGAAACAAGAATTTCAGTTCATCCAGGACAGTTCGAAGGGGAAGGTGTATGTTGCCTGTAAATATGTAGAACAGACTTCTCCATTGAACACTGTGGCCGAAATGATATACTCATCATGAACGGAGAAGTTAAACAGGACAATACTGCCATCTAATGGATAGCCACCGGGACACTGAAATTCAAGTATTTATTTTATGTAAATAAAATAAATATATATATATATATATATATATATATATATATATATATATATATATATATATATATATATATATAGCTAGAGTTCACTGAAAGTCAAGTATTTCATATATATATATGAAATATATATGAAATATATATGAAATACTCGAGTTGGTGAATTCTAGCTGTAAATAACCACGCCCTCCCCCCACCCCCGACCAAGCCCCCCCCCCACCCCCCACCCCCTACCCCCCACCTCCCGATATTGGAGGTCTCAAGGTTGGCAAGTATGCCGTAAAGCCTCCATGTTTTGAATTAAAACTTTGGACTTTTGGGGATCCCAAATACACAAAAACAGGAAAATGTGGTTTTGCATAAGACATGTGTCCCAAGGACAGAGTGCATTGAAGTATTCTGAATGCAGAGCAGTAAACACAGAATACTGGATTAGGAATGCCATTTATTTACTGATAATTCATTACAAAGGATGCAGCAAAGTATAGACATATCAATAAAAGTGCACAAAAAAGGTAAGCTAATGTTAACAATTGTAGTCATTTTTGGTCATGTTTCCTGAAAAGGTAACAACGCAGTGATGGCTTGGTATGCTTGGGACCCGGGCTGACTGAAGCACCTGGTAGTAGCGTCAATGTTGTGTATAGCTGTGTCAAACTAGCGTAGATAACATACAACGGAAAACAAAAAACATTTTGGTTTTCAGACGAATTCCGGCCTCACAACAAAGTGGTAGAGGTACTTTTCACCGAGGCAAGGACAGGCCAGAACCTGGGTACCGTTGGTGGCCACGTACGCCATGTTGTTTTTGAAGTCCTGAACATGGCAGATGTACTTGTCTTCACACGCGACCACGAGCTTGTTGCGGAAGATGATGTTATTCCGTGTAAGCGCGTTTCGGCTAGACAGTATGGCGACCGGGACCGAGTCGCAATTGTAACCTCTAGCCGCACACTCACTTTTGGTCCTGATTAAGTACGCTTCCCAATCTATTTTGTCAGCTTTAAAGAGCAAGCTTTTGTGAAATGGCGTCCTGAACCTCTCGAATACGGTTTCTAAGCGTGGCCTGATAGTGGGAGTATGATAGTACCCATTACCGTAACGGGGATGCGACCTCCTGTGGTAATTATTTTGGGGAAAATACAGGATTTCATCTTCTCTCGTGCGGTTAAACAGAATGCTCCATGGCTCTGCGGTGTAGATCCTGGGCTGGTAATTGTCATTTTCGCTGAAATCGGGTTGCGAGGCACTCGTACTGAAGAGCAGAACATTGAACTGCAACGCCTTGAACATCTTCTCCCGATACACGTTCTTATGAATGTCATAGAGGGACGAGTTCACCTCCAGCTCATACAGTTTTTCAGCAGAGATCATTGGAAAGCGGACAAGATTTAGTAGCTCAACCTGGTCTTCCAAAGTGGACGAGTTGCCCTTCTCTTGGACCCAGCTCTCCAAGGACCGAAGCAGAAAATACTCATCTGGCACCACCAGGTCTGTGCGGAATAGAAGGGTTGCGAGGATTCCCTTGGAGACGGTGAGCCAAGCAGGCGACTGGCTCAGTTTCTGGAAGTTCCAAGCTAGATACTGTATGCAGTTCTCCTGCAGGACAGGGTCTTCAGTTTCAATGGCGTACTGAAGAAGGGACACCTGGGTGTGAAATGTGGCATCCTCCGTGAGGATTTGGGTAAACATTCGGCCTATGTCCTCCATCAGTTGCTTCACCCTAAACTTGGAAGCCATCCAGTGTAGGCATTGTGCTGAGGCGAAGGTCACATCAATTTTACGAGTGTACAGGTACCTAATGACACACAGATTGGAGAAGATTCTTCAGGTAAACCATTACAGTCCACAAACGGCAAATCGTGGGTACCTCACAAAACTGGTGAAATGAGGTTGGCAAGACAGGTTGATGTCGACAATGGTACTCTCCGACGTATTAAAGGACGGGAATTGCAAGAGGATGAATTTGTGAGCGCAGACGGTGGTCTCAGTCATCTCCCAGGTGCCGTTGGGTCCAGTGATGCTCCGAAGGAAGATCAGGAAGTCACAGCCTGTCCCGCTGTCAAACAGGGCGCCGAGCTCATTCACCAGATTGATGCTGTGGTCCAGTGAATGTGTGTAGTCCAGGACAGTAGCGCTTCGATCTGGAATCATGAGCCGGTGTGTTCAATTATGGGATGTTCTCGTATCTTACCTTGCCGGTTTAATACTTACTCCATGATTGGCAAATAACGCCAACGTCTTCCTTGTGGGTGCAGTCACTCACCCCCCACTTGTTGATATTACAAGCAAAAAGACTCTTCTCTGTGCCGTCACATTTCACATCATCCAGCCAAATAGGCCCAGGTGCTGTGGCGAAAAATGAATGGGTACCATTTCAGAAGAGGTAAGCGCACCGATCCATTCATGGAAATTCCAAGTACAAAGTATCAGTATCAGCAATACCAGTCCTGTTTTTACCAATTGGATCAATACCTAAATTTGCAGTATCCCCCCAACCGTACATTTCAGTAGAGTACAGTACTATGGAACCTCGATTAGTCAACTCCTTATTATACAAACTTTTCGACTTCCGAACTAACGTCCGGATACAAAAAAATATATGCTTTGTCGTACAAACCTTGTCTCAGTATAAGAACATTTCAAACACCCATCGTGTGCCTGCAGCGCGGCCATTTTGTGCCAGGCAGCACATCCATTGTGAGCTGGCTGATCGATATCCGTGCTCTTTCAGTCAGCAGATCATTGCTGTCTTTTAGGTGTTTTTTTAGGCTTTTTACAAAATGTTTCTACTTTTGCTAGCTCAATATGAGTCCAAAGAACGCAATGGACTTGCGATGTTTGCTTTGAAACATTCAAGAAGTATCCACAGCATTGACACTGCCCTTCCGCAGCACGGCAAGAATAACAACCAACAAAGTAGATTTTTATTTTTTATTCCCGAATACACCTGGCTGTTAAAGTTAAGGAGTTTTGTGATTTCAAACTGAGTGCACCACAGGGCTAGTGACAGTGTGTGTGTTGGTCGGAAGGGTGGCTGAAAATAAGGACAGTTCCGCTTCGTGTTGTTCTTTTGACTTTGTATTTCAATAGAAAGTTGATCCATCACATTGTTGTTATGTTTGTGTGAATATACAGTACCGTATAGCAGTGGTCCCCAACCTTTTTGTAACTGCGGACCGGTCAACGCTTGAAAATTTGTCCAACGGACCGGGGGGGGGGGGGGGGGGTTTGGGTTGGGTGTAATTTTTTGTTGTTGTTGTTTTTCTGTCATAAAAAAATACAATCATATGTGCTTACGGACTGTAATATAAATAACACAAATTCTACTATTTTACTGTGTGATCAGGAGAAGTGCTTCCCAACCACTGCGCTGCGATTCATTAGTACCCCGTGAAAAATCATCTGGTGTGTCGAAGGAAATTACCCAACTGAAAAAAATGTTCATGTATTTGGTGTTTACTAACAACGGATACGCCGTCGAGTGTCTTAACATGGAGATATTCTCACTTCTTTTCTTTTGTCGAGCACAAAGAAAAGAACATTTTAGTTAAATGTAAGTTGTGTCTTGGATCAAAGATCCCGTCTACTGCCCAAAACAACAATTCAAATCTGCCTGGTTAGGCTTTGTGTATGTCACATGTGCCTTCCTTGGTTTAGAGCTATGTTGTTATTATGCTGTTTGTTACTTATGTATGTTATGTTGCAGCTATTTAAAATAGTTTTGTCAATTTGTTCTGGCCTGAAATAAATTGGCCCTTTGAAACATATCTTTGTCTTTGTGTGTTGTATGTAGAGCACATTGCTTAGCAGAGTTCAGTGATGCAAATGCATGTCAAGTTGACCAACAGATTGTATTATTCTCCAGTGCAATAACAGTATTGAAATGAAGGCTAAAAGGGCATTAATGGGAGCTTTAAAAAAAAAAGTAGAAGTAACTAGTTACTTTTCACAGTAACGCATTACTTTTTGGTGTAAGTAACTGAGTTACTTTTGAAATAAAGTAACTAGTAACTGTAACTAGTTACTGGTTTTCAGTAACTAACCCAACACTGCCATTCACACAAAAACAAGTCATGGCACGCCAGGTTTTTCGATGTAAAATATTAATTTTATCTCGATAAAGGATAGGAAACACTGGAAAAAACACCTCCTCAAATCCTGTCAAAATATTGATTATTTCACGAGATTTTTACATTGTTATCATTTCCGATCATGTAATAGTGTGGCACGTGATAGAACAGTTTAGGGGAGGCGTGTTTCTTCCACTTGGGGGCGCTAGAGGACTACAATAAACATAGTTTTAAATCCACTAAAGCCACTACAAGTTTTCAAACAATGAAGCATCATCAGGGGATGCCAGAGGACACATTCTGTCGCAGGTTGAGAAGAAAAAAGGAGGCAAATGGAAAAGGTACATACATACACTACCGTTCAAAAGTTTGGGGTCACCCAAACAATTTTGTGGAATAGCCTTCATTTCTAAGAACAAGAATAGACTGTCGAGTTTCAGATGAAAGTTCTCTTTTTCTGGACATTTTGAGCGTTTAATTGACCCCACAAATGTGATGCTCCAGAAACTCAATCTGCTCAAAGGAAGGTCAGTTTTGTAGCTTCTGTAACGAGCTAAACTGTTTTCAGATGTGTGAACATGATTGCACAAGGGTTTTCTAATCATCAATTAGCCTTCTGAGCCAATGAGCAAACACATTGTACCATTAGAACACTGGAGTGATAGTTGCTGGAAATGGGCCTCTATACACCTATGTAGATATTGCACCAAAAACCAGACATTTGCAGCTAGAATAGTCATTTATCACATTAGCAATGTATAGAGTGTATTTCTTTAAAGTTAAGACTAGTTTAAAGTTATCTTCATTGAAAAGTACAGTGCTTTTCCTTCAAAAATAAGGACATTTTAATGTGACCCCAAACTTTTGAACGGTAGTGTACATACATATACTGTACATCAGACCTGGGCATTCTGCGGCCCGCGGGCCGCATCCGGCCCTTTGTGCGTCCCTGTCCGGCCCGCGTGAGGCCAATTATAAATTACAAAATACATTTTAAAAAGCATCTATGTCGAGTGTGCAATACAACGGTGCTGCTTTTGTTTTGAAAATCGTTATTTGTATTACTTCCGTGTGGACGTATGCGTGTGCGTGATTGTGAGTGAATGTGAACAGCTGCAACCACAAATGACAAAATAAAGTTGAAAAACCATTTATGTCGTGCGCGCAATACAACTGTGCTGCTTTTATTTTGAAAAGTATTATTTATGGGCGTGTGTCCGTGTGTAACCTGCGAGTGAAGGTGCACATGCAGCGACAAGTGATGCACGGTTTACACCCGAGACGCTAAAAAGACAAAAGTTAAATGACGAATGCTGTGTTTCCAACAAGACATGGACTGCAGAGCAACGTTCCCTCTAAGGTGCGTGCCTGCACAATTGCGCACTGCTCAAGCGTCCGCTGCGCACAGCAGATATATGCCGCGCACCAAATCAAATCCCATCTGAATTCTAAACAAAATAAACATATTTATTCTATGTAATTATGCAATGCAACTCTAAGTGACAGTGACAACAAGCGGCCCTAACGGTGTTCGTCAACACCGTTCAATTGAACATCGTTCAATTATTGTAACGTCTTTCGAGATGCTTCGAGGACAGGAATTATATCGATCACTTTATTGAGCAAAACTGTTTATATTCAGCCATAACCACACCAAAAACATGAGTAAAACACTTCTATTTCGAAAAACTAGTCATTTTCTGCCGTACAAACCAGGCCAAAACCAACTTGTCATCTGTCACCAACACGCATAGCACTAAACCACTGGTGCGTTTATGGCCACACAAAAAGTCGGACAACTCAAACACCACACAAAGTTACACTATGACTCCTCAGTCATACGTGTGCTTATTTTACTGTAATTTATTATTGATGTTAATTTATTTATATTAGTCATGGAATGCTGTTACACACACTATGTTGAAGTATTACTATTATTATTAATTATTATTATTATTATTATTATTTATCTTACGGTATACATCAAAAATAATATTGAGCAAAATTTAATTGAAATATTGTCGATGTGGCCCTCCAGCAGTGCTCGGGTTGCTCATGCGGCCCCAGGTCAAAATTAATTGCCCACCCCTGCTGTACATGTATTATGTTATAAAGGTGAACCTGCTGCCCTCTAGTGGACAATGACATGAAGTACAGCTTACAATACCAGTACCTTGTCCGTAGTTCTTCCCGATGACGACAGAAATAGCCCCGGGGAAATTGAGCTGACGACACACCACCTGAGCCTCAGCCATGTCCCAGCCGTCGTCACACACGGTTCCCCATTTGCCATCGTGGTAGACTTCCACTCGACCTTGCCACGGACTCTTCAAACCAGAGAGCTTAATGGCGCCCTCTCGTACTTCCGGGACATTCTCTGTTCAGCACAGCACAGCAGTCACGAGTCACCAGTACGAAATGTTGAATTGAAATATAAAAAAAATAATAATTTGTAGTAAATCCTTTTTTTCCCAATGGCATTTTTTCTTACACTTGTTTTATTTAACCGTCAAAAATGTTTTTATTTTTAGCTTCGTTTTTTAGATTCACTGGGACTGTTTCGACACGAAAGGGGAGGAGCAGTTGGGGGCGGGGCCTGGAGAACAAGAACCCACTTCCTGCTTTTTAGAGAGTCTCAGCTATAGAAATACTAGGCAAAACGCTAAATATACATATTTGTTCCCTAAGTATGTGTGTGTGTGTGTGTGTGTGTGTGTGTGTGTGTGTGTGTGTGTGTGTGTGTGTGTGTGTGTGTGTGTGTGTGTGTGTGTGTGTGTGTGTGTGTGTGTGTGTGTGTGTGTGTGTGTGTGTATGTGTTCTTATATTTCTACCCTTCTTGAGACATCAATAAGGAAAAGTACTTTCCATTTGAGGACCGGTGAACAAGTTAGGACATAAATCATGGTCCCAATACAGAAAAGCATTGCATCTAATAGAGAATGTCTCATTTGTACCCCCTGGTGGTGAAATTTTATCAAAATGAGGGTGGTCCCAAATAGGAGGGAATTTTCAAATTGACTGTGTCGGTTTTAAAAGTGCGCCCCCTCTGGTCAACGTATGTAATAACAAGTGTGTGTGTAAGAAATTGAAGTGCTCCCCCTCTGGCCGACATATGTAATAACAAGTGTGTGTAAGAAATTGAAATGCGCTCCCTTTGGCCAAAATTAATTTAAAAAATAAAATAAAAATATATATAGAGACACACTATAATAAAGTAAATGAAGAATAAAAAACAATTACAATCAAAAATTCCCCCAAAAAATAAACTAAAAGCAGGCTCTCACAATGTGTCGACTTTTTTTCTTATAACAGTGGGAACAATTTCTCATATTATTTCTGTTTCTGTAATATTGCGATATTTTCTCGTTAAATTATTACTTTTTTATGTAAAATTGTTACTTTTTAATGCAAAATTTGTCATATAAAATTTTGACTTTTAGCACAATACTGACAATTTTTTTGTTGTTCTTGTAAAATAGTGACATTTTTTGAGTATTATGACTTGTCATACTTTTTGTCAAAATTATGACTTTTCATAATTTTAGCTAAGAAAAATTCTGAATATTATAATATTGCCACAATTTTAAAGTTTCCTTATAAAATTGTGGCTTTTGTCGAGTAAAATTACAAATCTTTTCATAAAATTGCCAAAATTCTAAGCTTTTCTTGTAATATTCCAACTTTTATCATAATATTGCACAAATTTTCAGTTTTCCTTGTAAAATGTTGACTTGCGTTGAGTAAAATTACGACTTTTATTATAATGCTGCCCAAATTCTAAGTTTTTCTTGAGAAATTGTGACCTTTTTCTTGTGAAATTCCAACTCGTTTTTCTCAACAAGCTTTTTTATACATGCATAGTATGTATATATTATTAATGTTGTAAATACAAATCTTTATATATCTAGAAAGGGTGGTCCTAAAGAGGTAGGCATTTTTCTCAGGTCTCAAGAAGGTAAGAAATACAAACGTACAATAACGTGTGTGTGTGTGTGTGTGTGTGTGTGTGTGTGTGTGTGTGTGTGTGTGTGTGTGTGTGTGTGTGTGTGTGTGTGTGTGTGTGTGTGTGTGTGTGTGTGTGTGTGTGTGTGTGTGTGGTTGAAGTGAACAAATTGATTTCAAAACCAAATAAGGGACTTTTATTTTCAGGTCTACCTCGACCAATGCACACAAAGCAGTGTTTAAGCCCCGCCTCCTCCCCCTCCACATAAAAACAGTGTCAGTAAGTTGAAATGGGGGAAAACACTTAAAAAACAATAACAGTGTAGAAAAATAACTTAAGATTGGCATTGAAAAATATATAATTAACAAAAATATCCATAAAGATTATTTTGTGTTTTTAATGTCAGTTGTATTTTTTACAATTTCCAATACTAATACTTGTTTAAGTGTCCATACAATTTTGTATACAATACCAAAACTTGTTGGGAGTTTTCTGTAGCTCCACACATATATTTGTGTTTTCTATCTTACTGATTCCCAAGCTGTGGCTCGATCTAGTGGTACACCAAAGAATCAATTAAATATTCAAACTGCGTGTAATGTTAATACAGTGGCCCGAAATGTTAAATATACTTGTTAAACAAAACCTCAGCCTTGTTTTTTAAATGAATATTTAGGCCTACTACGCTACTGTATTTTAATGTTGGTCATTATGACGGTAAATGGAGAGCCAAGTGTTTTCTGAGGTGGTACTTGGAGGAAACAGTTTGAGAACCACTGTTGTATGTAGAATTGCTCTACATTTGCTGCGACAACAACTCACCAAATAGGTGGAAATCGAAAGCGCTTCCAGAGACATTGAAAAGCAGAAGGGGCCAAAGAAGAGTAAGGACATTCCCACGTGAGAGCATTTTCACTTCCTCCATCTGGAAATTTGGAAACAAATGAATGCAAAACTTAACTTGTGTTTAAATGCCTTGGTTGTTAATGGAACAAAACATGAAAGCCATTCACACATTAAAAAAGGATCACATGGATGACTACTTGGGGGTTAAATCACCAAAGTGATTCCCGGGCGCGGCCACCGCTGCTGCTCACTGCTCCCCTCACCTCCCAGGGGGTGATCAAGGGTGATGGGTCGAATGCAGAGAATAATTTTGCCACACCTAGTGTGTGTGTGTGAAAATCATTGGCACTTAACTTAAACTTAATATATGGGGCCGAATTGGACAACATTGAATAAGTACATCTTTTACATATCCTTAATTGTAACTGGAATGAAATACAAACATACGTTATTAAATGGGTCATCAACATATGTAATGCAAAATCACATTTAATTGTTTGATTTATTCAATTAAGACATTTATTTTTTTTATTTTTCCCATGCGGCAACACAAGAATGGTAGCAAAAGCACCTTTTTAATTATGTTCTTAAATAAACGCTTTCAGAGTTAATACAGAGCAATATAGTCATAAAGGCAAAATTTTATGATTGCATTTTAGCAATATTGTTGAAAAATAAACATACATTCATAATAAATGTATACCTAATATAGCTGTATTATTCTATCTTAACATACTACACACATACACATATACAGTATATATACACATATATATATACACACACACATACATAGTGTGTGTGTATGTATATATATATATATATATATATATACATACACAGATTGATTGTACAGATATGGTGTTGTTTCTGCTGGGCAAGTATGCATGACGCGCCTCCTACAGCGCCTTGGG
>NC_084755.1:15839775-15869775 GCF_033978785.1 Entelurus aequoreus
GCCACTCGGCTTTGAAGCCTAGCAGGAGAAGACATTCCCACCACGTTCAAACTACAACACGTCCAACGCAGACCTCTACCAAAATTAATAATCCTAAAATTATTTTATCAAAATTAAATAAGTATGGCATTGACCATTGAAAAATGGCTACATAGCTACAGCCTCTTCAGGAAAGAGAACATTAGTTTTCTATTAATCATCAAAATTAAATAAAGCAACATTTGCTTCTGAGACCCCTTATTTCTAAGCCATATAACAGATTTAAAAAATGTTTGTAAAATTGTACTAGTGTTGTCCCGATACCAATATTTTGGTACTGGTATTAAAATATTTCAGTACTTTTCTAAATAAAGCGGACCACAAAAAATGTCATTATTGGCTTTATTTTAACAAAAAATCTTACGGTACATAAAACACATGTTTCTTATTGCAAGTTTGTCCTTAAATAAAATAGTGAACATACAAGACAACTTGTCTTTTAGTAGTAAGTAAACAAACAAAGGCTCCTAATTTAGCTGCTGACATATGCAGTAACATATTGTGTCATTTATCATTCTATTAATTTGTCAACATTATTAAGGACAAGTGGTAGAAAATTAATTATTAATCCACTTGTTCATTTACTGTTACTATCTGCTTACTTTCTCTTTTCACATGTTCTATCTACACTTCTGTTAAAATGTAATAATCACTTGTTCTTCTGTTGTTTGGATGCTTTACATTAGTTTTGGATGATACCACACATTTGGGTATCAATACGATACCAAGTAGTTACAGGATCATACAATGGTCATATTCAAAGTCCTCATGTGTCCAGGGACATATTTCCTGAGTTTAAAAACATAATATAAATTAAAAAAAAAAAAGATTTTATGATGCTAAAAATATCGATTTAATCATAGTAGTATTGACTAGATACGCTCCAGTACATGGTATCACCACAATGGATGGTAGGTGTAGATCCACCAATGGCTTTTGTTTATATTGTAGCGTCCCGGAAGAGTTGGTGCTGCAGGGAATTCTGTTGTGTTGCGGTGCAAATATTCTCCCAAAACGTGTTTGTCATTGTTGTTTAGTGTGGTTTCACTATATGGCACATGTTTATGACAGTGTTGGCGTAGTCCATTCGGCCACCCTTAGTGTGACATGTTGATTAAGTATACTCTACATTCACATGTGATTAGTGTGTTCAAAGTCAAGGTTTGTCTTGACGTTGTCAACTACAGACAACATTTTACTCATCCATTTTCATGGCTCCGATATGCTGCGGTGTAAAGGGAAGCATGTAAATCTATCACGTGTTCTACAGGGACGATACTTAAAGTAATCGTACTTGATTTGTCTCCATGGAGACAAGAATTAGTGAAATTGAAGTAGTTACAACACTGCTGAATGTGGATAGACATTAGCCGCTAGCTAGCTAGTGTGGAAGGATGCAGATAGGTTCAAGAGTTCTTTCTTTTTACTTAGCCATGTTTAGAGTAACTAGTACTTTTCCTTTGTTTAGAATAGAAGAAAGTACTTTATTGATCCCTGGGGGAAATTCAGCACCACAGTTCACTCACAAAAGACAATAATAATAATAAATTATATATATATATATATATATATATATATATATATATATATATATATATATATATATATACTCTTTATTCTACCAGTCTCTCTCTGTCTTCAGATTGTCTGTTTTATGTCTCAACCTTGGAATGTGAAAACCTCCCCCATTGGTTTCTTATCAGTGTTGAGAGGGGGGGAGATGGGAGCTTTCTGTGTGTGAAAATAGTGTGTTTTTCCCTTGGAATGCCAGATCAACTAGAGCAGTGGTCCCCAACCACCGATTGGTACCGGGCCGCACAAGAAATAAATAAAAAAAATTAAAAAAAATTAAAATAAAAAGTATTTTTTTATATATTAAATCAACATAAAAAAACACAAGATACACTTACAATTAGTGCACCAACCCAAAATACCTCCCTCCCCCATTTACACTCATTCACACAAAAGGGTTGTTTCTTTCTGTTATTAATATTTGTGGTTCCTACATTATATATCAATATAGATCAATACAGTCTGTAGGGATACAAGCCGTAAGCACACATGATTGTATTTTGTTATGACAAAAAATAACCCCCCCCCCCCCCGGTCCGTGGGACAAATTTCCAAGCGTTGACCGGTCCTCAGTTACAAAAAGGTTGGGGACCACTGAACTAGAGCAGCAGATATGAATGTATTGATTAAGTTGATCTCCCAAAGCTTTGGTATAAACTTGAAAATATTCCAATTCTGTCTTGATGGTCCTTCTTACTCAGCATATATGTCATCAAAAGAACTTGGGATTGACCAGTAACTTAGATTCCCTTGGAGGAAGAACTGGTCCGACGCAACACTAGCCATGTCTTAAAGCAACCTCTTCCTGAGGGCGTTCTGCATGACACGACGGGTGGGGGACCGGTACTTTTTAGAGGCGGTATAGTACCGAATATGATTCATTAAGTATCGCGGTACTATACTAATACTGGTATAGACTTAGACTTAGACAAACTTTAATGATCCACAAGGGAAATTGTTCAACACAGTAGCTCAGTTACAATGATGGAAAGTGTAAGAATGGAAAGGACAATGCAGGTATAAATAGACTAATATAGCGTATACCGTACAACCCTAGTACTATACTAATACTGGTATACCGTACAACCCTAGATTGTACTAAGGTTGTACTTTATACCGGTACTAATAAAGTACTGGGGTACTAATGAATTAAAAACAGTACTATAACGGACATTAGGGCACGTTTTGATTGATTGATTGAAACTTTTATTAGTAGATTGTACAGTACAGTACATATTCCGTACAATTGACCACTAAATGGTAACACCCGAATAAGTTTTTCAACTTGTTTAAGTCGGGGTCCACGTAAATCAATTCATGGTAAACATGAATTGATAGTGACATGGTGACGCATGGTGACATTGCTTTTTTTTGATTGATTGATACTTTTATTAGTAGATTGCACAGTACAGTACATATTCCGTACAATTGACCACTAAATGGCAACACCCGAATAAGTTTTTCAACTTGTTTAAGTCGGGGTCTACGTAAATCAATTCATGGTAATTGCTGGTTTTACAAGCATAGGCGCATGTTAGGCAAAGCACACGCACGGAGTACTTACAAGCAGAAACCGTGTGTCGACAGAAAAGGGAGAATTAACGAACGTGGACCATGCAAATATTCTTCGGAAATGTGATTTAAAAAAAGCAAATTTGGAAAATGATACACAATGTTTTGTCGACAATTCTTGGATGTATCATCCCTATGCACCTGCAACCATGTGCTTGGACAATTTACATGAGGAACATGTAGAAACAACCCAGAGACAGTTACCGAGTAAAAAATACTGCTGGCAGCAAGTAAAACAAACAATGACAAGGAATTTGGGCGAGTCGTACAGGCCTGTGCAAGACCAATGGGTTCAGAAATGAAACTTATTCCTTGGAAATGCTGACACCGCCTGTGACCACAGGGACCGGACTTCAAGAGCAAATAGAGGAAGTGGGCAGTGTTCAAAACCAAACTGTGACAAGAAACAACATACTTGAATGCTATCTATATATTTTTTTAAATATATATGTTATTCGTTATTAGAAATAAATGTTATATTGTTGTCTATTTTTCAATTGTTGCTGCTTATTGTGAAAGGGAACACAAGCTACACTACATTCTGCCCTCCCTGAATGTTGCAATTTAGTTGGCCAAATATGTGAACAGTCCTTTGAATTAGAGACGAACAAAAACATTTGTGGTAGTTTATTGATGTTCTCTACAATGAAGTCACTGTAAAACTAAGCACACTAAGGATAGAACATTGTATACACGAAGTGCACATACATATAGGAATCATGTTTTAAAGAATAAAATAGTTTGAAATAAACTGGAGAAAATCAATAGTTATGCAGGATGAAGGTTGGCTTAATGCTGCTAGCTTAATGCTAACGTACAATGGGCCAGCTCATTGACAGCCTAACCAAAATAAGCACGGCCAATTCCAGGGTACATAGAGACAAACAATCATTCACACTCACATTCATATCTATGGACAATTTACAGCTGGGGTGTCAAACTCATTTTAGCTCAGGA
This sequence comes from Entelurus aequoreus, assembly GCF_033978785.1. Taxonomy (NCBI): domain Eukaryota; kingdom Metazoa; phylum Chordata; class Actinopteri; order Syngnathiformes; family Syngnathidae; genus Entelurus; species Entelurus aequoreus. The sequence continues at coordinate 15,843,916 of NC_084755.1, forward strand.
GTCGCATGGAGGAAAATCTATTCCCAAGTGGGCTGTAATTGTAAAATCATGCCATGATAACTTAAAAATAAAGACAACTCCTGGTTGTTTTCTTTGTTTTACTTTGGCCAAAAATAGAACAAGCACATTACGAAAACGTAAAAATCACAACTAATCCTCTGGACAAAACACTTCAAGTATGTTGAAAAGTCTGAGGAAACAGCTTCAAAAACACAAAGAGTTTAGACTTCGTCTCAGTGTATCTACAAAGCCAGGATTAAACTTTAAGTTACAGTCTTTCTGGGATTGAACAAAAAACACTATGTAAACTCATCTAGGTATGAAATACCTCCTTTGTCACGTCCACCTATCAATCCAGTGCTAACTCAACAAACCGTAAGAAATGGAGGTAAAAACTATTCAAAAGGATTCTGGAGAAGATACGTGAATTACATTTTGGAGAAAATAACAGTGGTAAACCCACGTGAGTTTACAGACCACCTCAACAGTATTGATAAGACTGGAAACATCAAATTCACACATGAAGAGGAAATGACCTTACATTTTTTGGACATTAAAATCCACCGCAAAGATGACGGCAGTCCAAACATTACTGTTCATCCAAAACCGACACACACCGACCAATATCTACTCTGGACCTCCGAACATCCAAAGGTATGGTCCCGTTCATTTCCTCTTCATGTGTGAATTTGATGTTTCCGGTCTTGTCAATACTGTTGAGGTGGTCTGTAAGATCATGTGTGTTTACCACTGTTATTTTCTCCAAAATGTCATCCATGTATCTTCTCCAGAAGGTGGGTCTGCAGTGTATGGGTGCTGGATTGATGGCGGTGGTTTCCAGGTCTTCCATGAAGACACTTCTCAGTATTGCTGATGGAGGGTCTCCCATTGCAAAGCCCCCTTTTTGTTTTATATTATTCCTTTAAAATTGGAAGTAAGTGGGTTTTTGACAAGACTGCAAACATCAAATTCACACATGAAGAGGAAATTAACGGAACCATAACTGAGGAAATTAACGGGACCATAACTTTTTTTGGACATGAAAATCCACCGCAAAGATGACTGCAGTCAAAATCCAATCCAATCCAATCCACTTTATTTATATAGCACATTTAAAGGCCTACTGAAATTATTATTTTTTTATTTAAACGGGGATAGCAGATCCATTCTATGTGTCATACTTGATCATTTCGCGATATTGCCATATTTTTGCTGAAAGGATTTAGTAGAAAACATCGACGATAAAGTTTGCAATTTTTGGTCGCTGATAAAAAAAAGCCTTGCCTGTACCGGAAGTAGCGTGACGTCGCAGGTTGAAGGGCTCCTCACATTTCCCCATTGTTTACACCAGCAGCGAGAGCGATTCAGACCGAGAAAGCGACGATTACCCCATTAATTTGAGCGAGGATGAAAGATTTGTGGATGAGGAACGTGAGAGTGAAGGACTAGAGTGCAGTGCAGGACACATCTTTTTTCGCTCTGACCGTAACTTAGGTAAAAGGGCTCATTGGATTCCACACTTTCTCCTTTTTCTATTGTGGATCACGGATTTGTATTTTAAACCACCTCGGATACTATATCCTCTTGAAAATGAGTCGAGAACGCGAAATGGACATTCACAGTGACTTTTATCTCCACGACAATACATCGGTGAAGCACTTTAGCTGCGGAGCTAACGTGATAGCATCGTGCTTAAATGCAGATAGAAACAAAAGAAATAAGCCCCTGACTGGAAGGATAGACAGAAGATCAACAATACTACTATCAGGAGACACCGAACCAAACACTAGACCTGTAACTACACGGTTAATGCTGTGCCGCCTGTCGAAGCCTAGCAATGCTGTTGCTAACAACGCCATTGAAGCTAACATAGCTACGGGACCTCGTCAGAGCTATGATAAAAACATTAGCGCTCCACCTACGCCAGCCCTCATCTGCTCATCAACACCCGTGCTCACCTGCGTTCCAGCGATCGACGGCGCGACGAAGGACTTCACCCGATCATCGATGCGGTCGGCGGCTAGCGTCGGATAGCGCGTCTGCTATCCAAGTCAAAGTCCTCCTGGTTGTGTTGCTGCAGCCGGCCGCTAATACACCGATCCCACCTACAGCTTTCTTCTTTGCAGTCTCCATTGTTCATTAAACAAATTGCAAAAGATTCACCAACACAGATGTCCAGCATACTGTGGAATTTTGCGATGAAAACAGAGCTGTTTGTATTGGGATACAATGTGTCCGAATACTTCCGTTTCAACCATCGACGTCACGCGCATACGTCATCATACATAGACGTTTTCAACCGGAAGTTTCGCGGGAAATATTTAAAATTGCACTTTATAAGTTAACCCGGCCGTATTGGCATGTGTTGCAATGTTAAGATTTCATCATTGATATATAAACTATCAGACTGCGTGGTCGGTAGTAGTGGGTTTCACTGGGCCTTTAAACAACAAAATGTTTCCAAAGTGCTGTACAACAATATTAAAAACAATATTTAAATATTATCCTTAGCTCCACCAATGACTGAATAAAAACAAAAAATAAATACATATAAAACCAATATAAAAAACAATATAAAATAAATATGATTAAAAACGATTTTAAAGGGTAAAACCAATTGAAACAGTAAATAGAAATCAAAATTTTAAAAACAGAGGACAACAGAGGACCACACAACTCACGTAGTGTTAAAAGCCAGAGAATAAAAGTGGGTGTTAAGACGAGACTTAAAACACTCCACTGTGGGAGCAGTTTGAACATGGAGGGGCAGAGTGTTCCAGAGTTTAGGGCCAACCACAGAGAAGGCCCTGTCTCCCCTGGTTTTAAGTCTGGTCTTGGGCACTACGAGCTGGAGCTGGCTCTCGGACCTCAGAGCGCGTGCAGGATTGTAAATTTGGATGAGGTCCGAGATATAAACATTACTGTTCATCCAAAACCGACACATACCGACCAATATCTACTCTGGACCTCCGAACATCCCACAGCACACAAACTATCAGTCGTGAGGAAACTCTATGGACGGGCCAACATCATAACAGAAGAACAAGATAGAAAAAAAGAGGGGGAGAGGGGTAGCCAACCAGGTAGATTTGACAGGTCTGCCTGGTTGGCTACGCCTATAAGAACAGCTGAATGGCAACACGTCACAGTGGTCAGGTGACCCTTCTGAAGAAGACTGCAGATGACAGTCGAAATTCCATCTAAAAAAACGAAAAATATGGTCTGAATACAAGAAAATTTGAAAGAGTATAAGAATAAGAAGACATAATGAAAAATTTTGAGCAAAGGCAGGTTTTAAGTTTCATTTGGGTCGAGGAGGAGGAGCCACAGTCCCCCTTTACTGTGTATCTCTTGCTTGGCCCTGGTACACAGGTAAACCGTTTGCTTGCCTAACAGAATTGCTATTGTGACTTCCAGTGGACACATTTAGAACAGCAGTTAAAAAAAAAGAAGAAGAAAAATAAGCAGCTCATTTTTATACTTGGTAAACTCATCAGGCGGGCTGGAAAAAACCTGTTCGTACGTTCGACACCCCTGATTTACAGTCTCCAATGAAGCTTAAATGAATATTTTTGGAATGTGGGAGGAAACAGCACGGTGGTACAGGGGTTAGTGCATGTGCCTCACAATACGAATGTCCTTAGTAGTCCTGAGTTCAATCCTGGGCTCAGGATCTTTCTGTGTGGAGTTTGCATGTTTCCCCGTGACTGCGTGGGTTCCCTCCGGGTACTCCGGCTTCCTCCCACCTCCAAAAAACATGCACCTGGAGATAGGTTGATTGGCAAGACTAAATTGGCCCTAGTGTGTGAATGTGAGTGTGAATGTTGTCTGTCTATCTGTGTTGGCCCTGCGATTAGGTGGCGACTTGTCCAGTGTGTACACCGCCTTCAGCCTGAATGCAGCTGAGGTAGGCTCCAGCACCACCCGCGACCCCAAAAGGGACAAGCGGTAGAAAATGGATGGATGGATGGATGGATGGATGGTAGGAAACGGGAGTAAACCCCACAGGTACACGACGTAAGGTTAGACGTTATTGTCTGTAGTAACGTCAAAATGAGGGTAGTTCACAGTCTTGAAAAAGGAATGCCTTAATTAACTTGAAATATATTTATCTTCAACTTTCTCTCCTTTACATTTGTCAAGTGTCAACTCCGATTAGGTGCTCTGCTTACTAAATCTCTTCACTATATCACTATAAGGCATTTTCAGGGCCAACACAGAGACAACATTTCCACACTAGGGCCAATTTAGTGTTGTCAATCAGCCTATCCTATTCGCTCCCAGACTTGGTCGAACACTGCGGCAAGCCCACCGTTGCCCTCTGCAGCCCACACTGGGTAATTACACTTCACTACACCATATTCAATCAATCAATGTTTATTTATATAGCCCTAAATCACCAGTGTCTCAAAGGGCTGCACAAGTCACAACGACATCCTCGGCTCAGATCCCACATCAGGGCAAGAAAAAACTCAAATTCCCATTGCTATATTACAGGGGTGTCCAAAGTGCGGCCCAGGGGCCATGTGCGGCCCTCAAGTAATTTTTTAAGGGCCCTGCGGCACATTCTGAAAATATGATTAAAAAAAAACAAAAAACATAAAAAGTGGTATAAAAGAGCAAACAGGTGAAAAGTAACAATAAAATATTGCAATGTTGACTCCAATAACACAAAGCTGTCATGCAGGCTTTTTCTTTCTTTAAAAAATAATAATGAATCAAAATCAATGTCATGAATTATTGACCTATTCAAGGCTCCAATTACGCCACATTAAATATTCCACTCTAAGATATTTTTTGGGGAAAATGTTGCATATTTTGTGTTTCCCATATAAAAAACTAAGCTGTTTTTTAAAGAAGTGCTTAAAACGAACAAACAAAAAACATAAACAACAATACAACTTATAATTGAGGGATGGATCTGAAGTTGATCTCGAGATTATTGTGTTAAAAGTAAACAGTAAAAAAAACATTCCACTTAAACATTTTATTGGGTGAAAATATTACATATGTTGTGTTTTTTCCATAAAAAAAACAGGGTTTTCTTTGACAAAAAGAGCATACAACTTAATTTTTCAAAACCTTTATATTGACAGATAGACGTAATGTTGATCTAGAGATTTAAACCTTGAATAATAATAAAGAAAAAATACTGAATAATGACACATTTTTTAAATATTTTTTTGACCAAAACCCTTTGGGGTCCCTGGGATCAAGCCTGAATGGAGGCCTAAATGTATATTTGTTTATACATATATTGTATTGGTTTTTAAAATAAAAAATATCAAAATGGCCCCCGCTAGCTTTGATTTTTCAGTGTGCGGCCCTCAGTGGAAAAAGTTTGGACACCCCTGCTATAATACTTTACAAGGATATCTCCTGTTTTTCCCGATCTACTGACTACTTTCATCCACTTTACCGCCTAACTAGTTTACCCGACGTAGTGGTTCCGTGGAGCATTTTTTTAAAAGGATTGAAAATGGAAAAAGACGGGGGAAATATTTTTTTGGTTTTAGTAGGATATTGTTTGAGGACAAACATGAGACAAACCTCACCAATTGCTAGAAAGCCCACTGTTTAATATGTTTGTGTGTATGCTTCACTGATGAAGATTTGGTGAACATCGTTTAGTCCTACTAATTTCAGCGGTTCTTGAACTCACCATAGTGTGGACTGTGACGCAACAGTTTGTTTACATGTAAAATCTTTCCCGCCTTCTTTGTCTCATTTTGTCCACCAAACGTTTTATACTGTGCGTGAATGCGCAAAGGTGCGCTTTGTTGATGTTATTGACTTGTTGGAGTGCTAATCAGGCATATTTGGTCAGTGCATGACTACAAGCTAATCAATGCTAACATGCTATTTAGGCTAGCTGTATGTACATATTGCATCATTATGCCTCATTTGTAGCTATATTTGAGCTCATTTAATATCCTTTACTTTTATCCTCTTTGTATATAATTTAGTTTTGCATGTTTAATGACACATCATCTGTGTGTAATATTGGCTGCATTTCAGATAGTTGTTTGTGTGCCATGTTGTTCCAAACCACAGCAAACATTACCTAGCTTGCCAAAGATTATAATAACTCTTTTAAAAAAAGACAGCCTGCCGTTTCCTTTAACTTGGACACACACATCTATACCTTTGGCTATTAAAAGCCAGTCTTATCCAGGAGTTATCTCACCTTCCGAGTAGCCTCTGATTTACTAATGGTATCTAATGTTGTAAAAATGTGTAGAATAAATATTATATTTCAACATTTCTGTCAACGAACGACATAGTAATTTTGATAGTAGGCTATTATAGCTATCATAGACACATACATCATGTGTTGACTTTATTATAAGACTTATATATGGCTTTTAGTTTTTTGCGGCTCCAGACTGTATTTTTGGTCCAACATTTTGGGTTGCCGACCCCTGAGTTAACCTATTCAATTCAAAGCATTCACTGTTTGATTTTTCATCGCCTCAGACGCAGGCCAAATTAGCATAGTTTAGCCTAGATTCACTAGCTCCAAAAGAGTCACCACGCAAACGCCGGATAAACGCCGTTATGGCTTCAAGGAACAATTGCAAACTTTTCTTAGACAGGCTGTCCCTGCTAGAGGGATGTGTCCACATGTTGGAACAGAACAATTAAATACAATTAGACAGCGTGGACACGCCGGTTACCGGGGGCTGCACTAGGCGTATCTGCCATCTTATTAATTACGCACGAGAAGCCATAAGAGGGCGGGATGTACCGTGTAAAATACATTGGAAATTTGGTGCCCTCTAGGCATCTGTGTAAATGTTGCATACAGCCCTTTTAATATGCTGATAATAAAATCAGGAAGCCATGACTCGCCACAGCAAAACCTATATGAAAAACATTCAAAAAAGCAAAAGTAAAAGCACAGGCACATACTGTATAAGGCAGTGATTACAAACAACACCTTGGAGACAGACACCACAGTAGACAAACCGTATTTTGCGGACCATAGGGCGCACCGGATTATAAGGTGCACTGCCGATGAATGGTCTATTTTTTATATTTTTTCATACATTAGGCGCACCGGATTATAGGGCGCATTAAAGAATTCATATTATTATTATTTTTTTCTAATGTAAAACACTTCCTTGTGGTCTACATAACATGTAATGGTGGTTCTTTGGTCAAAATGTTGCATAGATTATGTTTTACAGATCATCTTCAAGCCGCTTACTGACAGTCGCTTCTAGATGCAGCGTTTTGTGGGCGGTCTTAATTACGTGGCTCACCTTCGGCAGCGTCTTCTCCCCGTCATCTTTGTTGTAGCGGTGTAGCGTGCAAGGACGGGAGTGGAAGAAGTGTCAAAAGATGGAGCTAACTGTTTTAATGACATTCAGACTTTACTTCAATCAATAATGGAGCAGCGTCTCCTCATCCGGAAACAACCACACCGGAAACGTGTCCCGTGAAAAAACGTCCGACCGGAACTCTAGTTCCTTGGGTGAATAATGTAAACTCACTACACCGGTATGTTTTAGCGCTTTCATGGCGAGTTTACTGACAGATATAAGTAAGAACTTCACACTACTTTATATTAGAAATGGCAACAGCAGAGGATGAATGTCCCATAACAAGGAGATAGAGAAAAAGAAGAAGCTTATCGACTAAGCTGGATTTATGCAGATCCCAAACACAGATCAGCAGGTACCAGAAGGTAAGAAAAGTTCCATAATATTGCGAAACAAAACGCTAGATAATGTCTTACCTTATACACACACCATAATAATACTAATTTGTTTAATGCGCCGACAACCCTTCAAGCGGTGTGCCTTCATAGCTTACCAAAGTTGTACTAAAACATTTTGATAGACTTTTGAGAGCCGTGTGTAATGTTCTACATTTTCAATGGAACATTTAAAATGTTGGTGTTGTTTACTTGAGACATATTGCCATCATAGTGGCAATATACACTTATCTCTTATGTTTGACTGCCATCTACTGGTCACACTTATCATTACACCATTTACCGAATAAAATAGCTTTGAGGTGGGTAAGCTCAACCAAACGTATTCCTTACATTAGGCGCACCAGGTTATAAGGCGCACTGTCGAGTTTTGAGGGTAAAAAAATGATTTTAAGTGTGCCTTATAGTCCTGAAAATACGGTACTTCACACTGAAGCCGTAATTTCTCCGTTATTATTGGTCCACAGCTAATGAGGATTTGGGTAAAATAAGGGTAGTAAGTTTTTTTGGTTGCTGTGTATTTCGCCGGCGGGAGGGTGTTAGGACTGCATGGACGTAGTAGCGGCTGAGTGCATAAAAACGGCCGCAAAATTGCCCCAAAATTATTAGATTATATATATATATATATATATATATATATATATATATATATATATATTTATATATATATATATATATATATATATATATATATACATAACAATTTTGGGAGATGGTCGGCTCAGACATGGGTTCGGTTATTCATGTTTACATTGTTTCTTATGGAGGAATTTGCTTCCATATACACCCTTTTCTACTTACCAACACTAATAAAGTTTGTAAATCAAAGTTAAATTCTACCTTTTTGCTCAAAATGTCGTTTGACTTCAACTCACAAGATGAGTTCCTAAAACAGTTTCTCACACACACACACACACACACACACACACACACACACACACACACACACACACACACACACACACACACACACACACACACACACACACACACACACACACACACACACACACACACACACACACACACACGCACACAATTGACAAAATAAAAGCATGTTTTATTGTAAGTTTATGAGCTGAAGTATATTTAGAACGATATTCAGACTTATTATTTTTGGTTTATTTCGTCAGGAAAACTAACGCCAGAACGACTCCATTGCATGCTTCCGGGCACAGCTGCATATGTCGTTGGTACCAAATATGGCGCCTCTCGTTTAGTTGTCCATACTCGGTCTATACCCGACTCTGTTATGGAATCGTTGAGAGAAGGAATGAAGTTAATTATGTATTCTACTTTTGTGATTGGGTGTTTCTGCTACTATTCATCACCAAAATGACCTCAATCAATTTTCTGTGAAATTCATTAAACAGAAGTAAAACTGACCTTTAGCTACGTTGCCGTCGCCATCCGTTAGGATGACCCAAGGTACAGCCTTGTCGCCGTGGATGTGGTAGACAATGCCCGTCCTGTCATCGACACTGTAGAGCTTCCCGTTGAACACCACTAGCTCCGACAGCTCCATGCCCCGCCCCTTCTCGGCCAGGTGGCTCTCCAACACCGTCATTTCCGCGTCCCATTCCACGGACACCTTGTCGCCGTTCTGCGACACCAAAAGGTGCCCGCGCCGCATGTAGCTGAACCACGCCAGCTTCTTTTCGCTGCGCGAGTTCGTGTCCAGGTCAGCGATGACCGCGATGCGGTAACGGGTGCCGTGCGGAGTGAATTCGGGTGGACTGAGCGGGTAGGTGTCGTTGTAGCGGGAGTCGGCCCGCGGGGGGTCGCCGCGGCTCGCCTTCCAGCTGTTGGAGCTGTAGGAGCGGGGGTGCAGGCCCGTGCTCAAGTGCAAGAGCAGCAGGACCAAGGCCAGCGAGGCGGCCGCCACCACGATGGGCCGCCACTTGAGGCGGAAACGAGGGTCCGTGGGGTTGGCCATGGTCGCCAGCATGGGGAGGCCTCCGACCGAGATGCGCAGACTGTTCATGGGCGCATTGTGCTCCTGTCGAGCCAAGTCTGCAGCTGCAGAGGGCATGGAGGACGGAGGGCTGGAGCGACCTGAAAAAAATGGACAGCAGTCAGCTTTGAGTGGCGTTTTAAGATAATTACTTGTTAATGGTAAATACTCTATTAAAAGTTAAAGTTAAAGTACCAATGATTGTCACACACACACGAGGTGTGGCAAAATTATTCCCTGCATTTGACCCATCACCCTTGATCACCCCCTGGGAGGTGAGGGGAGCAGTGAGCAGCAGCGGTGGCCACGCCCGGGAAACATTTTTGGTGATTTAACCTCCAATTCCAACCCTTGATGCTGAGTGCCAAGCAGGGAGGTAATGGGTCTCATTTTTATAGTCTTTGGTATTACTCGGCCGGGGTTTGAACTCACAATTAGTGTGTGGGTTTGAGCCTAAAAACATTTTTTTCAAATGTTACGATATGAAAAGCAGTCGGCAGGGATGGAGAAGGGCCACAGTAAATCCGGAAGTAATTGCCCGGCTAATAGGTGAACAAAAACATATTTTTACCATTGGAAACTGAAATAGAAATAATCTGTTCCCGGGTCCAACTGCCCCAGTCTATTCTAGGGAGGTAACCGTAAACGGTATAATGATAAACCACGGTAAAATTCCGAAATATTAGTAATACCGTTTAATTTTTTAATTATCAAACAACCGTCATTTATTCTTGCATTAGGCAACATTGCTCACTTCCTGGAAACGCAGAAGCTACAACGGCGCCTCTGCTCTAGTGCTGTTTGCAATGGCGTAGTTTTGTCCCAGTACCAAAATGATTCCGATACTTTTCGGTACTTTGGTACTTTTCTAAATAAAGGGGACCACAAAAAAATTGCATTATTGGTTTTATTTTAACAAAAAATCTTAGTGTACATGAAACATATGTTTTTTATTGCAAGTTTGTCCTTAAATAAAATAGTGAACATACAAGACAACTTGTCTTTTAGTAGTAAGTAAGCAGTAACATATTGTGTCATTTTCCATTCTATTATTTTGTCAAAATTATTAAGGAAAAGTGGTAGAAAATTAATTATTAATTTACTTGTTCATTTACTGTTAATATCTGCTTACTTTCAATCAATCATTCAATGTTTATTTATACTTTCTCTTTCAACATGTTCCTTCTACACTTCTGTTAAAATGTAATAATAATATAATATAAAATATAATATTCTTTTGTTGTTTGATACTTTACAATCCAATACCAAGTCGTTACAGGATCATACATTGGTCATATTCAAAGTCCTCATGTGTCCAGGGACATATTTCCTGAGTTTATAAACACAATATACATTTTTTTTAAACGAAAGATGTGATGCCAAAAAATAGACGTAATCATAGTAGTATCGACTAGATACGCTCCTGTACTTAGTATCATTACAGTGGGTGTAGATCCACCAATGGCGTTTGTTTACATTGTGACGCCAGTGAGCTATGGTGTGTAGTGAAGCATGTTTTGATTGATTGATTGAAACTTTTATTAGTAGATTGCACAGTACAGTACATATTCCGTACAATTGACCACTAAATGGTAACACCCAAATAAGTTTTTCAACTTGTTTAAGTCAGGGTCCACGTTAATCAATTCATGGTTTAGCTATTCCTCGTCCTGCAGGGATGATACCTGTAAGAAACGTACTTTATTTGTCGCCATGGAGGCGAGGATTAGTGATTTAGAAGTAGCTAAAACACTGCCGACTGCGAATGGACGTTCGCCGCCAGCTAGCTAGCCATGTCTTAAAGTTTCAGTGTTAAAACTTCACCATTATCTTTAGTTTTTAAGCCAAAATGCGTCCATTCTCCCTTTTCTGTTTACACACATTGTCTGTTTGTAAGTGATTCCGTGATTGTGCACTGCCGAACATGCTCCTCTGCTCGTAAACCATCAATAACAGAACGTGATGACGGAGGTGCGGGACCGGTACTTTTCAGAGGCGGTATAGTACCGAATATGATTCATTAGAATCGCGGTACTATACTAATACCGGTATACCGTACAACCCTACAATGGCAGTAAACAACACAAGAACCTCACTCTTGAGATGTTGCCCTTCTAGTAAATGGACAAAATCTGAAGACTGAACGTATTTTGGGTTTGTAAAGCGTGCGGAGGGTAAAATAACTGAGCATATTCAGTCCATTAGCAGAAAATGCAGGAAAAGAGTCCAGACGAAAGGAGGCAACACCAACTCTGGAACCACCATCCTCAACAATACATCGAGTGCAAGGTAAGTCAACTTGTAGCTGAATGCATGATGAAAAGTGTTTGAAAATGAACATGTCATCATTGGTCTGTCAAACGTTCTTATAGCTACACTTCATTAAGTGTTACCTAAAGTTATTTGTTATTGGGCGCTATCGATTAATAGCAAGCTTTGGCAGAGCAAAATGTACTTACGTATGTTTATGTTTTGTGCTGTTAAGGACTGCTGCTACTGTACTTTACTTTTAAAACGGTGTTAAAAACAAATCCTAGCAAAAACACTGCAAAGTGTTTTGTTTTTAGAAGAGGAACAATAAGGTTAGTGTGTCACTCCGAGGCGAGAAAGCAGCTTACGATGTCAATACAGCAGCATTAGGAAGTTACCTCTCTTTGACAATACGCCGCTGAAAACAGGCCCTTAACGGGTAGCGCTTAATAACAATATCGCATACAGGGCCGTAACTAGGATTTGACAAATACTGAGGTCAAGAATTGGTTGTCCAAGAGGAGCTTTGAAAGACTGAAATCATGGGTATCCCAGCACCATATAAGTTAAAAAGTTAAAGTACCACTGATAATCACACACACACTAGGTGTGGTGAAATTACCCTCTGCATTTGACCCATCCCCTTGTTCCACCCCCTGGAAGGTGAGGGGAGCAGTGAGCAGCAGCGGGGGCCACACTCGGGAATAATTTAGGTGATTAAACCCCTAATTCCAACCCTTGATGCTGAGTGCCAAGCAGGGAGGTAATGGGTCCCATTTTCATAGTCTTTGGTATGACTCGGCCGGGGTTTGAACTCACGACCTTCCCATCTCAGGGTGGACACTCTAACCACAAGGCTATATAAAATATATTACCTTGAGCAACTCCATTAATTTCCAGAATAACAAAAGCTTTAAATGGAGCTATAACTATCACTCATCTAACATCATTGATAATGAGCATGATTTTGTAACAGTCCACTTTTTTATTAATATCCTGAAGTTTAACATATTGAACAATTTTAACATCATTAAAACTTAAATTAAAAAAAACATTTTCAACCATAACCAGGGTTCGAACCCAAGATTGTCTGCTCTGTACTGCAAGTACTAATGATGTCCACCACAGAGCAACTGGAAGTGATCGAGGAAATTTTGCCTTTCATATTTTTAAGCAGTGCAGTGTTTTCCATAAACTGCCAAGATACCTGTGGCGGTGGGGGCGTGGCCACCATGACATCATCGAGTAATTTGCATAATTTACTACAATGATTTGATTTTCTCTAAAAAGGCTCAAAAAATGTATACTTACTAAATAACAGTTTTGTTTTAAACATCCATCCATCCATCCATTTTACAATATAATTACAACACTTTATGTACATATTTATATACAGATTTGAATAATAAGTTATTCACTGAAATATATTTATTAATTGTGGTTCTTACAAAAAATATATCTTATAAAATATAAAAGCTAAAATGTCTCAAAGCTCTGCCCCTTTAATTAGTGCATACTAAATAATTTAACTTTAGCCTACTACTACAACCATATTATTTACCAGCAACATAAAGTGAAACAGAGGCAGAGGTGTCCTGCCACAGTCAGTAACAAATAAACAGAAAACAGTAGTGGTGGTAGATAGACACAGAGCTTCATCAAACATCTGATCCACTGAACAAAGAGCTCCAAAAATCTTGAACTTTAGACTGCCATCAGTTTTACTCCCTACACTTAACCATGTGTTTCCTACTGCCTGCAGACTTTGCACCCTTTGTTATATACACATGTTGTGTTTCCAATATAAATACATTTAATAAAGTCAAATACAAATAAGGCAACAAGAGAAGTATCCTACACTTCTCTTTTGTAAAGTAAATCTGAACAGCCGATATGGGCATTTACATCAACTATATGATTTGCCTGAGAAGCTGGAGAGGACAAAAAAAAATTTTAAAAAAAAATAAATTATTTTTTATTTGTGGCGGACGTAATTCTTTCGTGGCGGGCCGCCACAAATAAATGAATGTGTGGGAAACCCTGCAGTGACAGAGCATGTCGTGGCGAGGAATACGTTTGAGGTCAAATATTATATGAAGTGCCTTGTCATTCAATAATTTACATTCTAATGTGCGTGTTATCTTCTCTCCTCCATGTGGACCAGGTAGTTCTTCGGGGGAGCAAGCGTGATGTTAGCAGCCTAAAAATCATGGTTGCATTTTTGTGAAAGCTGAAAGGGCCTTTCATTAAGGGGCCCTGCGCCAAACAGCAGCCCATTGTGTCAGTGGAGACCAGGACCACAAGTGCTTACCTCTTCGTCTCCTCCCGGCAGACCGTCGTTGACCCCGCATCGAGGTATACCTCACCAGCCCCCCACACACCTCCAGATGCTTCACCTGCTCTGAGCACAAACGACTACTGCGTAAGGCTAACCTTTAACTACGCTTTCAGGATCACGGTCCAGTCCAAAGGTGCTTGTTGATCACTAAAACCTTTATTATTAACCTATGTATGGGGCAAACCCATCCTAAGCGGTGCAAAAGCTGTGATGTAATTAACCACACTAGCAGAGTGCACTGAGGTTAAGGGTCAACCACGGTCAAAACAGACCAATGATCAAGGAATGTAGAGCCATTAGTTGCCTTGGTACACAATGACATTCTATTCTGAAAGGAAACACTCCTTAAAATACACAATGTGCTTTGTTACGTAATACCGCAGTCTGTTAATAATAGGCAACCGCAAAATTCCTGTACTAGTCGGGTTCTTAGTCTTAAAACTTTGCAGTTTGAACTGCAATCATTTAAAGCTAAGGCAGTGCTATGTTGTTGTTTTACAGTGGCTAACATACTTTTAGGCCCCTTCTACACGACGGTTATCCAGGGTAAATCCCACCTAACCTTATCCTTGTCCACACACACACAATGCTCGTTTAAGACCCCCTCCCCCCTCCGTCTGCCGGCGCAACGCAACCTTTTAGGCATGCGCGGAAAATGCGCACATCATAGTCACCTCCAGTGTTGCTTTGTGTGCAAGTTATTAAATGTAACTTATCTGACCAATATCCAGTGTTGTGGTATTTTAATTAACTGGAAACCAGTGTGCTGTGGGGCCCTATTGAAGTATTTGACATAGGGTTGCACCATTTTGAGAAAAAACCTCATTGCAATTTTCCTCTCCAAAATTGTGATGGCGATCCGATTTGCGCTTTTTATATCATACAATAAATGCATCAAACTGCAAAAATAACGAGTGAAGGAAGACATGTTACTTTTAGATCTTCAATCAACATATTCTTGTTTCAAGGTGCCACACTTTAAAAAAATATACGCAATAATTTACTTAAAAAATGTTTAGCTTTATGCAGACAGACTCACCGCTTTTGTCTACATCATGCTCTTAAAGCAGGGGTGTCAAACGTACGAACCGAGGGCCGGATCAGGCCCGCGAACAGGTTTTATCCGTTAAGTATAAAAATGTGCCTGAAATTTTTGAATGAAAGAAACACCTGTTCTAAATGTGTCTACTGGATGTCGCGATAGCAATTCTTTGTATCTTTGTAGATCAGTGTAGTCAAAGTCAAGGCCCGCAGGCCAGATCTATGGCCCCCGATACCCCATATTTGATTAGTATTAGAACCGGCCCGCAGGCCACAAACGCCTGCTGCTGTTTTGCACGCACCAACACTCCATCAGTGTTGGCGCTAGGAATTTTCAAAATGATCAATCAAGTCATAAAAATGGGGTCCCATAGTACATTTTTGGGGGTCCCACTTTTTTGTAACTGTTTTGAAAACAAATGATAAATGAATGCATTATCCGGTTATATCTCACATGCTATATTGTGTTTTGGAAAAAGGTTGTCATAAACGTTACTTAATTCATTAAAAAAAAATAAAACAGAAGAAACCAAATTTTTATGCATATATAAATTAATTCAGTTATAAACATTCATTCACTTTCTTCTTTCCTTCATGGATCGTAACTTCACCGCTGCCAGTAGTTTTTTCTATATTTTTACTGTAATATTTTCAGAATGTGTTTGTTCTATTTTTGGCCAAAGTAAGAAAAAGAAAACAATCTGAAGTTGTCTCTATTTTTTAGTTTTAATGCCATGATTTTAATAGTCCGGCCCGCGTGAGCATAGTTCTTCCTCCATGCGGCCCCTGAGCTAAAATGAGTTTGACACCCTTGTAGGGATGATGTTTGATAAGGAATTATCGAGTTCGAGCCTATTATCGAATCCTCTTATCGAACCGATTCCTTATCGATTCTCTTATCGAGTCCAGATAGGTTGTTGTATATGGAAAAAAACACAATATTTGGTTTAACAAAAGCTCACTTTTATTATATAACAAAAAAATAAAATCTAATAAATAAATAAATATTGACTGTTCCCCACCTAAAAAAATAAAATAAAATAAATAAAT
The DNA here is from genome assembly GCF_033978785.1 of Entelurus aequoreus. Lineage (NCBI taxonomy): Eukaryota > Metazoa > Chordata > Actinopteri > Syngnathiformes > Syngnathidae > Entelurus > Entelurus aequoreus. The sequence continues at coordinate 15,860,269 of NC_084755.1, forward strand.
ATTGACTGTTGTTACCCAAAGTATATTAAGTGGGATTTTTCAGAGAAACAAATATATACAGTAACACAAAAACAACCTGTCTCTGTGATCACTATAGGTGTATACATAATAATATAGTGTTAAATAAAATCAGTCCCTTGGGCACAAAACTGAAAATAATACAGCTCTCCAAAAAGTGCACTTCTGCTGCTATTTGACATAACTGTTTGTTATGATGCTTTGACATTTTTGCACTTTATTTCTTTATTGAAAGAACATTCTATGAAGAGAAAAGTTATTTGCAAATGTGGTTACAATGCTAATAAATGAAAAGTTAAAGCTAAAAAAAGAAATACACTTTATTGAGTTAACATTATTTCTTTATGGGGGAAAAATGTTATGAGCTAGAGAATATAACAACTACACTACCCAGCATGCAACGGGAGTTACGAGCATGCGCGGTAGCCCCGAAAAGTGTTGCATGTTGCCACGCTGTGAAAGTAAACGTCAAGAACTCAGCCAACACGCCTCGTCTGCATTATTTATAATTAGACCGACAACACATATACAGTGTAATTTTGTTTTGTTTACAAGGAAAGAAAAACAAAAGTTAAAAAAGGGAGATATGTTGTATATATATGTATGTGCTGCGGTTGTTTTAAGAACGTTGCGACAGCTGCCGTAAAGGAGGTGCGTTGCTATGTTTCCGGTTGGTCGTAAAAGTGTTCGTCATGTGTTTTACCCTGCTAAAATCTCTCAGTAAAGTTATTCGATGGATTATAGCTTTTGTTTTGAACTTTATTACACCTTGGAGCGCTTTTTCCCGTCCATTGTTTTCCTGCTTTCGCTATCTGCGCCTAATGACTGAGCTACGTGATGTCCCACGGAGCATTTCTGGTCGGGACGGGATTCGAATAAAGAATCAACTCTTTTCCTTTACTATAGTGGTCTCGATAACGGGTACCGGTTCTCAAAAAGGGATTCGAGTCCGAGGACTCTGTTATTTTCTTATCAAACAACCGGGAAAACCGGTTTCGAGTATCATCCCTACACCCTTGTCTTAAACTAAAGAAATAACCATTAAAAACTATACAATGTTTATATTGTAATGTAATCATCCATTGTCTACCGCTTGTCCCTTTCGGGGTCGCTGGAGCCTATCTCAGCTGCATTCGGGCGGAAGGCAGGGTACACCCTGGACAAGTCGCCACCTCATCACAGGGCCAACAGATAGACAGACAACATTCACACTCACATTCACACACTAGGGCCAATGTAATCATGATATATAATCATTTAAAAGGATCTAAACTTGTATTCCTCATTACTGTAGAATTGTACTGTAATTAGAAGTTAGATACATTTGTTATCCTAAATAAACATATTTTTGCTTACAGAAATAAATCCATTAAATGTTTTTAACTTTAATAAATATTGAACATATTAAAGTGCATTTTTTTCCCAGTTGGAAATACTAGGTCGGACGTTGTCTTTTTGTCTGTTGCCATCACGGCATGCTTCTTCGTACGTGTTGATGGGATCATATTGGCCATCCGAGTTGAGGCCAAAATATTACCACAACAGAACATTTGCTTTTGGAATCATATTTGTTTCCTTCTAATTTTTGTCACTTTGCGGAACTTCTCACTGGCAAGTCGCGAGGCTCTCTGTGAGTCCCTCTCTGCCCATCGAGACAAAGATTGTGGACGACAGAAACAAAGGCTCACTGCGTTCAGTTAGTTGTTTAGTTAATAGTTCCTACTATTAAATATACGCGTTCAGGTGCTGAGAGTGAGACTTCTTTCTCCCGGATTAAATCCAGAGACGAATAAACGCAAAGCTTGACATTTCTGACTGGCAAACACTTCTGTTAGTCAAATGCTGGTGACGACAAAGGGAAATTAAACTCAATCTCGATTTGATATTGATAATCGTGCAGCACTAATTTGACATATCGAATAACAGCAATTGACTTTTTTGGCAGTTAGAGTGTTGACATACAGCGTGCTTGTGCAGTTAATCAGGTTTTTAGGATGGTTATGATTATACACTGGGACACATTCCAAATGGACAGTAAGTCAACAACTCTGTTTCTTCTGACTGGGCTATTTCCTGGCACACCTTGATTTTCTCCATTCAGTTATAGAGTTTGCAGATTGTTGTAGATTCCGTCTCTTGAAATAACTGCAAAATAAGCTTATATAGTGTTGCATTATACGTTTTTAAAGACAAAGTATTCACAGAGCTTCACTTTTCCCACATTTTGTTATGTTACAGCCTTATTCCAAAATGTAATACATTCATTTTTGTTCTCATCTCAATTCTAAAAACAATGCCCCATAATGGCAATGTGGAAAGTGTTTTTTTTTGCAAATTTATTAGAAATTATATAATAAAAATGTACATTAACATGAGTAGTCACAGCCTTTACTCAATACGTTGTTGGTGCACCTTTGGCAGCATTTACAGCCTCAAGTCTTTTTGAATACAATGCCACAAGCTTGGCACACCTATCTTTGAGCAGTTTCACCAATTCCTCTTTGCAGCACCTCTCAGGCTCCATCAGGTTGGATGGGAAGTGTTGGTTTTCACCCAGGATGTCTCTGTACATTGCTGCATTCATCTTAGTCTAGTCAGGGAGGTGACCAAGAACCTGATGGTCACTCTGTCAGAGCTACAGCATTCTTCTGTGGAGAGGAGAACCTTCCAGAAGGACAACCGTCTCTGCAGCAATCCACCAATCAGCCCTGCATGGTAGAGTGGCCAGACAAACTACTTTTTAGTAAAAAGTTTGCCAAAATGCACCTGAAAAACTCTGACCATGAGAAACAAAACTCTCTAGTCTGATAAGACAAAGATGGGAAGTCTTTGGCGTGAATGCCAGGCATCATTTTTGGAGGAAACCAGGCACCGCTCATCACCAGACCAATACCATCCCTACAGTGAAGCATGGTGGCAGCATCATGCTGTGGGGGATGTTTTTTTTAGTGGCAGGAACTGGGAGACTAGTCAGGATAGAGGGAAAAGATGAATGCAGCAATATAGAGACATCCTGGATGAAAAACGCTTTCCATCCAACCTGATGGAGCTTAAGAGGTGCTGCAAAGAGGAATGAACAAAACTGCCCAAAGATAGGTGTCAAGCTTGTGGCATAGTATTCAAAAGATTTGAGTATAAATTGCTGTCAAAGGCGCATCGACAAAGTATTGCGTAAAGGCTGTGACTACTTACAGGGTTCGTACACCTTTTCCATGGCCAAATTCATGCACTTTTTAAGGACTTTCAAGATCAATTTTCCAGTTTTTCCAGTACCCTTCAAAAGGACTAAACCAGTGTGAATCAATCCATAGCCTTGTTGTTTGAGGTCACCAAATGCTGTCTGTAGGATAAATAGGGAAAATCTGCTAAAACCTAAACCTAACATTGAACCAGCAGTTATCATTAACTGAATGGGGCATAGAAAATGAAACAGTGTTTCCGTAGACTATTCAATGTCATTGGTGTTTGCAAACGTTAACTTGTTTGTTTGTATCATCATCATTCATGTATACCGTATTTTTCGGACTATAAGTCGCACTTTTTTTCATAGTTTGGCCGGGGGTGCGACTTATACTCAGGAGCGATTTATGTGTGAAATTATTAACACATTACCGTAAAATATCAAATGATATTATTTAGCTCGTTCACGTAAGAGACTAGACGTATAAGATTTCATGGGATTTAGCGATTAGGAGTGACAGATTGTTTGGTAAACATATAGCATGTTCTATATGTTATAGTTATTTGAATGACTCTTACCATAATATGTTACATTAACATACCAGGCACGTTCTCAGTTGGTTATTTATGAGTCATATAACGTACACTTATTCAGCCTGTTCACTATTCTTTATTTATTTCAAATTGCCTTTCAAATGTCTATTCTTGGTGTTGGGTTTTATCAAATAAATTTCCCCAAAAAATGCGACTTATACTCCAGTGCGCCTTATATATGTTTTTTTCCTTCTTTATTATGCATTTTCGGCCGGTGCGACTTATATTCCGAAAAATACGGTGCATAATTCCTTACAAGAAATAACATTAATTATTGTTTACTTGTTTGTTTGTATCATAATTCATGTATACATCCTTCCTTACAATAAATAACATTATTGTTAACTTGTTTGTATCATAATTCATGTATACATCATTCTTTACAATAAATAACATTAATTATTATTGTTTACTTGTATCATAATTCATGTAGACATCATTCTTTACAAGAAATAACATTATTATTTCCTTGTTTGTTTGTATCATAATTCATGCATACATCATGTTCATTAAAACGACAACCTCCCGGCATTATGGACCGATACACCACTGTCCTCTTGGGGGCAGAGCCGTATATATGGCTCTGTCATGACAACAACCTAATGTAAGGGCTTGTGCAAAGCAAACAGATCAAGCGTGTAGCTTTCATTTTTAAAGGAAACTTATTTTATTGTATTCCATTTTATAATTAGCCTATTGACCCAGACTGCCGAGAAATATGATGAACATTTCCAAGCATTTACAAACACTTCACCCAAAATTCAAGCATTTTTAAACCTTGAAAACAAGCATTTTCAAGGTAAAAACCTTGAAAATGCTTGTACGAACCCTGTACTTATGTACATGACATTTTCTTACTTAAAATAATTTTTAAAAATAAATAACTTTTCACATTGTGGGTGATTGTCTGTAGAATTTTGAGGACAAAAAGGATTGTATTCCATTTTGGAATAGATCTATAACTAGGGCTGCAATAACTAATCGATTAAATCAATTAAAATCGATTATAAAAATAGTTGCCGATTAATTTAGTCATCGATTAGTTGGATCTATGCTATGCGCAGAGGCTTTTTGTATTAATTTTTTTAATTTATTTTTTTTAATAATCCTTTATTTATAAACTGCAACATTTACAAACAGCTGAGAAACAATCAAAATATATATGGCGCCAGTATGCTGTTTTTTTTCAATAAAATACTGGATAGGATAGAAATGTAGTTTGTCTCTTTTATCCGATTATTAATCGATTAATCGAAGTAATAATCGACAGATTAATCAATTATCAAATTAAGCGTTAGTTGCAGCCCTAGCTATAACATAACAAAATGTGGAAAAAAGTGAAGCGCTGTGAATGCTTTCCGGATGCATTGTATGCTACTTCTCTTTTCTCTTTGCAAGATATGGTATGGTCTTTAGTGTCATTGCACAAGTACAACAAAACTTTGTTTTCAGCACAAACCCTTTCAAGATTAGACAAACAAACATTGTACAGAACTACAGAACAGGAACGCTGATGGGTCGCCACAAGGCGCCCCGTGTGGGGGGAGGATGAGTAAAATAATATTTTTTACTATCTAAACTGGGCTCCAAAAGGGGTCCAGTCTGGAGTGGGGGAAAAAACTCCATAGCAAAGCACATACATGCTTCTCTTGCAGGGAGATCATATCTAAATAGTGTTTTAGGAGAGTTTATGGAACATCAATCTATGTGCTTTAAATGCAGGTGTGTGTGTGTGTGTGTATGTGTGTGTTGACTCAGTGCCGCAGGGCAGATTATGGCGGACCTCCAAACAGATGTGCACTCATATCTTTGAGCAAGATTTAAAAGGGAACTGCACTTCTGGGGGGAATGTTGCCTATCGCTCACAATCATTATGAAAGACATGACGACGGATGGATTTTAAAAAATGCATTCTAAATATTAAATAAAACGTAAATAAAAGTTTGTTTACAGCGGAGCCAATGGGAGCTCCAATATTCCGCCCATAGAATCCAATAAATAACCATTCAAAAAGCGCCAAAAATACTCCATTTACATTTCGTGACTTGGATATTAACCAAGTATTAGTAATATTGTTATTATAAATTCTAACAGATGAACTATTTATAGCAGCGACGTAATCACTTCTGTGTGTCCCTATGTTTACATCTTTGAGTGGTCAGCTGTTTCCTCGCTACCTTGCTCCCTGCAAGTTTATTGTAGATCATAAATCATGCATCTCACCTGGAAAGTAGATGTCTGAGGATATAAACCGAAAAGTTGGGACACTTTGACCGCCATTTAGGACCTGGAACTGGTAAGAACGACATTAAAAGCGCCCCCCCACTCACAACCCTGTTTCTTCGTGAGGATTATGAGACATTTTTCATTGAAATGGGAAAAGATGATCATCCCAGCCGTTTGCATCCTATTGACAGCAGACATTGTACAGTAAGTGTTATTTTATTATGTTTGTAGGCTCTCATGAAGTCTGCTGTGAGTAATACTCTGTGATGAAGAAAAAACAAGCAAAAGTCGTGATGTGTTTTTGAAATCAATGCGCCGTAAATATTAAATGTTATTATAAATGTGCCTGTTACTACCGTATTTTTCAGGACTATAAGTCGCAGTTTTTTTCATAGTTTGGCCAGGGGTGCGACTTATACTCAGGAGCGACTTATGTGTGAAATTATTAACACATTACCGTAAAATATCCAATAATATTATTTAGCTCATTCACGTAAGACTAGACGTATAAGACGTATTTCATGGGATTTAGCGATTAGGAGTGACAGACTGTTTGGTAAACGTATAGCATGTTCTATATGTTATAGTTATTTGAATGACTCTTACCATAATATGTTACGTTAACATACCAGGCACGTTCTCAGTTGGTTATTTATGCGTCATATAACGTACACTTATTCAGCCTGTTGTTCACTATTCTTTATTTATTTTAAATTGCCTTTCAAATGTCTATTCTTGGTGTTGGGTTTTATCAAATAAATGTCCCCAAAAAATGCAACTTATACTCCAGTGTGACTTATATATGTTTTTTTCCTTCATTATTATGCATTTTCGGCCAGTGCGACTTATACTCCGGAGCGACTTATACTCCGAAAAATACGGTGCATTACATATATACTTACATCATGTATATAAAATCTTAATGGAGATGTTTGGCTGTTGTTTTAGGGGCTCTATAGGCAGAATTTAATGGCTCCCATAGGCTCCATTGTAAGCGGACTTCTGATCGACTGTATTTAATATTTAGAATGCATTAAAAAAAGCCATCCATCAAGTATTTCATAATGATTGTGAACAATGGGCATAATTCCAGAAAAAGTGCAGTTCCCCCTTAAGTGGCGTTCAGCCAATGAAAATGTATCAAAAATAGATGAATTAATCCACAATAACTTCTACTTTTGTCATTTTGTTGTGGCTTAAATTTAGCTACATTTATTGGTGGGCAACTTCAGTGTAGTGAAGCTACATTTAATGTAGAACAACTTGTGACCAGTGCTAGGGTTGTGCGGTATACCGGTATTAGTAAAGTACCGCAATACTAATGAATCATATTCGGTACTATACCGCCTCTGAAAAGTACCGGTCCACCATTCCCCCGCACCCCCGTCGTCGTCACGTCGTGTCATTGCTGGTTTTACGAGCAGAGGAGCATGTTCGGAAGCACACAATCACAGAGTACTTACAAGCAGACACAGTGTGTAGACAGAAAAGGGAAAACTGACGCATTTTGGATTAAGTTATAACACTGAAACGCCCTCAGGAAGAGGTGCTTTAAGACATGGCGAGCTCGCGGCGAACGTCCATTCGCAGTCTACAGTGTTTTAGCTACTTCTAAATCACTAATCCTCGCCTCCTTGGCGACAAATAAAGTATGTTTCTTACAAGTATCATCCCTGCAGGACAAGGAATAGCTAAACATGCTTCACTACACACCGTAGCTCACCGGCGTCAAAATGTAAACAAACGCCATTGGTGGATCTACACCTAACATCCACTGTAATGATACAAAGTACAGAAGCGTATCTAGTCGATGCTACTATGATTACGTCGATAATTTTAGGCATCACAACAACTTTTTGTTTTTTAAAAAAATGTATATTATGTTTATAAACTCAGGAAATATGTCCCTGGACACATGATGACTTTGAATATGACCAATGTATGATCCTTTAACGACTTGGTATCGGATTGATACCTAAATGTGTGGTATCATCCAAAACTAATGTAAAGCATCCAAACAACAGAAGAATAAGTGATTATTACATTTTAACAGAAGTGTAGATAGAACATGTTAAAAGAGAAAGTAAGCAGATATTAACAGTAAATGAACAAGTAGATTAATAATTCATTTTCTATAAAGCTGCAGCTAACGATTATTTTTCTATCGATTAATCTATAGATAATTTTTTTTCGATTAATCGGTTAATCTATAGATTATTTTTTCGATTAATCTATGGATTATTTTTCCTTTTACCGATTATTTTTTTATTCAAAATGAAGATGAAAAAATAAATGTAGGCCCGTTTTTTCAAAAGGCATGGCTTTTATTTACAAAAAAAAAGAAGTATGGCCACTCAGTCAACATTGACAACAACATGACTAAATATTCTGTAACAATGTAAACATTTAAAACTTTTAACATTTAACAAAATTAAAAGTAGCTTATTTATGTTTTTAATGTGCAAATATAAAAGTCAACATCCAGTGCAAATCTTAATATTCTGCAATAGTATTAGCATTTCAAAAGTAAAAGTATTGCTTATTTTGCTATAAAATGTGCAAAAATAAAGATAAACATCCAATACGAAAAAGTGCAAAACGAAATATTCTGTAACAACAGTGTAAACATTTCAACAAAAGTGAAAGTATTGCTTATTTGCTAAAATCTGCAAAAATAAAGATAAACATCCAATACAAAAAAGTGCCAATCTAAATATTCTGGAGCACTGTAAACATTAAGTATTGCTTTTAAAATGTGCAAAATAAACATCCAGTCCAACACAGTACACAATAAACAATTCTACTCATTCCAGTGAGTGACTAACAGTTGTAATGAAGAAAGGTTAGCATGTGTACATGCTCTGGTTCTTTTCTTGTTTACAATATTCCCAGCAGCTGAAAATAGGCGCTCAAAAGGGGTCGATGTGGCTGGAACTGAGAGGTAATTAGCCTTCACCTCAAGCCAGGACTGCGAGTGAGCTGAGCTGCAGTTTATATTTATAGAAGGTCAACGGGCTCATAGTGATGTTGCTAGTAGTTGACTGGGAGGTGTTTATTATCATTTGGGGAGAGTCCGCTGCCTGATGCTCACCTGCTAAACACCTATCTGCTCGACGCTGAAGCGCTGACTACATGCGCTCTGAATACGCACTGCTGATTGGCTGACAATGCTTTGTGTGTACCAATCAGATGGTTGTGTGGGTGGGACAATGCTGCGTGCTGAGACAGAGGCAGACGGAGCAAAGCAGCTTGTTAACACTTTAGCTTTAGCTTAGAAACTCGTTCGGTACACCCCCGTACCGAACCGAAAGCCCCGTACTGAAACGGTTCAATACAAAACATGTACCGTTACACCCCTAGCAGATACAAATGACACATTCATGTTTTTGTGTAATGATGACAACGTATGCTCGCGCGGACGATTGACTAGTTGATGGTTTTCTTTTCAAATGTTCGTTCATAGCCGTTGTGCTGCTATGATAGGCCATT
>NC_084755.1:15874775-15877275 GCF_033978785.1 Entelurus aequoreus
TTACAAAAGAGAAGTGTAGGATACTTCTCTTGTTGCCTTACTTGTATTATGACTTTATTAAATGTATTTATATTATCATTTGGTGCAGCCGGGCCGGAGCAGGAGGGGATAGAAAGAGAGAAAAAGGAAGACAGAGGGGGGAATTGTGGGGACAAGAGGGGGATTAGACAGAGAGACAAAAACAACAAAAGCAAACACAACAACAACAACAGAGCAACATCAGCAAATACGACATGTACAAATATGATGGTAAAAGTAATACCAAATAAGCAGTTAGCGAAAATTTTAAAAAAATACAGAAATGACAATGAGCATTATTACACTAAAAATGGAGCAATATGAATACCAATAGAAATAGTGCTATTGATAATAAACAATACCAATACTTTACCTTTATTATCAACAATACAATTGTTCAAATGCAACAATACATATACGTAATGATAACTTGAGATACGAAAGAATGCAGAAAAATGGAGGGGAAGAAAGAGAAGCAACCTACATTAACCTTGTAGATTGTTATAGTAACCATAGGTTAAGCTTTGTCAGTGTGCCATGTCTTATACCCAGTTTACCCTAGGACAACAACATTAATATATGTTTGATGAAATGTGATTATGTGCATGAGTGTATGTGTGCATATGTACTTGTATATGTACAGCATGTGTATTGTGTGCTTGTACAGTGAATGTATATGTACAGTATGTGTATATGTGTGTACAGCGAATGTATATGTACAGTATGTGTATACAGTATGTGTGTTTGAACAGTGAATGTATATGTACAGTATGTGTATATGTGTGTTTGTACAGTGAATGTATATGTACAGTATATGTATGTGTGTGTTTGTACAGTGAATGTATATGTGTAGTATGTGTATGTGTGTGTTTGTACAGTGAGTGTATATGTACAGTATGTGTATATGTATGTTTTTACAGTGAATGTATATGTACAGTATGTGTATACAGTATGTTTGTATTATGAATGTGCGTGTGGATGTACGAACTTTGAGTGTGTAAATATGTACTGTATTTATTTGTATATGTATGTGGGAGCGTAGGTACCTATGTATGTGTGTATGTATGTGTGTGAGTATATGTGAATTTGCATGTACAATACATTTGACTCCCAGTGTGTGCGGGAGCCAGAGTACGGCCCCAGCCTCCCCGAGAGCCCATCCCACAAACAGTAGGTGTGGTGCCCAGGGAACCAGGGGCCACCGCCCCCACGCAGCCAAGCCGGACAGCGACAGGAACCCCAGAGCCTGGCCCACCGCGCCGCCCACAAGGGCCAGCAGCAGGCCACAGACAGACGCACCCGGCAGAGGACAAGGCACGAGAAAAGCAGGGGACAGCCAGACCCCAAGCCATCGAGAGACCACACCCCACACGGACAGAAAGGCGGGACGCCCCGCCCGAGGGGCCCGGAGACCCCCCGCAACCGGACGGGAAGACCGCCCCCGCCCCACCAGCAACAGGGCCCCCACGAGCCCCCCACCCCCGGACAGCGCGGCGAGGCCAGCCCACGGCCACCCCACCCAAGCCGGCCGCCACAGGACCACCCAGCACGGGGCCACAGGAACCACCCACTCCACCCGCAGGGACCCCAACGATGGAGATGGAACAACCAGCAACCGCCCCGCCGAGTCTCCCCCCCGGAGGTAGGGGAATAAATAAATAAAATAAATAAATACATAATAATAATATTAATAAAATATATATTTTTTTAAATAAGAATAAATAAATAATTAAATCTATTTAAAAAAATAAAAAATAAAAGGAATTAAAAGAAGATCACAGACATGCTGACACACAAGGTCGCTACCCCAACAACTGGCCGACTCGCAGCACCTCGGAATACCCTGCAGCACCAAGCTACCACAGTAGACGCAGGGACCAGACCCAGCAGGCCCCAACCAAGACGGGCACCCGGAAGGGATGGACGGCGGGACCCAGGAGCTCCAGACACGCAGTCCGGATGCAGTAGCCTGAGGCGCCGACCCCCACCCGACAGGCAGGCCCAGAACGTACCCCCAGAAATATACATACATATATATATACATACACATAAACATACACATGTACACATACACACACATACACATGCATACACATACACATATATACATACATACATACATACATACATACATACATACACACATACACATACATATACACAGTTTGTCAGCCCCGACAACCAGCACGCGCGCGCGCTGCCACCAGTCAGAACATCAGCCACCCCCCTGCACCAGACCCAGCAGCCACGGGCGCCCACACCACAAACAAACGGCAGCAGAAACAGCAGCCACAACACCCCCAGACAGCCAGCACCACCCAATCAAATCAAAGCGATCAAAAAAAAAACGCGACCGGCAACCACACGCCAACAGGATCACAGAGATCAGCCAGCGCCAGCCCGCCAGCAAGCCCAAACGCCAACACGCAAACAAGAGACACCAACACCCCCCCCCCCACCAAAAGACCCCACCACCCCAACC
>NC_084755.1:15884775-15929775 GCF_033978785.1 Entelurus aequoreus
AAGATACTTAACGTTGGAACTTGTAAACTTTTGTTATTTTTTGCAAATATTAGCTCATTTGGAATTGTATGCCTGCAACATGTTTCAAAAAAGCTGGCACAAGTGGCAAAAAAGACTGAGAAATTTGAGGGATGCTCATCAAACACTAATTTGGAACATCCCACAGGGATGAATTGATTTACGTGGACCCCGACTTGAAAAACTTATTCGGGTGTTACCATTTAGTGGTCAATTGTACGGAATATGTACTGAACTGTGCAATCGACTAATAAAAGTTTCAATCAATCAATCAATGAACAGGCTAATTGGGAACAGGTGGGTACCATGATTGGGTATAAAAGCAGCTTCCATGAAACGCCAGTCATTCACAAACAAGGATGGGGCGAGGGTCGCCACTTTGTGAACAAATGCGTGAGCAAATTGTTAAAAAGCTTAAGAACAACATTTCTCAACCAGCTATTGCAAGGAATTTAGGGATTTCACCATCTACGGTCCGTAACATAATCAAAAGGTTCAGAGAATCTGGAGAAATCACTGCATGTAAGCGGCAAAACCCGTGACCTTCGATACCTCAGGCGGTACTGCATCACTGCCGTGCGGGCGTCGTTTCGCGGCCGTTTGGCATTCAATGGAAATCCGTTAATGTAAATATGGAAGTACGCGGAATGGCCAACAGTACTTAGTGTACAATATACTGACTAGCTAAGATGCTATTCCCTCACATCACCAATTGGAGATTCGAGGAGCTAACAGGGGCAACACAAGTGTCAGTTTTCCGTCACTGAGCTTGACACTCACCGCACACTAGACGTTCAGCTCTCCGTCCGAAGTCGACCAAAGCTCAGGTGTCATCGCTGGGACGTTTCCTTGAACGGCGTCCCAACACCAAGGTTTTAACGCCTTCCAGCTTCAACAGACTGGCTTTCATTACTTCCTGCTCAAGACCGGTGACGTCAAGAAGCATCGCCAGCTGCCTTTTAGTGCACTCGGAAATTTGCACTGACCACATAGCAATGACATAGCTTACTTGTTAAATAAAACGCTTTCTACAAATAATTGCTCATGTTTGATTTGGGACGTTTATAATTGTGGCTGGTGTGTGTAGTTAAACACTGCTTATAAACTTAGCTTTTAACGTACTCTTTTAGTAAAGCAATTTTTTTATTTTTTTTTAGTAAACATCCATCCAATTCTACCGCTTGTCACAACAAACATACATTTCTAATGCACACGAAAGTCAAGGCACTTTCAACATCAAGGAAAGAAAACAAAAGCAAATACAAATAGAGTATTAAATATTAATAAATGTGAAAAAAAAAGACAAAAAGGGCGACCTAAATCACTTTAAATGTTTTTAACAAAGATATCAATTTAAGGGATTTTGTGCTCTTGATCATTCTGCAAGAGATGATTGATAATTGTAAACCATTAAGCCAATTAGAAAATGTAGGACTTATTTTTATAAAAATACATTTATGTAGAATTTTTTTTGCCTGAAGCATAATAAATTATTATGCATAGAGATGTTTGTCAACATTATTAGTAATAATGTTGACAAACATCTGTTATAGTCGCTTTCATTACTTCCTGCTCAAGACTGGTGACGTCATAGAACATCGGCAGCTGCCTTTTAGTGCACTCGGAAATTTGCAACGACCACATACCAATGAAATAGCTTACTCATTTATAAAGCGCTATTTTACAAATAATTGCTCATGTTTAATTTAGGACGTTTATAATTGTGGCTGGTGTGTTAAAAGTGTGTACATGTGTATCACATTTGTACTTAAACACACTGCCTAAAAACTTAGCTTTTAACCTACTCATTTTGTAAAGCTCCAATGCTTTCTATACCTTGCACTACTGTAAAATTGTGTAAATTTGTATCACATTTGTACTTAAACACTGCTTAAAAACTTAGCTTTTAACTCCTCATTTTGTAAAGCTCCAATGCTTTCTATACCTTGCACTACTGCCACCCCCCGACAATAATTATCACTGCTTAAATATTGACACAAGGAGTAGACGCACGGACAGAATCCTGTTCCTTTGTTGAGAGGAGGAAATTAACTATAAACTTAACTCAAAGCTTGGAAACCGTTTTATTTGGCAAAGGCAATACTCTTAAGGCATTTGAAGTCCTTTAGAGAACAACTTGTAAGACAAGCAAAAAGAGAAATAGTGACCTACGAATCAGGTGATTGTCATGTGGCTGGGCTGATAACCTAAGTCTATGAAACATTCTGACTTTCTTCACATCACATGTTGTCTAAAGTAGACATTAAATCTGAAGAAAGTCACTTGAAAGTACAACGAGGTAGCAGAAATCAATATGTGGCTTAGCTACCTTTTAAAGCAAAAGAAAACCACTCTTAACCAAACCATCGCATTTACATTAAAATAATATTTAAAATATATAAGAATCTTTAAGAAATGAAGATTATGTTTCAGTGCACAAAAGCAATTATGTTTTTTAGGTGTTAAAACAAATCATGACAGTAGTTCTTCTACTGGGACCTCAAACACGTTTGTCACCGAAACTTGTGTTTGAATTGCAGATAAATATTAAACAATACTCAATAGTTCATGTTGACAAAATACACTTCGGAGCCTTGTCATATCCTCTCAAATGGCACTCATGGTGGCTAATTCAAGTCAATACAGTGGTTTTGATATGAAGGCAAGAAAGCCACAAACCCTTTTCCTCATGCAACATCCACAGAAAACGTGTGCATGCCCAACTGGAAAAAAACAGGAGGACGGTTTAAATATCTACCTGGTGAACTTGGAAATATATAAACACCCCTGATTGTTGGAATCTGGACACAGTCTTTCAGTAAGATGGCGGCTGGTACTCTCCAGGATTCTCCTGGGTTTGGGAGAAAGGGGACTGCTGGTAGCCGGCGGGGCCGGTGGCGTACGGAGTGGGAGGGTAAGGGGGGTTGTGCTCAGTGCCAGGGTCTGTGTACTGCTGGTCCAGCTCGGTCACGCCTTGGCGGTACCTCTCGTAGGCGAAATAGGCCAGCATAGCCTGGTGAGAGAAATGTGACCATTTTATTTTTGGGTTTGTTTTTTTTAAGGTGGAATCTCAACGTTCAAAAATGACATCTGCCAAAAAGTGAGTAAAAACCATGAAAAGCATAGTAAATATACTGTGGTACCTTGCCGAGGTTCTAACTCTAAACACTCAAATCAGCGTTGCCTATTGAAATTGTAATTTTAACATGGAAGTTGAACATGCCTTTTAAAGAGGAAAACAAATGTTTTAGAGAAGAAATATAACGCATAACTACAGTACTTTTATAATATAATGTAATGTAATGATAATTATTATGTAGAAGAGATCAATTATAGTGATGGGTCCGGCAACACCGATGCATCGGTGCATGCGTCGAGCTCATAGAGCAAAACCCTGTGTCGGTGCGTGTACCGCTTTTATAAAGTCACGTGACTGATCATGAGCTGTTTCGGTCACGTGACCGATACGCGAACTGTGTCGCACTGACGCCTACTCTGTGCCCTGTGAGCGGGTCTTTTCTTGAGCCGGAGAAATAATAACTAAGAAGAGAAATCGTCTAAAATTTAATACGTTGGAAAAACTGTTTTTTTTTTAATAAAAATGTGTAAAAAAAAATTTTTTTTAAATTCCCAGTCCACAAGCATCCTCATTCACAACACGTTCTCTTAGATTTACATGTTATGATACATGTTCACATTATTTATTGACTGTATCTAAAAAAGATAAAAATATATTTTTATTTAAATGAAGATATGAAATAATCCTAAATGAAATACAATGACTTGGTTCATATTATTGTATATACTAGGTCAGGGGTCACCAACGCGGTGCCCGCGGGCACCAGGTCGCCCGTAAGGACCAGATGAGTCGCCCGCGGGCCTGTTCTAAAAAATTTAAATTAAAATTAAAAAATGTAAAAAAAATAAAATTTTATTTTATTTATTTATTTATTTTTTTTAAATTAAATCTACATAGAAAAAACACAAGATACACTTTCAATCAGTGCATCAACCCAAACAACCTCCCCCATGCACACTCATCCACACCCACTCACACAAATGGGGTTATTTCTTTCTGCTACCAATATTCTGGTTCCCACAACATAGACAACACATCTGCAAGGGACACAGTCCTTGAAGCACAAATGATTGTATAGGCTGCTGGTCCACTAAAATTTTCATAAATTACTATTTTTTATGTAATTATTTTTATATTGTTTTACTTTCTTTTTTATCCAAGAAAATGTTTTTTATTTATTTATCTTATTTTATTTTATTTTTTAAAAAAGGGCCTTTTCTTCAACAGACCAGGTTGTCAATGAAATTAGATTTGTTTAAAGGGTTTTTTGGCATCATTATCGTTTTCAACCATGTAACTTTCTAAAGTTAGAAAATACTGAATAAATGTTTTAAAGAAAGTAATACTAAGTGAATATCTGTTTTTGGCCTTAAAAATAATTTTTTTTACCGAGTACTATAATTAAATTGACTAAATCATGATTGTCAATAAACTCTCCTAAAATAACAGACACCACATTAAGCTTCATAAACAAACCAATCCTTAAACACATTTTTTCAACTTCCACCCAAAACAAAGACACAATATGACAATACCAAAACAAATGCAGGGTGGATTCAGGCTCCTGACAACAAAATCGGCAATCATCTGACTCTGTCATATTCCATAATTTTAACATTTTTCCTGTGGTTAAGAAGTTATAAATAATTTTAATTTGAAAATAACGATTTTGCACATCGATAGTGGTTTTATAGATTAGTTTGAATATGGCATCCCATGGCAACGGGCAGCCAAAAATGTCCTCCCATTTTCCATTTGTGTTGTATGAGGCAGCCTTCAAAGATTTCTTTATTAAATAAAAATTATACATTTTTCTATTTATTTTAGTTCCTTTTTGCCAACTAGAATTTCTTATTAGAGGTTTACAAACTAATAATTTAGTAGTTCCATAATTTTTTGTTTCCATCTTTTCCCAATTACTCCAGTTAGTTGATAAAATGAAAAGCTTGAGCAAGCATCACCATACATAGCTCTAAATTCATCATACTTCATAATTTTACCATTCTCATTAATAATATCATTGACAAAAATGATTCCTCTTTCAAACATATTTTTCCAAAAGAAAGGCTTTCCTTCTATTACAATATTAGAGTTCATCCATATTAACTGCTGCAAAATATCGTCTCTTTTTTCTGGCACATAAAATTGAAAACACCACTATGAGTGGATTGTTTCCTTTATGAACCCCGCCATGTTTCCCAGCAGACTCTCTGGGAGGGGATCACTTGTAAAAAAGGATACAATTTCTTTTGATACAGTACATGTTTTTTGTCCAACAGGACATTTGTGTACCACTCAATGTTTAAATACATCTTTGGAACAATTGATGCTTTTAAAGACAGACACATAGCTTCAAGGTTGAGAAGTTTCAGGCCCCCATATTCATACTCTTTGTACAAAACCTTTCTTTTAATCTTTTCTGGTTTGCCGTTCCAGACAAAATCGAAGACCCTCCGCTCATAAATCTTAAAAAAGTTTTGTGATGGAGCTGGTAATGACAAAAACAAATAAATAAATTGAGGAATAATTAACGAGTTGGCAATAGACATTTTACCATACAAGGTTAGGGATTTACCTTTCCATAATTGCATAATTTTGTCCAGCTTTCTTAGTCGATTATCATAATTTACTGAGCCTAGATCTTCCAGATTTTCTGGGACAACAACACCAAGTATGTTAACTGGTCCATCTGTCCACAAAACAGGCACTTTGCATTCCATTCGAAAGGACGTTCCCTTTAGATTTCCGATCCTTAACATTTTACATTTATCATAATTAAGCTTAAGGCCAGATTGCTGTGAAAATATGTCCAAAAGATTAAGATGGTTCCGCAAACAATGAGGAAAAATCGTATCTTTGTGAATCAGCCTTTTCTGACATGAACTTCATCAAGAACAAACACAGAACACGCCTCACTGATGCACATCTGCAAGACTCACTCAGAGTTGCAGTGTCAAGTTACACACCAGAGTACAACACACTAGTTAACAGCATGCAATGCCAGGCTTCCCACTAACTGACAAAGAAACAGATAACAGATTTGGTGTCCAGTTCAAAGTGTGACATGATTTAAAAATTTGAGAGTTTACTTTTGTATTTTACATGAGTTATTATTTGTACAAACATGGTGCAAAGTAATTCATGATTTGTTAAAAAATGTTAGTGGCTAGCTAGTTAAAATGGGATATTGTGATTTCACAAGACTGTCTTAGAAGTGATCATTTGAAAATGTTCAAGTAGAAAAATGTGCACTTAGAGAAAATGTAAAAATAAAGTGTTGCATATTGATATTTATCTGTTTCTATATATATTTATTGTGAGAAATCATTAAGATGATCAGTGTTTCCACAAAGATAAATATAATTAATTATTAATAATAACAGAGTTAAAGGTAAATTGAGCAAATTGGCTACTTCTGGCAATTTATTTAAGTGTGTATCTAACTGGTAGCCCTTCGCATTAATCAGTACCCAAGAAGTAGCCCTTGGTTTCAAAAAGGTTGGTGACCCCTGTACTAGGTCATAAAATCAATGTCAGTTGAGTCGGTCCATAGGTTGCTTGTAGGGATTTTTAATGTCCAGCAGATGTCAGTATTTAGTGACACAGTATCGATACAGTTTTGCAATGTGTCGAAACGCTTCATAACGCCTAATCAACCCATCACTAATCAATTATTTACATGTACAATAAGCTAAGTTACCTAATTGTGAGGACAGACAGCAGTGAGTAATGGTTTTAAAAAAGAGGATATTCCTACTCATACTAGCTCCCACAATCAAAGTATTGGGAGAGAAGAGTGGACCTTTTTTAGGCGATGTGCCAGGTGGGTTACTTTAAAATTATGCCTGAACACCTGGAGCTGGCTTCAGGTGTTTACAGGAAGCCGACTTAAGCGTGAAGTTTTTTTAAGCTGAACCGCTGTTAATGGTTTGGTTTCCAATGTTTAGAAAACGGTTATTTCGATCTCTTGCTATAAATATGCTAATATTAGCGACTAAGATTGAATGCTTTTTGGGGCCCTAATAGGGTTCATTCTGTCGTTCACTACGGCATCTCGCACGTAACTCATATTTATGATCGCAACTTAAAGCCAAAAAAACGCTCGTATCTGAAAACACTCGGAAGTTGAGCTACCACTGTATTCAAAACTATAAACACGTCTTCTGTCACTTCTTTTTGTCGTTTTTGTTTGTCTTTTGACGGATCCTCCTCCAAGTACATTTGGATGGGGTATGGGCCAACAGCGGCACCCAGTCGTAGCCCTCTTATATTATTATGTCTGTATATTAATACCTCTGTCAGGCAGGATGTAACACAGCAATTTTATTGTGAAGGCCCGAGGGTTTGGCCTATTGAAAAGAAACTTGGACGTACATGGTTTTCGAAAAGTCGCTTACATATTTTTAATATTGTTTCACCTAACTCTTGTATTGAATTATTTCAGTGTTTTTCAACCTTTTTTTTTCATTGAAAAACTGCGGAAGCACCAGCAGAAACATTAAAAAATTCAACTCAGCAGCCGATATGGACAGTAAAAAGTCGTTCCCGCAATTGTTGGATATGAATTCAAACCATGATCAACTATGTATCACTATAGCTCTTGTCTCAAAATAGGTGTACTGTCACGACCTGTCACATCACATTGTGACATATTAAGAGTTTTTTGGTGTTTTCCTGTGTGTAGTGTTTTAGTTCTTGTCTTGCGCTCCTATTTTGGTGGCTTTTCCTGTTTTGTTGGTATTTTCCTGTAGCAGTTTCATGTCTTCCTTTGAGCGCTATTCCCCGCACCTGCTTTGTTTTACCAACTTATACCATGCCAACTTTATTTATGAAGCCCTTTCATAACAACCACAGTTGAAAAACAAAGGGCTGTACACCACAAATAAATACAGGCAAAGGACAGACTAAAATATATAATTTAAAACAGAGGTAAAATACACACACACTATATATATATATATATATATATATATATATATATATATATATATATATATATATATATACACACATATATATATATATACACACACACATATATATGTATATATATATATATATATATATATATATATATATATATATATATATATATATATATATATACACACACACATATATATATATATATATATATATATATATATATATATATATATATATATATATACACATACACACATATATATATATATATATATATATATATATATATATATATATATATATATATATATATATATATATATATATATATATATATATATATATACAGTGGGGCAAAAAAGTATTTAGTCAGCCACCCATTGATTGTCAATGGGTGGCTGACTAAATACTTTTTTGCTCCACTGTATATATATATATATATACATATATATGCACATAGAAAAAGCAGATAAAAATGATCTTAAGAGCAATTTGTTAGATAAAAATGCAGTTTCTACATGTAAAGCGACTTTGGGTACTTAGAAAAGTGCTATATAAATCCCAGGTATTATTATTATTAGTTAAAACTGTTTAAACAGTTCAAATATTTAGCAATCAAGACTATTTAAGTGTTTTTTATCCTTCTTTGTGTGGACATATTTTACTGTAATGTCATGTACAAATGTACTTTGTGGATGCCGTCTCTGCTCCGCATGCTGTAAGTCTTTGCTGTTGTCCAGCATTCTGTTTTTTTTTACTTTGTAGCTAGTTCAGTTTTGCATAGCCTTCCCTAAGCTTCAACGCCTTTTCTTAACGGCACTTGCCTTTTGTTTATATTTGGTTTAAGCTATAGATACCTTTTTACCTTCACGCTGCCTCCCACTGTCGTCTGCATATTGTGATCACCATTGCGTATTATACTCAATGGTTAACTGGACATCTTTATGTGCTCGACGCCTCAATCATTGGTATGTTTTCATCTACAAAACCATTCTGGGTATCACTCCATCTTATCTGTCTTGTCTTTTAACAAAGAAACAAGGAAGTCACAATCTTCGTTCAATGAATGTTCTGCAATTTGTCGTCCCCAAAGTAAGAACTGAACTGGGCAAGAAAGCATTTAGGTTTTCAGCACCGAAGGCTTGGTATAACCTACAATCGAATATTAAACTTCAAACCCTTGTTACATTGAATGAGTTTAAAGCTTCTGTGAAAGGACTGCAGTCTACCTTGTCTGTATGCATGTGTCATGTTGTAAATGTGATGTTTTATGTGTTGTTTACTGTTTTTAATGTAACCTTGCGGCTGCCCTCTTGGCCAGGTCTCCCTTGGAAAAGAGATCTTTGATCTCAATGGGATTTTTACCTGGTTAAATAAAGGTTAAATAAAATCACGACAAACCATGTTCCCGACATTTACAAAGCAATGATCTACCTGCTGCCACCTACTGATATGGAAGAGAATAACACGGTTACTCTGCCGAGCTCTAGGCAGCACCGACACTCAACAACAACACATTATTTGCGGATTATAATTACTGGTTTGCAAAAATTATTTTTAACCCAAATAGGTGAAATTACATAATCTCCCACGGCACACCAGACTGTATCTCACGGCACACTGGTATTAACTCCAACATATATTACAATATTCAACTTCAATCACGGTCTATGAACGGAACTCATCCACAACCTGAGAGCCATCTCCGCAGAACGTGTCTGTCCTGGCTGCTCAATTCAATATGGCTAAAGGGACAATAAGTAGACACCAGTATTACAAGAAGAACATAGTGTTTAGAGGTCATGTAAAGAGACTTACTTATTTTTGACAGTGAACTGTGAAGAACCTTAAAAATGCCAGGAGTCGACTTGCCTTCAGCAAGCGTCCTCTGTTAACTATTTACTACACATGTCGGAATGTTAAAATGTTACTTCAAACTCTGCCTGTAGTGTTTAATTTTGGCAACAGTTTGACTGTGGAAGAACTTTTCCCCCTAATATTCTGCTGAACAATTTTACATACACTGACAATAAAGACAATGTGTTTAATCTTCCAAATGTGGGTTGGGTGAGGCTCACCCAGGTGAGGATGGAGAAGAAGGAGAACGTCAAAACGGCTCGTGCAGCATCAGCCGGGACGGCGGTGTCAGTGGTCAAATTCCACTGGTTGGTCAGGACACAAAAGCAGATGAACCACAGGAACGTCCAAACCCCTGCGGCACATTAAAACAACTCAAACCTTGTTCATTTCTGGTATTCAGGGCGCTCTCACCTGAGAAGCCCAAGTCTCCGATGATGATGTATCTTCTCTCCTTGGCGTTGCTGATCTGCTCGAAGTAGGCGTCCGTAACCAAGAAGGCGACAGACGCCAAGAAAGCGAGGACTCCTATTCCCACGCCGTAGCTGCAAGCGCTGTCCCTATTGTTAAACATGCATGTGGCGTCCGGCTTTAGGGCTGAGTTGACGTAGCCCTCAGCTGTGATGGTTGCAAAAACCACGATAGAAAAGACCTAGAAAGAAGGAACATGTGACTTGATGGATTGGACTAACATTGTCTTTAGTTGCTGCAGGGCTGTGTGACTTTTCTCACATGCTTGACAGTCAAGGAGCACTTACTTATGTCAAAAGGGAAAAAATATTTACAAAAAATATCACACTTAGGCACGTGGTAATGGCAAAGTTTGTTTTCAATTCGAACATCACATGTTTACCAGTGCACAATAAAACAGAAAAGGAGTGGGAAGAAGCAGAGCTTATTGAATGTGTGCCTCAGCAATCACTCAGTCTGTTGACATCCTGTTTAACATATACCATGTTTGCATTTCTTATGGAAATACATTTAAATGGTATGGTTAATATAGTTTGTGGACTAATAATTAATACATTCTGGATAAATGCTTCCTCTGTATGCCTTGTAAACACCATAAGCTTGCACTATTTCTTACTTATACTGATTATTTCTTACTTATACTTATTTGATCTGCATATAATTATGCGGAATCAATAAATAAGTGGACATAAGACTAATTCTACCATAATTTTTAAAACACATTTATACATAGAATAGTTGCTCTTACATTGTAATTGTCACTAATTGATAATACTTTAAAAAATATATATATATCATACATAGGGATGTCCGATAATGGCTTTTTGTCGATATCCGATATTCCGATATTGTCCAACTCTTTAATTACCGATACCGATATCAAACGATACCGATATATATAGTCGTGGAATTAACACATAATTATGCCTAATTTGGACAACCAGGTATGGTGAAGATGAGGTCCTTTTTAAAAAAAATTATAAAATAAAATAAGATAAATAAATTCAAAACATTTTCTTGAATAAAAAAGAAAGTAAAACAATATAAAAACAGTTACATAGAAACTAGTAATTAATGAAAATGAGTAAAATTAACTGTTAAAGGTTAGTGCTATTAGTGGACCAGCAGCACGCACAATCATGTGTGCTTACGGGCTGTATCCCTTGCAGACTATTGATGTATATTGACATATAATGTAGGAACCGGAATATTAATAACAGAAAGAAACAACCCTTTTGTGTGAATGAGTATAAATGAGTGTAAATGGGGGAGGGAGGTTTTTTGGGTTGGTGCACTAATTGTAAGTGTATCTTGTGTTTTTTTATGTTGATTTAATAAAAAATAAAAATAAAAACCGATACCGATAATAAAAAAAACGATACCGATAATTTCCGATATTACATTTTAAGCATTTATCAGCTGATAACATCTCTAATCATATATATATATATATATATAGATATATCTATATCTATATATAGATATAGATATATCTATATATATATACATATATATTTATCATTTATTTATATATATATATATTAGGGCTGCAACTAACGATTAATTTGATAATATATTAATCTGTCGATTATTACTTCGATTAATAAACGGATAAAAGAGACAAACTACATTTCTATCCTATCCAGTATTTTATTGAAAAAAAACAGCATACTGGCACCATACTTATTTTGATTATTGTTTCTCAGCTGTTTGTAAATGTTGCAGTTTATAAATAAAGGTTTATTAAAAAAAATAAAAATAAAAAAATAAAAAAAATAATTTTAATAAAAAATTAATTAAAAAAAAAACTCTGCGCATCGATTACTAAATTAATCGGCTATTTTAATAATAAATTTTAATCGATTAGTTGTTGCAGCCCTGATTATTTACACATATACATATATATATATATATACATATATATATATATATATATATATATATATATATATATATATATATATATATATATATATACACACACAGTCGTGGTCAAAAGTTTACATACACTTGTGAAGGACATAATGTCATGGCTGTCTTGAGTTTCCAATAATTTCTACAACTCTTATTTTTTTGTGATAGATTGATTTGAGCACACACTTGTTTGTCACAAAAAATATTCATGAAGTTTGGTTCTTTTATGAATTTATTATGGGTCTACTGAAAATGTGACCAAATCTGCTGGGTCAAAAGTGTACATACAAAAATGTTAATATTTGGTTACATGTCCCTTGGCAAGTTTCACTGCAAAAGGCGCTTTTGGTAGCCATCCACAAGCTGATGGTTGAATTTTGGACCACTCCTCCTGACAAAATTGGTGCAGTTCAGTTAAATTTGTTGGTTTTCTGACATGGACTTGTTTCTTCAGCAGTGTCCACACATTTAAGTCAGGACTTTGGGAAAGCTACTCTAAAACCTTAATTCTAGCCTGATTTAGCCATTCCTTTACCACTTTTAACGTGCGTTTGGGGTCATTGTCCTGTTGGAACACCCAACTGCGCCCGAGACCCAACCTCTGGGCTGATGATTTTAGGTTGTCCTGAGTAACTTGGAGGTAATCCTCCTTTTTCATTGTCCAATTTACTCTCTGTAAAGCACCAGTTCCATTGGCAGCAAAACAGGCCCAGAGCATAATACTACCACCACCATGCTTGACGGTTGGTATTGGTGTTCCTGGGATTAAATGCCTCACCTTTTCTCCTCCAAACATATTGCTCGGTATTGTGGTCAACAGCTCAATTTTTGTTTCATCTGACCACAGAACTTTCCTCCAGAAGCTCTTATCTTTGTCCATGTGATGTCAAACAAACAATATATATATATATATATATATATATATATATATATATATATATATATATATAACAAAATTATAATACAATTCGAACGTCATCTATCAAACCAGTTTTTACTCTATGGTGTTGAATTTAAGAAGTTCAAGGCAAAAAAGAGTGAAACGTTTGCATTTCAACGTTTTTTTGTTGTGTTTTTAGGAAAAAAAACACATTTAAAAACAAAAATAATCTACGTCATTCACGTTGCGACACAACATGACACATGCTAAAGTTAACTGCCTCCAGCTAATCACGACAGTCGATTAAACATTTTATTTCCCTGATATTAATAACACTTAAAATACTTGCCGGCGTACTAATTCATATTTTATTGAGCAAATTAGTCAAGTTTAAAAACTTGGTGTCACCTGTAGCAGCTGACATCTGTTGACAGCTAACGTTGCTAACGTAAGCTAACGCCGCCCGGAGTAGTCAACTCACCCAACTCAGGAAACGCAAAATAGTTTGTGGCTTTTTTGCAAATCTTTCCAAATCGAAAGCACCGCCGGCCAGCGGGGCGCCGTAAGCGCTACTTTGCATCTTTTATTTCGTGAATCGAAACAATATGTCGCCGAAAAAAAAAAGGTTTTGTCAACTACCCGGAAAATTGTTCTTGTTCGTTGCGACGTCACACCGTTTCCTGAAAACTTTACCGAGCCCGCCCACACTCTGATACGTTCGCGGGCCCTCGGAAATACTTTGATACAAGGAACGACGTCACAAGCAAGAACAGCACAGTTACGTTCAGGTGCTGTGATCAAGCCTCCCTTGCAACTTTAAGCTCAATCGGAACATTCAAAATAACTTTGGCGTCCCCATAATAACACAATAACTGCTACTGGGATTTATGTTTGTTCACTAGAGATTTTGACGCAGGAATATATTTCTTCTTAGTTCTGTTTTCCTCAATTGAATAATTTTCAACATTTTTTCAGGTTCCGGTTGGTTTATTTTATACACAGTTTCAAAATGGTGCATCACGTTACGTTCTCGTTACAACTCTCGTTACACTCTCCTAAACATTAGCTTTATTTTATGTGTTTTTACTACTTGTGTGCTGCTTCTGTTTTTATAATACGTGTTTACAGTTGCAAAAGTCTATTTGTCTGGTTCAGGGGTCCCAAAACTACGGCCCGCGGGCCAGATCTGGCACGCCAAGATTAGATTAGATTTTCTTCATTTTGGAAAAACAACAATAGAACTGTTTGTAAAAAAAACAAAAAAAACAAACAGAACACTTATTTGAATCAGGGATACATTGGTGATTTTTATAAAGAATGAGGAATTGTCACAGAATGTAAGGTAAAGTCTGCCAATCTGTACTTTCCATGCACTAAATTAGTCTGATGATTTTCAACAAATTTGACCTCTAACTCAATGATTTACAGATTCAAAAGTACCACAGTATTCAGTCAGTGGCGGACTATGTGAGGTTTTCCACAGAGCAGACAAAACCGACTGGGCAGGCCCTCACCCAAGTGCAGGTCAAGCGGGTTGTGAGTTTAAAATTGAGGTTGTGGTTGAATAACCCTTGCATTTTTGCCAATTTGTAACCTTTTTTTTGTTTCAGTTAGAGGACGATTTAGAAGACAAGTTTGACGCCGGAGCTGCTGCGCCTTGTCCACGCCGTTCCATTGGCCTTGGCTACTTACTGGAAGGATCTCAGTGGCCAGAGGATGAACTGGAATAAAATAACATTTACAATCTAAAAATAGTATTTAAACAATCTATATTAAATTGAATAACGGCTTGAAATTGAATAATTGTTATTTTGTACGTAACAATGATTTGTACAATCTGGATGTAAAATCCATGGACAACATAACAGTTATTTATACTACATTACCACTAATAAATGTAAAGAAAATAATTGTTTTTCATCATGTATTCATTGCAATTTCTGACTGTGAGTACTACATATCATTTTTGCATACCTATTTGTAACATTTATTTATGGTGGAGAAATAGAAACATAATACATTTTAGATTTGTGTCCAAATGAAAATAAGCAAATCGCCATATTTTATTTTTACATGAAATACACATATTTGCATTGTAAAAACTGTGTTTGTCTGAAATCAAGACAGAAAGACAAACAATTAATATCTAGAACACATTGAAAAAGTAATGTGGTATATAAAGCTTTTAATTGTTTTTTTGTTCTATTTTCTTTCAATTGTTATTTTGTTTTTTTTATTTTGTTCTAATAGTTTTGTTTCAATATCTTGATTAGGCTACTTCTCGAGAAAATAATTTTCTATGTACATATTTTGAAAAATTTGCAGAAGACGTGTTTATTTTTATGTTCAGAGTGTTAAAACTTCTGTATCATATTACTGTTGAAATAAAGTTGGGGAAAAAAACAACAACAATTTTCTCCAGGAACTACTCCCACTGGATTAAGGATATCAAATTATTAATAACATCTTAAAAATAGTTAAAAAATAGAAAATCCCTTAAATTATTATCTTTATTGGATGAGTTTAATGGTTTACAATTGCCAATCACATGTTGGAGGATGATTAAGAGTACAAAAGCCCTTAAATTGATATATTTGTTAAAAACATTTAAAGTGATTTAGGTAGCCCTTGTGTTTTTTTCATATATTGTATTATTATTTAATACTCTCTGTATTTGTTTTTGTTTTCTTTCCTTGACATGTTTCGCTGATGTTGAAAGTACCTTGACTTTTGTGCGCATTATAAATGTATGTTTGTTGTTCAATAAAATACAAATAAAAAAAATACAAATAAAAAAAACTTCCATCCATCCATCCATTTCTACCGCTTGTCCCTTTTGGGGTCACGGGGGGTGCTGTGGGAAAACTTCCATCCATCCATTTCTACCGCTTATTCCCTTCGGGGTCGCTGGAGCTGTCACGCCCCTATCTCAGCTACAAGCGGGCGGAAAACTTGTTCAATAAAAAAATAATTGTCGCAAGTTGATTGCGTCACAGGTCGTTCTCCAATCACAGCGCCGAGCGCCAAGTTCCTGTAAAACAAAACATCAACAACATGGCGGAAAAAGACACGGAAATTACATTTAAGAAGGTAGCGTCTCTTCTTACGAGCCTTTCACTGTTTGCTGACTTCATTTTGTAAAAACTAAACGGACTGTTAATAAAGCCTTTCCTCCTAGAAATAAACGTGTTTGTCAAGTGTTATTCGGCATTTACGCCAACACGTCAAACCTTAACATCTTGAATTAAGAATAAAACGTAGCGTTTCGCGGCAACTAACTGTGTATTTGTGAACGACGAATAACTATAATATACGTAATTATTTAAAACTAATTAGGCTATTTATGGTATGCAGTAGCTGTTGATACGAGGTCTGGTTGGGGTCTACAAAAGCGTGCTTTAGCTTAGCTAGCATGTACTCAACGATGTCTTAAGTGTTATTTGTTGTTAAAACATACTTCATAAAAACAAAATGAGCAGTGATTTAATTGTGTCTAACCCACAGGATACAGTAAGCAAACTGTTATCAAGCTGCTTCAAGGAGGACAAAACCAGATGTGAGTTGTGTAAAGTTACCTTGATGTTCATTGTTGTCATTCTTCATCTCAACCTTTATCTGTTTTACAGTAAGTGGCGAGGCTGCACTGCTCATGGCGGATATGCTGAGAATATTTATTCAAGGTTTGTTCGTGCGGGCGGCGTGGCTCACTCAGATTGTGTTGGGGTTGTCCAGAAATGTTAGGGTTCCTGGTGCGAACCCCACTAACACCACCCTAGTGGCTGCCGTTGTGTCCTTGGGCAAGACACTTTACCTACCTTGCTCCTATTGCCACCGACACTAGTGTTTAAATCAGGGGTGTCCAAACTAGGGCTGGGCGATATGGCTTTTTAAAAAAATCTTGATATTTTTAGGCCATATCGCGATACACGATATATATCGCAATATTTTGCCTTAGCCTTGAATGAACACTTGATGCATATAATCACAGCAGTATGATGATTCTATGTGTCTACATTAAAACATTCTTGTTCATACTGCATTAATATATGCTCATTTTAAACTTTCATGCAGAGAGGGAAATCACAACTAATTCAATTTACCAAAACTGTATTTACTAAACAGTTATTAAGCAGTGGCACAAACATTCATGTCATTTCCAAAACAGAAAGTGCAAGATTGTTAGAGACATTTTAAAACAAGCTATTAGTGCACTTTTGTGCATGATGTCACTAAGATGACATATCAAAACACTAAATTAAAGTGCACTTTTTGTACAGAACGCCACTACAATAGTTTAAAACAAATAAAGTGCACTTTTGTGCATGATGTCACACAAGATAGTTCAATAACTGTAAAATAAAAATGAGCTGTATAATTGGAAATCAAATAGTGTATGTCCTTCACTATGTGGTAGGTTCCTGCGGACGTTATCTCCTTCTGTCGTGGACTATTTTTTTCATACGGTGTTGATGTGGAAATGGTTGCCTCTGCATTTTGTGGGTGTGGCACTGAACGGAGATGTTGACAAGCGGAGTAAGCACTCTTCATTCTCTAGCGGATGACTTTTCAAATGATGCTACATATTAGCAGTAATGCTACTTTTTGTAGCAACGCTTTCGCCCCACACTTGACAAATTACGATTGTCTGTTCGACATGTTCCCACTTGAAGCCAAACCACCGCCAGACGATGGACCCCGTGCTGTTTTTCTTAGGAATTAATTCTTCCTTCATTTGTTACCAGATTCGCACCTTCTTTCTCTCGTATTACCACTGGAACCACAGCTAACTTTAGCCAAGCTGCTACCTCTCTGCTCAATGAGGGCGTATACGTAAGTGATGTATATGTAAGAAGGTGCGCTTGTTTAAGTCTCTGTGAGAAGGAGAGACTAGAAAGAGTGAGAAGAGCCTGTAGTGTAATGCCTGCAGCTAAAAGCAACTGCGTGAGAACGTATACTCGGATATCACAGAGACAAACCCGCAATATATCGATATATCGCCCAGCCCTAGTCCAAACTGTGGCCCGCGGATAATTTATAACGGCCCGTGGCAAATTCTACTAGTGGTGTGCCGTCAGGGCCAGCAAGGCCTTCTCTACTGGCCTTACATAACCAGAAATCATGATCATAATTAAAGATACAATTATTTTTTAATTTACTTTACCTAAATATCTAAAAGTATTCATATTGTCTTCATGTCATATTATGCTTGTCCAGCGCTGTTGTTTTTAGTTTTAGTTTGTATCCAATCAGAATTCAGCTAGCTTATGTTGCCATGCTGTACCAAATCTGCTAAAGGCCTTCAGAATCAACAATGCGGGCGTCCGTGCACTGTAAGCGATCGGGGACATACAGTTGATAGACAGTTGCGATAGCCAATCAGACCACGAGTTGTTGTCAGTGAGGCCTTCTAGATGGCCTCACGTTGAACGTGACGTTTGCGCGTCCTGTGATTGGATACTCATCGGGACCGTTAGCGGATGAATTTGAGAACACAGAGTTGAGAGACAGTTGCGATAGCAGTTGTTGACAGTAGCCTATCTAGGTAGCCTGATGTTAACGAGACTTTGAATGAATACTTACTTGTCATTCCAAAGTGAGTATTCATTCACAAGTTTTAATTTAGCAGGGAGCGGGAAGTGTTGCGCCGTAGCCAGAGAAGGAGAACAAAACGTTGATTAGGTGGCAGATATATATTTGCAAGGCCGTTTTCAAGAAGGATATTTAAAGAGAAACGACATCTTGTGAGACGATGTCGGCCAACCTTGTAAGCTAGCTCAGCTGTTCTGGCGATGACATGGGGAACGGCGTCGAATAGGTCCTACTATTTGTGAGGTCAAATATTTAATTTTTTCACTTTTAATATGTTTTTTGCAATTTTAATTTTCACAGAACAACGCAAGATATGTTTCAATTGCTGATGCGTTTTAACTGATTTTTAAATGCGCCAGAAAAGAACCTGTTGTGTATATTGTGGATGTGATTCAATGCCCAGTAGGGCGTAAATGTGTTTCTGTATAGTATTTCTCCAGCAATGGTCATGTGGGGACATAAATGATGGTATTTTGAGAGGTAATCATTGAAGTCGGACATCACTGAAGGCCTGGGTGGGAAACGCACGGCCCGCCACTGAATTCTACAAATACTATTAAAAAAAAATATATATATATATATATATATATATATATATATATATATATATATATATATATATATATATATATATATACCTGGAATAAAAGAAAAACAGGTGAAATGTAACAAGAACAAATTGAACTCAACTCAACAAGTTGCAATGTTGACTTTAATAACACAAAGCCGCCATGAAGGATGTTTTTTGTTGTTGTTTAAAGCTGTCATTAGTCAAAAAATAATAAATGAATCAAAATCAATGTTGTTACGAATGGTTGACCTTTTCAAGGCTCCAATTACTTCAAATCAAATATTCCACTTTGAAATATTTTTTCGGGAAAATATTGCATATTTTGTGTGTTTGCCATCTAAATAAATGATACATGGGTTATACTTGTATAGCGCTTTTCTACCTTCAAGGTACTCAAAGCGCTTTGTCAGTATTTCCACATTTACCCATTCACACACTGATGGCGGGAGCTGCCATGCAAGGCGCTAACCAGCAGCCATCAGAGGCAAGGGGTGAAGTGTCTTGCCCAAGGACACAACGGACGTGACTAGGAAGGTAGAAGGTGGGAATTGAACCCCA
Organism: Entelurus aequoreus; assembly: GCF_033978785.1. Classification (NCBI taxonomy): domain Eukaryota; kingdom Metazoa; phylum Chordata; class Actinopteri; order Syngnathiformes; family Syngnathidae; genus Entelurus; species Entelurus aequoreus. Next base: position 15,904,639 of record NC_084755.1, read on the forward strand.
GTAACCAGCAACACTCCGATTGCTGGCACAGCCACTCTACCAACTTCGCCACGCCGTCCCTAAAGCCAAAGTTTTCTTTGACAAAAAGTTAATCAAACAACAAAAAAAACCATGAAAAAAAACAATAAAAACTCATAGTCGTTGGATAAATCTGAAGTTGATGGACGAAGTGGCTGGGGAGAGGAAAATCTGGGCTTCCCTGCTTAGGCTGCTGCCCCCGCGACCCGACCTCGGATAAGCGGAAGAAGATGGATGGATGGATCTAGGGACCTAAGCGTTTAAAGTAAAAAAAAAAAAAAGTATGACTTATTTCAAACAAAATTATAAGTAGGACTGTTTTGGATCTCCAATATTTTAGTGATTTTTAAAAAACATTCTTATTGCTCTAAAAATGAAAATGTATAAAAATCAATGTTAGGACTTATACACCTATTTAAGGCTTCAATTACTTCACATCAACTATTCCACTTTGAAGATTTTTTGAGGAAAATATTGCATATTTTGTGTGTTTGCCATATAAAACCAAAGTTTTCTTTGACAAAAAGTTCATTAAACAACCAAAAAAAAACATGAAAAAAAATAATAAAATCTTAAACTCGTTGGTTAGATCTGAAGTTGAGCTAGGGAACTAAGCGTTTAAAGTTAAAAAAAAAGTATGATTTATTTATAGAAATATGAGTAGGATTGTTTTGGATGTCCAATATTTTAGTGTTTTTTTTTAAACTGTTATTGCTCAAAAAATGTAAATTAATTAAATTCAATGTTAGGAACTATAGACCTATTTAAGGCGCCAATTTCTTCACATCAAGTATTCCACTTTGAAGATTTTTTGGGGAAAATATTGCATATTTTGTGTGTTTGCCATATAAAACAGGGTTTTGACAAAAAGGGCACAAAGCCTAAAATAAATAATTCGTTATATCAACAAATAGACCTGAGTTTTAAACGTTGAATAAAAAGATTAATATACGACTTATTTTTGAATGTTTTACGACTGAGACCCTTCCCAGTCCCTTGATGGGAGCATATATATATTTTGTTTTTATGTTCAAAATTCTTGTATTCAGACATTTTTTGTGTGTGTGGAAGAGAGATTTTCTAATCTGCTGACAATTTCGGCTGACACTTTAAGCCCTGTCAGAGCTGTCTTAGTTTACTGGTGTGAAGTGTCTAAAAACAGCTGAGCGTGTCGGGAAAACTTTCAAAATAAATGTATTGGTTTTGAAAATGAAAATGATCCAAATGGCCCCGCATGCTTTGATTTTGGAGTGTGCAGCCCTCAGTGGGAAAAGTATGGACACCCCTGGTATAAATGTTATTATTATGAATTAGTTGATAAGTGTACCATCTGATTGTGGCAGAAGCGGCTGTGCGATCGATGAAACAAGCTGGAAGTGAAGACTGTGACCAAGTGGGCATCGAACACTTTGAAAAGATCCTACCTCAGCTGGTATGTAGCTATGCACTAACAACTTTTCTAGCCTGTTGGTCCCTATTTCTGTGTGTTTGGGATCCCTATAAATCCCCAAATTTGAAACCATGGAGGCAAGGCGAAGATATTTATAAAACAATCTTGCTTTCTTCCAAATGTAAGACTTTAGTGAAATATTTTGTTAGGACAGCGGATATCGGCATATATGGTCGAGGTTTACCCAAAGAGCTTGACACATGTTTGCCATTTTCATTCAGTTGTAGTCAGTCTTTATTTTTCACTATCCTCTTGTTGTTGGGCAGACTGGCTCATACATGCACATGCATGCTATAACCGTCCGCTGTCGCAATTTCAAATAAAAAGTAGCATATATATACCTTATATCTGTCAGTAGACTCCACATGGCTGACGGGGTGTAGTAGACCCAGTCGAAGGGGGCCCGGCACAATAATAAGACTGCCTACAAAACGAAACAAAAGTGGCTTGAAGATGGTCTGTAAAACAAAATATATGCAAAATATGGACCAAAGCATCATCATTACATGTTACATAGACCATAAGAAGGTGTCTTAAATGTAATAAAAAAAAATCATAATATAACTACTTTGAGATTTCAATTTGGACTTTTTAAATTATTTTTTTATTCATCCACCAGATGGCGATATTTCCCATTCAAAGAATGTACGGTATAGTTAAAGGCCTACTGAAATGAATTTTTTTTATTTAAACGGGGATAGCAGATCTATTCTATGTGTCATACTTGATCATTTCGCGATATTGCCATATTTTTGCTGAAAGGATTTAGTATAGAACAACGACGATAAAGATTGCAACTTTTGGTATCTGATAAAAAAAAGGCTTGCACCTACCGGAAGTAGCGTGACGTAGTCAGTTGAACATATACGCAAAGTTCCCTATTGTTTACAATGATGGCCGCATGAAGTGAGAGAGATTCGGACCGAGAAAGCGACAATTTCCCCATTAATTTGAGCGAGGATGAAAGATTTGTGGATGAGTAAAGTGCAAGTGAAGGACTAGTGGGGAGTTGAAGCTATTCAGATAGGGAAGATGCTGTGAGAGCCGGGGGTGACCTGATATTCAGCTGGGAATGACTACAACAGTAAATAAACACAAGACATATATATACTCTATTAGCCACAACACAACCAGGCTTATATTTAATATGCCACAAATTAATCCTGCATAAAAACACCTGCGTGTTTGTTATGCTAGCTCCTAGCTCCTCTGCTAGCTCCTAGCTCCATAGAACACGCCAATACAATTCAAACACCTGATCAACACACACAATCACTCAGCCCAAAAGACCGTTTACCTAACCCAAGGTTCATAAAGCTTATATATTTTTAAAAAGTTACGTACGTGACGCGCACATACGGTCAAGTTATCGAATGTTTAGCAGCCAAGGCTGCATACTCACGGTACCTGATATTCAGCTGGGAATGACTACAACAGTAAATAAACACAAGACATATATATACTCTATTAGCCACAACACAACCAGGCTTATATTTAATATGCCACAAATTAATCCTGCATAATAACACCTGCGTGTTTGTTATGCTAGCTCCTAGCTCCTCTGCTAGCTCCTAGCTCCATAGAACACGCCAATACAATTCAAACACCCGATCAACACACACAATCACTCAGCCCAAAAGACCGTTCACCTAACCCAAGGTTCATAAAGCTTATATATTTTTAAAAAGTTACGTACGTGACGCGCACTTACGGTACGGTACGTGTTATGCTAGCTCCTAGCTCCTCTGCTAGCTCCTAGCTCCATAGAACACGCCAATACAATTCAAACACATGATCAACACACACAATCACTCAGCCCAAAAGACCGTTCACCTAACCCAAGGTTCATAAAGCTTATATATTTTAAAAAAGTTACGTACATACGCAAAAAAAAAGCCAAAGCTGCATACTCACAGTAGCACGTCTGCGTCTTTGTCATCCAAATCAAAGTAATCCTGGTAAGAGTCTGTGTTGTCCCAGTTCTCTACAGGCGTCTGTGTATCCAAATCAAAAGTCCTCCTGGTTAGAGTCTCTGTTATCCGAGTTCTTCCATCTTGACTGCATCTTTCGGGAATGTAAACAAAGAAGCGCCGGCTGTGTACTGTTGTGGCTGACTACGTTCGAAAAATACGTCCATTTCGCACCGACAACTTTCTTCTTTGCTTGCTTGGCTTCCTTCTCCATAATGCAATGAACATGATTGAAACAGATTCACGAACACAGATGTCCAGAATACTGTGGAATTATGAAATGAAAACAGAGCTTTTTCATATTGGCTTCAATGTGGAAGGCATACCCGTGTTCGTCGGGCTACGTCACGCGCATACGTCATCCTCAGAGGCGTTTCGAACCGGAAGTTTAGCGGCAAATTTAAAATGTCACTTTATAAGTTAACCCGGCCGTATTGGCATGTGTTATAATGTTAAGATTTCATCATTGATATATAAACTATCAGACTGCGTGGTCGGTAGTAGTGGGTTTCAGTAGGCCTTTAAGGCAGACGCAGTCATAAAAAAGTGACTATTTGAAAGTGTAAAATTATAATATCTATTTTATTAAGCTTTTTTGTAATTTTAAGGTTCATTTCTTGTTTATGTTTTCATTTTTGGTATCTTTTAAATGTAAATATTAGGTGTGTAACCATATGAAAATTTCACGGTATGATATTGTGGAATTGTCCAAAAAAAACAAACTAACTTAAAAATGTCATAATGTGTTAAAATGAAGTGGCACAAACATAATGCTTAAATGTTCTAATTATATTAATGCATTACTACAAACACATATTTTTAAGTGCTGAGAGTTGTGTGAAAACATCACCTGTTTTAAGCAAACATAACAAAAACCTTACAGTTGAGTATCTTTTAAAGGCCTACTGAAATGAATTTTTTTTATTTAAACGGGGATAGCAGATCTATTCTATGTGTCATACTTGATCATTTCGCGATATTGCCATATTTTTGCTGAAAGGATTTAGTATAGAACAACGACGATAAAGATTGAAACTTTTGGTATCTGATAAAAAAAAGGCTTGCCCCTACCGGAAGTAGCGTGACGTAGTCAGTTGAACATATACGCAAAGTTCCCTATTGTTTACAATGATGGCCGCATGAAGTGAGAGAGATTCGGACCGAGAAAGCGACAATTTCCCCATTAATTTGAGCGAGGATGAAAGATTTGTGGATGAGTAAAGTGCAAGTGAAGGACTAGTGGGGAGTTGAAGCTATTCAGATAGGGAAGATGCTGTGAGAGCCGGGGGTGACCTGATATTCAGCTGGGAATGACTACAACAGTAAATAAACACAAGACATATATATACTCTATTAGCCACAACACAACCAGGCTTATATTTAATATGCCACAAATTAATCCTGCATAAAAACACCTGCGTGTTTGTTACGCTAGCTCCTAGCTCCTCTGCTAGCTCCTAGCTCCATAGAACACGCCAATACAATTCAAACACCTGATCAACACACACAATCACTCAGCCCAAAAGACCGTTCACCTAACCCAAGGTTCATAAAGCTTATATATTTTTAAAAAGTTACGTACGTGACGCGCACATACGGTCAAGCTATCAAATGTTTAGCAGCCAAGGCTGCATACTCACGGTACCTGATATTCAGCTGGGAATGACTACAACAGTAAATAAACACAATACATATATATACTCTATTAGCCACAACACAACCAGGCTTATATTTAATATGCCACAAATTAATCCTGCATAAAAACACCTGCGTGTTTGTTACGCTAGCTCCTAGCTCCTCTGCTAGCTCCTAGCTCCTAGCTCCATAGAACACGCCAATACAATTCAAACACCTGATCAACACACACAATCACTCAGCCCAAAAGACCGTTCACCTAACTCGAGGTTCATAAAGCTTATATATTTAAAAAAAGTTACGTACATACGCAAAAAAAAGTTGCGCACATACGGTCAAGCGATCAAATGTTTAGAAGCCAAAGCTGCATACTCACAGTAGCACGTCTGCGTCTTTGTCATCCAAATCAAAGTAATCCTGGTAAGAGTCTGTGTTGTCCCAGTTCTCTACAGGCGTCTGTGTATCGAAGTCAAAAGTCCTCCTGGTTAGAGTCTCTGTTATCCGAGTTCTTCCATCTTGACTGCATCTTTCGGGAATGTAAACAAAGAAGCGCCGGCTGTGTACTGTTGTTGCTGACTACGTTCGAAAAATACGTCCATTTCGCACCGACAACTTTCTTCTTTGCTTGCTCAGCTTCCTTCTCCATAATGCAATGAACATGATTGCAACAGATTCACGAACACAGATGTCCAGAATACTGTGGAATTATGAAATGAAAACAGAGCTTTTTCGTATTGGCTTCAATGTGGAAGGCATACCCGTGTTCGCCGGGCAACGTCACGCGCATACGTCATCCTCAGAGGCGTTTCGAACCGGAAGTTTAGCGGCAAATTTAAAATGTCACTTTATAAGTTAACCCGGCCGTATTGTCATGTGTTATAATGTTAAGATTTCATCATTGATATATAAACTATCAGACTGCGTGGTCGGTAGTAGTGGGTTTCAGTAGGCCTTTAAAGTGACAATGTAAACATCCAGTGCAACATGTGTAAAGCAATAATGTTCAACTTATACTGTCTGAGAAGCAGTGTCCTCTGTAGTGGACATTTAAAAAAAAAAATCAGTTTGGAAAATGATGTTTGTTAGAAAAGTCAACAAGCATTTTACCTTTTAATAATGTGAATACTTAAAAAAATGATGCTTCACTGGCTTGAACTATCTTTTCCGGATGAGGGTTTATCAAGTAGCTTCTCATATTTCCCGTGGCGTGCAGAGTCCGTGCTGCTGCGGGACGTTTTCCATCTGCAGCGGTGCACCGTAAACCACTCTGTGTCGCCTTGGAAATGCTCGAGACGAAGGTAGTGGTTTGGTACGCAGACTTTATTTGGTTATGTATTGGCCAGGGTTTGTCTGTTTGCAAACAACATAACTCAAAAAGTTATGGATGGATTTTGATGATATGTTTAGGAAATGTCCATTAAAAACAATTCCTCTTATTGACTACAAACACACTTTTCCCGCACGCTTTCTCCTTTTCTCTCTTTTACTGGGTTGGGGCGGCGTGGCGAAGTTGGTAGAGTGGCCGTGCCAGCAATCGGAGGGTTGCTGGTTATTGGGGTTCGATCCCCACCTTCTACCATCCTAGTCACGTCCGTGGGCAAGACACTTCACCCTTGCTCCTGATGGGTGCTGGTAGCGCCTTGCATGGCAGCTCCCTCCATCAGTGTGTGAATGTGTGTGTCAATGGGTGAATGTGGAAATACTGTCAAAGCGCTTTGAGTACCTTGAAGGTAGAAAAGCGCTATACAAGTATAACCCATTTATCATTTATTATTCCATATCCCCACCAAGCCGGATGCGCTGTGCAGAGGATTATGGGAGATATAGTTTATTTCCAGACCGGCCAACGCGAAAGTGCCAGTAAAAAACTAGCCATACCGCAATAATGCGGTATTTACAATACCGTTACATCCCTGGTAAATGTATCTTAAATGTATTTATTTATGTACTGTAGTTATATTTAGTAGTTGTCACCACTGTCAACTTCACTTTTTTGATTGTCACTTATTTCTGTGATAAACTCATGCAGGCATAGGCGCCGATCTACATTTCTGCCAGTGGGTGCTTGGTGTGTGTGTATTAGTGTTGTCCCCATACCAATATTGTGGTACCGGTACCAAAAGTATTTCGGTACTTTTCGAAATAAAGGGGACCACAAAAAATGTCATTATTGTCTTTATTTGAACAAAAAAATCTTAGGGTACATTAAACATATGTTTCTTATTGTAATTTAGTCCTTAAATAAAATAGTGAACATACAAGACAACTTGTCTTTTAGTAGTAATTAAACAAACAAAGGCTCCTAATTAGTCTGCTGACGTATGCAGTAACATATTGTGTCATTTCTCATTCTATTATTTTGTCAACATTATTAAGGACAAGTGGTAGAAAAGGAATTAATGATCTACTTTTTCATTTACTGCTAATATCTGATTATTTTCTGTTTCAACATGTTCTATCTACACTTCTGTTAAAATGTAAAAATCACTTATTCTTCTGTTGTTTGATACTTTACATTATTTTTGGATGATACCACAAATTTGGGTATCAATCCGATACCAGGTCGTTACAGGATCATACATTGGTCATATTCAAAGTCCTCATGTGTCCAGGGACATATTTCCTAAATTTATAAACATAATATGAATTTTTTTAAAAACGAAAGAAGATTTTGTGATGTTAAAAAATACAGATGTAATCATAGTAGTATCGACTAGATACGCTATTGTACGTGGTATCATTACAGTGGATGTTAGGTGTAGATCCACCAATGGCGTTTGTTTATATTGTAGCGTCCTGGAAGAGTTGGTGCTGCAGGGAATTCTGGGAATTTGTTCTGTAGTGTTTATGCTGTGATGCGGTGCAAATATTCTTCCAAAATGTGTTTGTCATTGTTGTTTAGTGTGGTTTCACTATAGAATAGAATAGAATAGAACGTACTTTATTGATCCCTGGGGGAAATTCAGCACCACAGTTCGCTCACAATAGACAATAGACACTGAGGTATTTTTTACATGTGAATAATATAAATACAGTCTATTATACAGAATTATTCACATGTGAATAATATAAATACATTATACATTTACAATACATGTACAGTCGAAAGGAACATATGCATTATACAGTCTGATGGCTGTCGGTATGAATGTCATAAACTGTCAAACATCTTCTATATGGCACATATTTATGACAGTGTTGGCATTGTTCATACTTCCACCCTTAGTGTGATGTGTATGGCTCTTGAGTAAGTATGCACTTCATTCGCTAGTATGCAGTGTGTTCATAGTCAAGATGATTGACATTAGTTCATTATCGACCACAAAATTAACAGCAGCAAGTCAAAAATTATTTAAAGATTGAAAGTTGCCATCAATCCCAGTGGGTGCTCGGTATTGTCCGTGGGTGCTCGGGCCCCGAAGCACCCACGGGATCGGCGCCTATGCATGCAGGTATGTAAATATACTAACATAAATCCAATGTCTTTGTCTTTGCAGCTGTTGGACTTCTAGCACACTGCTGCCACAAGATGGTGCCAGAGCACTTCACTAGTGACTCCGGCCATCCCCTTTTCTGTTGTCTTGTTTGTAATTCTCCCTGACTGTAATCACTGCATTACATGCCTTCCCTCGTATTAGGTGAGTGTGTGATTTTTTTACCCCCCCTTTCGAAGTGGAAAAACAGCCCCCATTCCTGCGCCAATAAGACCCACCTGTGCTCCTCTGCGCAACAACAGGTGCTTGCAGCATGCTTCATCAAAGCCTCCTGGAGCAGTTGGAAGCAATTAGAGTAATAAGGGGAGCAGGCAGTCTCTTAGATGATGACAAGTGCCAGGAGGGGGGAAAAAAAAGAAAAGAAGTACCCCCTCCGGCCACTTTGAAGTTCCCTTTTGCTGTCCTGCGATGTTTAGTTAGAGGTGGAGGGAAGGCCAAAGGGGAGTTTTGGCACAGGAGGAACTTAGAATGGGAGTGAGTATGCGTGCACCAATGCGTGTGCATGTGTTAGCCAAACAAGGCAGAGAGACCACACGCGTAGATAGAAAGGAAACGTAAGAAAACCCTTTGGAAGATGGTCCAAGAGGAGCAGGGTGTAATTCTGAAAGTAAATAAACAAAAGAGGCGTGCAGAAGAGGTGCTGCTCCTCCTTTCATCACTGTGGAAGAGGGGCGTCTCTAACCCGCGTGCTTCTAATGGTTTTCCACAAGTGGTGTGTACCTTGACCCATATGTCTCCGTTATGAGTCAGCATAGCTGCACAACACCTCACACTATTTATTTGTGTGACGTGACTCACCGCTGCATCGACAAACACATCTGGAAGCAACTTGGTGCTAAAGGTTTCTAGCGCGGGCCCCTGGTGGGTGCTCAAAGACGCACCACCTGGAATTCCACACCTTGTGTTGTGGATTTCTCCGCTCTGGCCACAGCAGGCCTTGCAGGAGTGTTTGGTTTAATGAGGGGGACTATTGTCGGTCACTTCATTGGGCGGCTTATTAATATGCGGTGGCGTCCACAGCAACAAACCACCACTTATCATGCAGGCAACCTGCTTATTGTGCTGAAGAACTACAACTTTTACGGCTTTGTTACCTCATACTGACTCGTAATCAGGAGGATATAACGTCAACAAATAGATATGAAGTTTATTTGGAGATTTAAGTGTTGAAAGGGAAAAAAAGTTAACACTTGTTTAAGTCCCCAAGATCTTCAGTGCTGAATTTTGTTAAAAACTTAAAATTATGAATTATTGACCTATTTAAGGCTCCAATTAGTTCGCATCAAATATTTAAGTGTTGAAAGTAAAAATAAATCAATGCATGACTTACTTTTATGACTGTAACCCTTTTCGGGACCTGTAACATTCACCACATTTGGGAGATTCCAAAGGTTTAACATAGAACGCCAACGAAAGGTTGATGTCTGACCAAGTTTCTTAAATTTTTCACACCAAAAACCCAAAACCTGCCACACAGATGTCACCGCTTTTGGTGTTGTTTTTTCTTTGGTTTAGTGTTTATTTCTGTCTAGCGCTCTTTTGTTCCACTTCCTGTTTTGGTTTTTCCTGCAGTGACTTTACCCCTGCTTTTGAGTGCTATTTTCCCTCACCTGTCCCTGATTGCCCATCAGAAGGGTTTATTGACCAGCATCGCTTGCCTCTGGACGCCGGTTCATTGTCTTATGTTTATGTCTCACGTTGCCGTTTGCACGACCTGTATCATTTTCTTCTGCCTGGTCCTTGATTAAATGACCTTCCTATCTGCACTTCGCATCCTGGGGTCAAGCCAACAGCCATGAGGCGCCACCCGGACAATTAAAGATGTCCAAAAATTATGGAAATAAAGTCCTTATTTTGCAGTTAAAAACAAATTATAAAAAGAAAGCTGAAATATGTGTTAATGAAAAAAACAAAAATGACCAAATTTATGTTTATTAAGCTGATATGAAGGTTGTGTATTTTCTTTAAGTATACAGTAACTTTGTAACATGCCTACATAGGTTGGAAATTACATAACGCAAGGGTTCTTAACTTTTTAGGACTCAGGGGCTAACTTTTCCACTGAGATATAAACACTGATTTAGTAATCACACTCTTGATTTTAAATAATATTCAATAATTACAGTCTTCTGTATCCAACCTACTTGCAGGAGAAATGATATGAAGGCATGTCTTAATCACAAATATTATCAAGGCTTGGGCCAGACTGCATACGAAACAAAGACTAATCAAATATTCTGCAAAAGAAATGACACAAAAACTGATGAAAAATATATTATCATGCAATTACTATCTGTCTATCTGGCGACTTGTCCAGGGAGTACCCCACCTACCGCCCGAATGCAGCGACCCCCCGCAGCCCCGAAAGGGACAAGTGGTAGAAAAATGGATGGATGGATGGAATTACGCTTTGCTAAAATATAGAAATTCTAACTAAATCAGTAAATGATAATGTTTTGTAAATAAACAGTCAATAAAATTTAAGTGCAAATGAAAATACAGGTTTGCCACTTAAGTCATAATTTTTAAAGTCATAAACTTTTATGACTTAAGCTCCAGGCTTCTTCTGTTTGTTTAAGATTGTCATTACTGCCACAAGTGGTGAAAAAGTGTATTACAACTACGTACTGCAGTGGCCAATACAGACTACAACTGAGAAACAGATATTTTTTGCAGCCCTCTAAGGGGCGCTCGTGGCCAAACAATCAATCAATGTTTATTTATATAGCCCTAAATCACAAGTGTCTCAAAGGGCTGCACAAGCCACAACGACATCCGCGGTACAGAGCCCACATAAGGGCAAGGAAAAACTCACAACCCCAATGGGACGTCGATGTGAATGAATATGAGAAACCTTGGAGAGGAGGGGAGACCGGATGCAATGGACGTCGAGTGGGTCTGACATAATATTGTGAAAGTCCAGTCCATAGTGGATCTAACATAACAGTGAGAGTCCAGTGTCCAAACAATGGGCCCTGCCCTATGGTTAAGAAACACTGACATAATGTAGAATAACAAAATGGCCCCAGCATCCTCTGATTTTTCACTAAAAGGCTCTCAGTGGAAAAAGTTTGCTGTAGAACTGCATCCTGGTGACGTTATGTACAATCGTGCAACTTTTCTCCCTCTTACGCATCTCCTTGGAAAAAATGACATGTCGAGGCAGCGGTATTAAACATGCGAAAGCAGTTGGGAATGGGGAGGGGCATCAGAAGGTAAAATAATGATTTCAACTTTTTTATTCTGGATGGCAACATGAAAGGCAAGGAGTGTCCGCCCAGACACTTTGGACAAGCTCCGAAATGAGGCGGTTTCCGGTAGTCGAGACTGATCTGCCTGGTCATCATTGCACAATGACTAATACATTGATTCTCAAACTGTGGTGCAGGCTCCATTTAGTGGTATGCCAAATAACTTAATCAAATATTCCAACACATTGTTACTGTTAAAAATGTGTGTAATGCTACAGTGGCCAACATATTAAATGTGTTTGTTAAATAAAACCTCTGCCTTGTTTTTAATGAAGTATTCTATGCCTACTATACGCTACTGTATTCTATTGTTGCTCATGGTGGTACTTGGAAAGCCAAGTGTTTTCTAAGGTGGGTCTTGGTAAAAAAAAAAAAAAAAGAAGCTGATGAACAACTGGACAAATACATCAAATACTGTTTGGAAAATACCAAAATACGTGCATCGAGACCCCCTTTCTACTCCATTTTGTCGAAACATGCACCAGGCTGCCCAGTGCTATTATATTTCTACTCATATTGCATTACAAATTCACTGGAAATGTCTTGCACCTGCGCTGAACACAATACCTACTGTAAGATTTTGTACACAATTTAAGAGTACTGACAAGCACATGTATGTAAATTTGGAGCAAAGTTGGCCGCCAACAAGCAAAGCGTCTTAACATGGGACATGAATATATATATATACACGGTATACATGTATTTTTGTACTGGATATATGTATGTATAAATACTATATATATGTATATATATATGAATATATAAAAAAATACTGTATATATGGTTTTATACATCCATCCATCCATTTTCTACCGCTTGTCCCTTTTGGGGTTGCGGGGGGTGCTGGAGCCTATCTCAGCTGCATTCGGGCGGAAGGCGGGGTACACCCTGGACAAGTCGCCACCTCATCACAGGGCCAACACAGATAGACAGACAACATTCACACTCCCATTCACACACTAGGACCAATTTTAGTGTTGCCAATCAACCTATCCCCAGGTGCATGTTTTTGGCGGTGGGAGGAAGCCGGAGTACCCAGAGGGAACCCACGCAGTCACAGGGAGAACATGCAAACTCCACACAGAAAGATCCCGAGCCCGGGATTGAACCCAGGACTACTCAGGGCCTTCGTATTGTGAGGCACATGCACTTATATATATATATATATATATATGGTATACATACTGTGTATTTAAATATATAATGTATATATAATATGTATACAATATATATATACATATAATAAATAAATGATAAATGGGTTATACTTGTATAGCGCTTTTCTACCTTCAAGGTACTCAAAGCGCTTTGACAGTATTTCCACATTCATCCATTCACACACACATTCACACTGATGGCGGGAGCTGTGTATATATGCTATATATATATATATATATATATATATATATATATATATATATATATATATATATATATATATATATATATATATATATATATATACATATCTACTGTACATATACCTGTATACATATATGCTGTATATATACCGCATATATATGTTTATATCTAAATACGGTATATATACACTATATATACTCTATTTATATATAACATATATGGATATAATATATTGATATACTGCATATGTTGTATGTATATATGCCTACTGTATATATGCATAGATATATACTGTAAATATGTATATATATTTATATACACTACCGTTCAAAAGTTTGGGGTCACATTGAAATGTCCTTATTTTTTAAGGAAAAGCACTGTACTTTTCAATGAAGATAACTTTAAACTAGTCTTAACTTTAAAGAAATAAACTCTATACATTGCTAATGTGGTAAATGACTATTCTAGCTGCAAATGTCTGGTTTTTGGTGCAATATCTACATAGGTGTATAGAAGCCCATTTCCAGCAACTATCACTCCAGTGTTCTAATGGTACAATGTGTTTGCTCAATGGCTCAGAAGGCTAATTGATGATTAGAAAACCCTTGTGCAATCATGTTCACACATCTGAAAACAGTTTAGCTCGTTACAGAAGCTACAAAACTGACCTTCCTTTGAGCAGATTGAGTTTCTGGAGCATCACATTTGTGGGGTCAATTAAACGCTCAAAATGGCCAGAAAAAGAGAACTTTCGTCTGAAACTCGACAGTCTATTCTTGTTCTTAGAAATGAAGGCTATTCCACAAAATTGTTTGGGTGACCCCAAACTTTTGAACGGTAGTGTATGCTCAACCATCCCTTTTTTATCCAAACAACACAACAACATTACAGCAAGCTTAAATAACAACACTGAGCACACAAACGCCTTGTTAATGCGCTCCCAAACCAAAAAAGGAAAATCATTGTCAACCCTTGTGTCTGGGAATATTTGTGACATTATTGAACACTCTGGAAGTTTCGGAGTGATAACCGAGCAGTGACTTCCCGCAGTCACCACTGTGACTTGTGGGGCGGTATAGCTCGGTTGGTAAAGTGGCCGTGCCAGCAACTTGAGGGTTCCGGGTTCGATCCCCACTTCCGCCATCCTAGTCACTGCCGTTGTGTCTCTGGGCAAGACACTTTACCCACCTGCTCCCAGTGCCACCCACACTGGTTTAAATGTAACTTAGATATTGGGTTTCACTATGTAAAAGCGCTTTGAGTCACTAGAAAAAAGTGCTATATAAATATAATTCACTTCACTTCACCGCTAGTTTTAGCCCAGACTAGCAGTGTGAGGCGATCCTTCATTGGCTTGTGTCCTGGTAGTGCTTTCTCTTTCGCTGTAATAAAGGTATTTTTCGGTCTTAAATACTTGCTGCGAAACAAAGACCCCTTCGCTTATAAAATCCTCGGACTGAAGGTGCCGCCAACCGGAGGTTAAAGAGCTAAAATGCTAGCTCAATGATTGGTCAAGCAACCCGAAGTTATACTGTTATATTGTGGAAATAAACACATCAGTAGTGCTGCTCGCCTCAAAGCTCTTTGAAATGGCCGCATCCGTGTGTAATGGAAGTAAACAGGATGTGACGTAGGGGGCCCCGCCTCTTCAAAATGTCCGTGCCCGTGTATACAGGAAGTGATGTCACCAAAATGGCATGCAAAATGAAGGAATGAATAAATGAAGCCTCCGTAGGCCGAGACATGGTTAGCACACGAAGGAAAATTTTGCACAATGCAAAAGTTTCAGTGTTCGTACGGGTGCTTAAAAACCTTGAAAATGCTTGGATTTTAATGTTGTGTTTTAAAGGTTTGAAAAATGCTTGAATTTTGGGCGAAGTACTTGGAAATGTTCATCATATTTCTCGGCAGTCTGACTCAATAGGCTAATTATAAAATGGAAAAAAATAGAATAAGTTTCCTTAAAAATTAAAGCTACACGCTTGATCTGTTGTCTTTGCACGAGCCCTTACATTAGGTTGTTGTCATGTATATACGGCTCTGTGTCGCCCCCAAGAGGACAGTGGGTGCATCGGTCCATCATGCCGGGAGGTTGCCGTTTTAACGAACATTGGATGGAAAATGACAAATACAAACTTTGGAAAAAACATGGACCAAATCCATGTGTAGCCTGCTGCAAAGTATTCAAAATGGAAATCCAGCTTTTAGCAAGGGGAGAGTCGGCTCTCTCGAGTCATATGTAAGGTAAACCACAGAGATTACTAGCTCTACAAGTTAACTAACTTAAGCTAAAGTTTCGTTTTCTAACGTTTTGGTACATGCTAGACCAGGGGTCACCAACGCGGTGCCCGCGGGCACCAGGTCGCCCGTAAGGACCAGATGAGTCGCCCGCGGGCCTGTTCTAAAAAAAAAAAAATTAAAAATTAAAAAATTAAATCTACATAGAAAAAACACAAGATACACTTTCAATCAGTGCATCAACCCAAACAACCTCCCCCATGCACACTCATCCACACCCACTCACACAAAAGGGGTTATTCTTTCTGCTACCAATATTCTGGTTCCCACAACATAGGGACACAGTCCCTGAAGCACACATGATTGTATAGGCTGCTGGTCCACTAAAATTTTCATTAATTACTATTTTTTATGTAATTATTTTTATATTGTTTTACTTTCTTTTTTATCCAAGAAAATGTTTTTTTTTTATTTATCTTATTTTATTTTATTTTTTTTAAAAAGGGCCTTATCTTCAACAGACCAGGTTGTCAATGAAATTAGATTTGTTTAAAGGGTTTTTTAAACCAGGCCCAGTCCAGATAATGTCCAAGTCGGACTCAGCAACACACACCTTCATTCATGTACACAGAAAAAAATTAGGGAACACAACAGAATTCATATAATTTATAAACAAAATTACATTTTCAAAATAAGCATTTATATACAGTCCAGATTATGTCCAGGTCACTCAAATGAGGGAACACAACAACAGATATCATATAATCTATAAACATAATTATACTTTCAAAATAAGCCTTTGAGGACTTCTCATCTTTTTTTTAATGTTTTTTGGCATCATTATCGTTTTCAACCATGTAACTTTCTAAAGTTAGAAAATACTGAATAAATGTTTTAAAGAAAGTAATACTAAGTGAATAGCTGTTTTTGGCCTTAAAAATAAACATTTTACCGAGTACTATAATTAAATTGACTAAATCATGATTGTCAATGAACTCTCCTAAAATAACAGAAACCACATTAAGCTTCATAAACAAACCAATCCTTGAACACATTTTTTCAACTTCCACCCAAAACAAAGACACAATATGACAATACCAAAACAAATGCAGGGTGGATTCAGGCTCCTGACAACAAAATCGTCAATCATCTGACTCTCTCATATTCCATAATTTTAACATTTTCCCTGTGGGTAAGAAGTTATAAATAATTTTAATTTGAAAATAACGATTTTGCACATCGATAGTGGTTTTATATATTAGTTTGAATATGGCATCCCATGGCAACGGGCAGTCAAAAAAGTCCTCCCATTTTCCATTTGTGTTGTATGAGGCAGCCTTCAAAGATTTCTTTATTAAATAAAAATTATATATTTTTCTATTTATTTTAGTTCCTTTTTGCCAACTAGAATTTCTTATTAGAGGTTTACAAACTAATAATTTAGTAGTTCCATAATTAATTATTTGTTTCCATCTTTTCCCAATTACTCCAGTTAGTTGATAAAATGAAAAGCTTCAGCAAGCATCACCATACATAGCTCTAAATTCATCATACTTCATAATTTTACCATTCTCATTGATAATATCATTGACAAAAATGATTCCTCTTTCAAACATATTTTTCCAAAAGAAAGGCTTTCCATCTATTACAATATTAGAGTTCATCCATATTAACTCCTGCAAAATATCGTCTCTTTTTTCTGGCACATAAAATTGAAAACACCACTATGAGTGGATTGTTTCCTTTATGAACCCCGCCATGTTTCCCAGCAGACTCTCTGGGAGGGGATCACTTGTAAAAAAGGATACAATTTCTTTTGATACAGTACATGTTTTTTGTCCAACAGGACATTGGTGTACCACTCAATGTTTAAATACATCTTTGGAACAATTGATGCTTTTAAAGACAGACACATAGCTTCAAGGTTGAGAAGTTTCAGGCCCCCATATTCATACTCTTTGTACAAAACCTTTCTTTTAATCTTTTCTGGTTTGCCGTTCCAGACAAAATCGAAGACCCTCCGCTCATAAATCTTAAAAAAGTTTTGTGATGGAGCTGGTAATGACAAAAACAAATAAATAAATTGAGGAATAATTAACGAGTTGGCAATAGACATTTTACCATACAAGGTTAGGGATTTACCTTTCCATAATTGCATAATTTTGTCCAGCTTTCTTAGTCGATTATCATAATTTACTGAGCCTAGATCTTCCAGATTTTCTGGGACAACAACACCAAGTATGTTAACTGGTCCATCTGTCCACAAAACAGGCACTTTGCATTCCATTCGAAAGGACGTTCCCTTTAGATTTCCGATCCTTAACATTTTACATTTATCATAATTAAGCTTAAGGCCAGATTGCTGTGAAAATATGTCCAAAAGATTAAGAAGGTTCCGCAAACAATGAGGAAAAATCTTATCTTTGTGAATCAGCCTTTTCTGACATGAACTTCATCAAGAACAAACACAGAACACGCCTCACTGATGCACATCTGCAAGACTCACTCAGAGTTGCAGTGTCAAGTTACACACCAGAGTACAACACACTAGTTAACAGCATGCAATGCCAGGCTTCCCACTAACTGACAAAGAAACAGATAACAGATTTGGTGTCCAGTTCAAAGTGTGACATGATTTAAAAATTTGAGAGTTTACTTTTGTATTTTACATGAGTTATTATTTGTACAAACATGGTGCAAAGTAATTAATGATTTGTTAAAAAACGTTAGTGGCTAGCTAGTTAAAATGGGATATTGTGATTTCACAAGACTGTCTTAGAAGTGATCATTTGAAAATGTTCAATTTGAAAAATGTGCACTTAGAGAAAATATAGAAATAAAGTTTTGCATATTGATATTTATCTGTTTCTATATATATTTATTGTGAGAAATCATTAAGATGATCAGTGTTTCCACAAAGATAAATATAATTAATTATTAATAATAACAGAGTTAAAGGTAAATTGAGCAAATTGGCTACTTCTGGCAATTTATTTAAGTGTGTATCTAACTGGTAGCCCTTCGCATTAATCAGTACCCAAGAAGTAGCCCTTGGTTTCAAAAAGGTTGGTGACCCCTGTGCTAGACCTAAACTGTGAGATCAGCGCTAGATTACATGTTAATTACGGACAGTTATTACGAGCTATGAAAGGAAAAAAGTGAGCGTTTGTCAATGATAAATTATAGTGTTAAGAACTTCCCTCAACTAAAAATCCCCATCAAGTCATAAAAATGGGGTCCCACAGTACATTTTTGGGGTCCCACTTATTTGTAAGCGTTTTGAAAAAAAAAAAGATAAACGTATGCATTATCCTGTTATATCTCACATTCTATATTGTCTTTTGGAAAAAGGTTTTAAACGTTACTTAATTAATTAAAAAAAATAATAAAAAAAGAAAACAAATGTGTATACATATGTAAATGTATTCAGTTATAAACATTCATTCACTTTCTTCTTTCCTTCATGGATCTGAACTTTACCGCTGCTGGTAGTTTTTTCTATTTTTTTATTTAATAAGTTGTAGGTGTATTTATTTCAGTATAAAAGTGTAAAAAGTGTTTTGCTTCGGTCATGAAATGATGATAATGGTGTGCCAGGGCATACATACATTTTATATTTAACGCTTAAATCTCTGGAGTCTACATCAACTTCAGATCTATCCCTCATTTCAAAATGTTTTAGTTTTTTTTATGTTGTTTTTTTGTTTGTTTGTTTTCCGCCCTTTCTTGTCAAACAAAACTATGTTTTTAATGGCAAACACACAAAATATGCAAAATCTTCCACCAAAAATCTTTTTCAAAGTGGAATATTTGATGTGATGTAATCAGAACCTTGGATAGGTCAATAATTCATAATACCATTGATTTTGATTCAATATTATGTTTTGAGCAATGACAGTTTGAAAGAAAAAAAAACAGCTTTGTTTTATTACTCAACATTGCAACTTTTTCTAAATTACATTTCACCTTTAAGCTTTTTTCTTTCACTTTTGTTATGTTTTTGTTTATTTTAATAGTATTTTTAGAATGTGCCGTGGGCCTTTAAAACATTAGCTGTGGGCCGTAAATGGCCTCCGGGGCACACTTTTGACTGTTTTAGATAATAAAAAATTAAATCTGATAAATCTATCGATAAAAAGCCGAGCCTGGCAACGCACGTGCGTTTATCATAACTCTCTTGCTCTGTCTGTCTCTGCCCCTCCCTCACGAATGCTGCTGCGAGCGCACACCTTCACCATTTGTTTTGTTTTTAACCCCTTCTCAACCCTGAACGTACATTGAAAATACACCAACCCTAACTCAAAATGCCGGACATTTGAGGCTTTTAAGAAACTCTGCCCGGACAGCCCCGCAAAAGAGGACATGTCCGGGGAAAAGAGGACGTATGGTCAGTCTACATTATGCAGTTTAGAAGCACAAATACGATGTGACTCAATCCGTGCTGTTCGATGTCAATGAGTGCTGTAAGTAAGAAAAAGAACAAGAAATGTGAAAAAACCCACAAATGGAGACATGTTTGCAAACACCAATGACATTGAATAGTCTACAGAAACACTGTTTCATTTTATACGCCCCGTTCAGTTAATGATAACGGCTGGTTCAATGTTAGGTTTAGGTTTTAGGAGATTTTCCCTATTTATCCTACAGACAGCATTTGGTGATCTCAAACAACAAGGCTATGGATTGATTCACACTGGTTTTCGCCTTTTGAAGGGTACTGGAAAAACTGGAAAATTGATCTTGAAAGTCCTTAAAAAGTGCTTGAATTTGACCATGGAAAAGGTGTACGAACCCTGAAGTTTGTCAAGCGAAAAGATCGCAAATCGAGGCGGTTGTAAATTGAAGTTTTACTGTACTTTGTTACCTTGGAAGTTTGTTAGGGGTAATTTGATAAATAAGCGATGGCGTGCGCCTGCTTGTGCGCATATGTCTGTCTATGTGTGTGTGCGCCATAGATGGGTGGGAGGGAGCGGGGAGGGTGGCTGCAATGCATTAGTACTGCGCAGACGAGAGGCCCCCGTGGCCCCCCTCGCGGGCACGGAGCTGTCTAACCACGGTGGAATGCTGCAGAGGGACACGCAATGCTCACACACATCTGCAGGCCCCAAATGTGTGCGTGCGTGGAGAGGGAACGCGAATGCTCGGACACGCGGGTTTCCTGGAGGCCCCACCGAGGGAGCTGGGGCTTCTTGGGGGCCCTTGAGGCTAAGCTTTGTTAAGGAGCCACAGGGCCCACGCCGGGGGTGATCAGAACATACCTGGCGGTTTGAGCCAATTGGGATCACTCCTAACTGCTTGTGGCGCTTGACTGTTAGTCGATGGTCTGCTGCTGGCCTCTCTCCATTGGCCGGGGGGCTTGGCTGGCCGCAGGGGGCGGAAAGGATTCTTCCGGAACCAGTGAGGTGGATGATAAGGTCAGGAACCTTGGCGTGCAGCTCAAAAGGGGGGAGAGGGAGATGTACAATTAGTCCAGGAGTTGGGTTATTTCTGGACTCTTTCCTTGGCCAACCAGTCCCCTCCGAAGCCTTGGCCCACACGCCTGACACAATAACACAGTAATCCCCTTACATCACCGCAAAGACTCAACAAATAAATGACGGCTCGGTTCATTTTTGGGGCTAAAAATAAAAGGAGGCGACGTCAAAAGAAGCAGAGTGCTCTATTTTTAGGCGCCATCAAAAGAAGCTGGCATAAATAAATGACCATTACGCGGCGCTGTGAACCAGAGGGTCAAACGCCCGCTATGTTGAAAGAACCCGTGTTTGATGATGTTTGAAAAGGAGCAGGTAATGACCCAAAACCTACTTAGGCTGCGGCAGGTGGCACACTGGGAAGTCGGCCTCTCTTGGACTTGTCAAAGGACTCAACACAGCACCTTAGTAGGAAGAATCAGTATATAGCGCGGGTCGAATTCTAGAGCTTTTTCTAAAATGTATAAAAAATATGAGGTAAAAATAAATTTTTTGTTTTAATATGGTTTCTGTATGTGGACACACATGACACAAACCTCCATAATTGTTAGAAATCACACTGTTTATATTAAACATGCTTCAGTGATTAGAGACTATTTGGCGAGCGCCGTTTTGTCCTAATTTTGTCAAAAAGTCTGGATTATTTCTGTCAAAAAGTCAGGATTTTTTCTTTCAAAAAGTCGGGATTCTTTCTGTCAAAATGTCAGGATTCTTTCTGTTAAAAAGTCGGGATGTGTTCTGTTAAAAAGTCTGGATTTTTTTCTGTCACAAAGTCTGCATTTTTTCTGTCACAAAATCGGCATTTTTTCTGTCAAAAAGTCGGCATTTTTCTGTCAAAAAGTCAAAATTTTTTCTGTCAAAAAGTCGACATTTTTTTGGTCAAAAAGTCGGCATTTTTTCTGTCTAAAAGTTGGCATTTTTTCTTTCAAAAAGTCGGGATGTTTTCTGTCAAAAAGTCAGGGTTTTTTCTGTCAAAAAGTCAGGATTTGTACTTTCCAAAAGTCAGGATTTTTACTTTCCAAAAGTCAGGATTATTTCTCTCAAAATGTCGGGATTCTTTCTGTTAAAAAGTCGGGATTTTTTCTGCAACAAAATCGGGATTTTTTTTCCTGTCAAAAAGTCGAGATGTTGTCTGTCAAAAAGTCGGCATTTTTCTCCGTTAAAAAGTCTGGATTTTTTTCTGTTAAAAAATCGGGATTTTTTCTGTCACAAAGTCGGCATTTTCTCTGTCACAAAGTCGGCATTTTTTCTGTCACAAAGTCGGCATTTTTTCTGTCACAAAGTCGGCATTTTTTCTGACAAAAAGTCGGCATTTTTCTCTGTTAAAAAGTCGTCATTTTTGTCTGTCAAAAAGTTGGGATTTTTTCTGTCAAAAAGTCAGCATTTTTTTCTGTCAAAATGTCGGGATATTTTCTGTCACAAAATCGGGATTTTTTCTGTCAAAAAATCGTGATTTTTTTCTGTCAAAATGTCGGGATTTTTTTCTGTCACATAGTCAGGATTTTTTTCTGTCAAAAAGTCAGGATTTTTTTCTGTCAAAAAGTCAGGATTTTTTCTGTCAAAATGTGGGCAGTTTTTCTGGCAAAAAGTCTGGATTTTTTTCGTTAAAAAAAATTGATTTTTTTTCGGTCAAAAAATCGGGATTTTTTTCTGTAAAAAAACAGGATTTTTTCTGTAAAAAAACTGGATTTTTTCTGTAAAAAAAAATGGATTTTTTTCTGTAAAAAAACTGGATTTTTTTCTGTAAAAAAACCTGGATTATTTCTGTCAAAATGTCGGGATTTTTTTTTACAAAAAATCGGGATTCATTTTGACGGTACTTGAACTCACCGTAGTTTGTTTACATGTACAACTTTCTCCGACTTTCTAAGACGTGTTTTATGCCACTCCTTTTTTGTCTCAATTTGTCCACCAAACTTTTAATGCTGCACGTAAATGCACAAAGGGGAGTTTTGTTGATGTTATTGACTTGTTGGGAGTGCTAATCAGGCATATTTGGTCAGTGCATGACTGCAAGCTTATCGATGCTAACATGCTATTTAATTGAGTGTGTTGTACAATTTAAAGAAGCCAAATGCGGAAGATACAGTTTTCCAAAGCTATGTTTTTAGGTAAAAAAAAAGGTCTATAAGGACAAAAAGTTTAAAAGTACCAATGATTGTCACACACACTAGGTGTAGGGCTGCAACGAACGATTATTTTGATAATCGATTAATCTGTCGATTATTATTTCGATTAATCGATTAATAATCGGATAAAAAGACAAACTACATATTTATCCTTTCCAGTATTTTATTGAAAAAAAAACAGCATACTGTCACCATACTTATTTTGATTGTTTCTCAGCTGTTTGTACATGTTGCAGTTTATAAATAAAGGTTTATAAAAAAATAAAAATAAATTGCCTCTGCGCATGCGCATAACATATATCCAACGAATCGATGACTAAATTAATCGCCAACTATTTTTATAATCGATTTTAATAGATTTAATCGATTAGTTGTTGCAGCCTTAAGTAGGTGTGGTGAAATTATTCTCTGCATTTGACCCATCGCCCTTGATCCCCCCCTGGGAGGTGAGGGGAGCAGTGAGCAGCAGCGGTGGCCGCGCCCAGAAATCATTTTAGGTGATTTAATCCCCAATTCTAACCCTTGATGCTGAGTGCCAAGCAGGGAGGTAATGGGTCCCATTGTTATAGTCTTTGGTATGACTTGGCCCGGGTTTGAACTCACAACCTACCCATCTCAGGGCGGACACTCTAACCACTAGGCCACGTTTCAGAAAACATATCTGCGTACGTGACCTGAAATAGTTTTGATAAAATGTG
Source organism: Entelurus aequoreus (assembly GCF_033978785.1). Lineage (NCBI taxonomy): Eukaryota > Metazoa > Chordata > Actinopteri > Syngnathiformes > Syngnathidae > Entelurus > Entelurus aequoreus. Next base: position 15,928,355 of record NC_084755.1, read on the forward strand.
AGAATCTCTCTCTCCCTGAGTGTTCTGAACTCCTGTTGCCATGCCAGGTGTCATCCCAGAAGGTGTTTGTCCACAGCACCATTCTAGCTTAGCTTGCAAGAGATGGAGTTGGGGTGTGGTCCATAGAAGCGTGTGTATTCCCAATGGTGGAAGTGTTAAGTGTTTGCTTCTCATCCTTTGAGTCGAGGCAAACAAGCTGCTCTGAACTTTCCCCTTCACAAGTCCAGAGGCCGACATGTTGACTGTCTGTCCTCACAGTGGTCATGGGGGGCTGCAACCGGAACTCTAAATTAGCTGTGGTGAGTCAACAGGACAGCTTTCATGTAGTGGAGGACCCATGTCAGATGGCAGGAGAGGTCAGGATGTAAGGGTCAGAGGTCAGGACGCAGTGTTGGTCCTTGTCTTTAACAGCTTCCTGTCTGCGGTGTTGTGCAGAGCTGAACGATAATCCCTCACGTTCAAAGAGAGCGCTGCAGGTACAGACCGTGTCGCTCTGGTCTAATCAATGCTCAGCATAGCTTTCACCATATTTGCACATGCACCAGTGATGTTTACCATATTGGGATCGGAGTGTGAAGAACAGTATGGTGAGTACGCACCACAATTTATCTGTCATAATGCCCATTTTTGGCGCCCCCTACTGCTTCGAAAGACATGCCAGTATACATGCAATACAGATGTATTTATACAGTTTTATAATCATCATAGATTGACTTATCAATCAATCAATCAAACGTTATTTATAAAGCGCTTCTCATACATAAAATAAATGCAACGCAAAGTGCTTTACAAAGTTAAAAACAATACCCCGGTGACCCATATCCCCCATTATCACATACGTACGCACGGATACAGATACCAAACACAATCACACACAAACACACGTATGCAACTATATGGACCAATGATTGCATGACATGTACAGAGGAGACATGTGAGTAAACACTATCAGAGGAGCCATCTGCACCAGGAGGTCATCAGACCATGGCCACCAGGACGCTGGCAGAAAAGCGCCCCCACAAGCACGGCCGATAACCCCTGAAGCAGATGGCTAATATGGAATGTTGGAAAAGAAAAAATAATAAAACTTGTAAAATAGTAAGAACCATGAGTAGAGATAAAGAATAAAATACAAGTAAGACATATGAAGATTAATAGAAAACAAAACAAACAAAAAAAAAAATATATATATATATATACAGTAAATAAATAATAAATAAATAGAACTAAATAAAATCTTGCGTAACTAATGGGATAAAAAGTAAAATACAAATGACTTCAATAAAATAATATCAGGTAAAAGCCAAATCAAAAAGGTGGGTCTTAAGCCTGCTCTTAAAAACGAACGTTCCCCGCAGCCCTGAAGGTCCTCCGGCAAGCTGTTCCAAAGACGGGGGCCATAACGGTGGAAAGATGCCATC
>NC_084755.1:15934775-15962275 GCF_033978785.1 Entelurus aequoreus
ACTTCAGTTGCTTCATTGACTCGACAGTTGTGCCCGTGTTTCTCCTGGGGTCCACACTTTGAAGGTGCACCTGTTTCTCCACACGTGCCATCCAGTCCAAGACAAAAAGCTTGCTGGAGGTAAGGTGACACTCTTGGGGTCACCGCCGCATGGTGTTCCCCCCTAAAGATGTCGCCTTTGAGGGCAAGAAAAGTAGAAGATAGTGTGGCGCGCCGGCTTTTTGAAAGCTTGAAGAAAAGAAGGCGACCTGCAGGGGAGTTAATTTATCTGCCTGTCTAGAAATAAAGCTGAGCTTCTGGTACGAGGATGGTTTGGAGGCAGTAGGAGGCAGTAGGAGGCAGACGGCTGTGTTCAGACCAAAATAAAACAAAGATATATGGTGCACACATTCGATACAGTTTGTTTAGTACTCACTTGTGCTTTTTGAATGTGGCACAGTGAGATGTTTATAGAGCATATTAAGCCGTGTGAGAAAGGTTAAGTCAATTTCACAACAAGGCCACCATGTGGTGCATTGGTCAGCTAAATGAAAGCACCGACAACACAGTTGGAGTGTGTGTTTGTGTGCAATACTTGCAGTCATGTGAACTAAAAAGACACTTAAGAGTCGGAGTGCCTCAATCCGATATTGATATTGGTCCAATATCAGCAAAAAAATTACATCGGCTTGCATTTAATAATCTCCGATACAAGCAGCACTTTTACTTTAGCAAAGTTGGACAAACAGTTAACAACTAAAGTCCTCCAATAAGCACACAGGGTTGGTCTTTTCTGGTATTTTAAAGAGGGCATTTACCCGGTAAGCTATGGGCTACTAGGAGCTCGCTGCTACACAACAGCTAAGCACACAAGCTAATACGTCATAAGTGTCCTTAAGTGAACACTATTGCAGTCTGCAACACTATATTTGTCAATATAAACAAGTATCAAATAATTATAGTTGTGTATTACACTTAGAAAGTAAGGTAGAAGAGTATGAAAAAGTATCCAGTAACAAACGTGTCCGCATCATTCAACCTACGTCATGAGTTTAATTTAATAAATATCAACTCATTTGAAATTTGATGCCTGCAACATGTTTAAAAAAAGCTGGCACAAGTGGCAAAAAAGACAGAGAGTTGAAAAATACTCATCAAACACTTATTTGGAACGTCCCACAGGTGAACAGGCTAATTGGGTGCCATGATTGGGTATAAAAGCAGCTTCCATGAAATGCTCAGTCATTCACAAACAAGGATGGGGCGAGGGTCACCACTTTGTGAACAAATGCGTGAGCAAATTGTCCAACAGTTTAAGAACAACATTTCTCAACGAGTTATTGCAAGGAATTTAGGGATTTCACCATCTACGGTCCGTAATATCATCAAAAGGTTCTAAGAATCTGGAGAAATCACTGCACATAAATGATGATATTACGGACCTTCGATTCCTCAGGCGATACTGCATCAAAAAGGGACATCAGTGTGTAAAGGATATCACCACATGGGCTCAAGAACACTTGAGAAAACCACTGTCAGGAACTACAGTTTGTCACTACATCTGTAAGTGCAAGTTAAAACTCTACTATGCAAAGTGAAAGCCATTTATCAACAACACCCAGAAACGCTTCGCTGGGCCCAAGCTCATCTAAGATGGACTGATGCAAAGTGTAAAAGTGTTCTGTGGTCTGACGAGTCCACATTTCAAATTGTTTTTGGAAACTGTGGACGTCGTGTCCTCCGGACCAAAGAGGAAAAGAACCATCCGGATTCTTATAGGCGCAATGTTCAAAAGCCAGCACCTGTGATGGTATGGGGGTGTATAAGTGCCTAAGGCATGGGTAACTTACACATCTGTGAAGGCACCATTAATGCTGAACGGTACATACAGGTTTTGGAGCAACATATTAAGTTAAAGTACCTATGATTGTGTTGCCATCCAAGCAACGTTATAATGGACGCCCCTGCTTATTTCAGCAAAACAACGCTAAACCACTTTCTGCATGTGTTACAACAGTGTGGCTTTGTAGTAGAAGAGTGCGGGTACTATACTGGCCTGTCTGTAGTCCAGACCTGTTTCCAATTGAAAATGTGTGGCGCATTATGAAGCCTAAAATACGACAACGGAGACCCCGGACTGTTGAACAACTTAGGCTGTACATCAAGCAAGGATGGGAAAGAATTCCACCTGAAAAGCTTAAAAAATGTGTCTCCTCAGTTCCCAAATGTTTACTGAGTGTTGTTAAAAGGAAAGGCCATGTAACACAGTGGTAAAAATGTCCCTGTGCCAACTTTTTTGCAATGTGTTGCTGCCATTAAATTCTAAGTTAATGATTATTTGCCAAAAAAAAATTAGTTTCCCAGTTCGAACATTAAATATCTTGTCTTTGCAGTCTATTTAATTGAATATAAGTTGAAAAGGATTTTCAAATCATTGTATACTGTTTTTATTTACGAATTACACAACGTGCCAACTTCACTGGTTTTGGGTTTTGTACTTGTGTGTGCCTTATTCTTATTTTGTTGGCATGGAAAATTGCAACATTACATTGAAGCACTTCGGCTGAGTCCGTTTTGAGTTACTTGACTGCTTGTTTCCCGGCAAAGTGCTCGAGCCGGTGCCAAGTTCAGAACTGGACGTGACATCACGTGCAACAAAGGTATCGAAGTATGACACTGTTTGATTTTAGATTGATTGGTACCGGGTAGTGCCGACGGAATGTACAGTGCTCGCCTCGGTTAAAATGTAAACAATACCCGTCCCTCATCGTGATTTGACTTAGTCATATCTATGTTGCAAAAAGGCCATAAAAGGCAAGAGAGAAAGCTAAACCAAGTTGACCAGAGGTGTCTATCAAAATATCCTCGCATCTTGTGCTATTTAAAGTAGCAGTTCAAACAGTGAAGTTTGACATGACTTGTGCATACTTTCATGAAAGATTCAACAAAGGATCCCACACGTTGGTGACTCAGTCTTGTCGTGTTATTAATACACTGCGTGAGTGCAACTGTGTTTTTATCACGAAACCTGCCTGGGTTAGCTTCCATGACATCGTCACTTGTTGACTCTGTAGTTCACAGGTGTCAAACTCAAGGCCCGGGGGCCAGATGTGGCCCACGAAAGCCTGGAAACAATATGCATCAATAAAGTACTTGACAAAGTTTGTATTGCATACAATTGCATATTTTTTTTACTTTACAAATAATTTTAATATATTCTAATCATACATTCAAAAGTTTTTTGTAAAAATAAGAATAAATACTCCAATATCGGTTTGCATTATGATATTAAAGCAAGTTATTCATCAAATTATACTCGGTAAAAATTAGAGATGTCCGATAATATCGGACTGCCGATATTATTGGCCGATAAATGCTTTAAAATGTAATATCGGAAATTATCGGTATCGGATTGGTACACGGACGTAGAGAGAAGTACAGAGCAGTTGCGTCTCCCAGTCATACTTGCCAACCCTCCCGATTTTCCCGGGAGACTTCCGAATTTCAGTGCCCCTCCTGAAAATCTCCCGGGGCAACCATTCTCCCGAATTTCTCCTGATTTCCACCCGGACAACAATATTGGGGGCGTGCCTTAAAGGCACTGCCTTTGCGTGCCGGCCCAGTCACACAATATCTACGTCTTTTCACAAAAACAATTGAATGCAAGGCATACTTGGTCAACAGCCATACAGGTCACACTGAGGGTGACCGTATAAACAACTTTAACACTGTTACAAATGTGCGCCACACTGTGAACCCATACCAAACAAGAATGACAAACACATTTCGGGAGAACATCCACACTGTAACACAACATAAATACAACAGAACAATTACCCAGAACCCTTTGCAGCACTATCTCTTCCGGGACGCTACAATATACACCCCCTCCATTCAGTGGAGCACATGTGAGCAACATCAGACGTGCACACTGTGGCTGCACCAGCGTCACACCTGTCCCAAACCTGACATCATAACAATTTAAATGTTTTATTAAAATAATTTTCTGATAAGTGATTTTGCCCTCTTACGATGAAAATAACAAAAAAACATGTTTTTCTTGACCTATGTGCTAGTATTGTATGTCTGGCTGCGGGTCCTGCCTTTAAAATAAATGTTTCCCCTTTCAGAGATTACATTTAGTTCCTGTAACTTTCTGTCTCTAAAATACATCTTTTTATTAGCATTTATGAAATCTAGTGACAATATTTTATGAATAATATCCTTAGATTAACATTCTTAATAAATGGCAGTAAAATAAGCACACATCTGATTGAGGAGTTAGAGTGTTACAACCTGGCATTTACACATTGTGTGGCGTTGGGGTTGTCCAACATTTTGTGTGGCCAAATCGCAGCACTGGCTAAGTGCCATGAGTGCGTGTGTTGGTGCAGGTGAGACAGAGCGAGCGGCTTCTGTTGAAACGACAGGTGACAAAGTTGGTTTAAGCCTGGTTTGTATGGCAGAAAATTGCCAGTTTTTATAAATAAAAGTTTTTTTTACTCATGTTTTTGGTGTGGTTACAAACAGTTTTGCTCAATAAAGTGATGGATGGAATTCCTGTCCGCAGTGTCTCGACAGACGATAATTGAACTGTGTTGACAAAGATTGTTTTATTCATTGGGGCCACTCTTGTTGTCACTTGTCACTCATAGAGTTGCATTGCAAAATCATGCAGAATAAATTGTAATGTGTTTATTTTGTTTAAAGTTCCGATGGGATTTTTGATTTTCTGCGCGGCATTAATTTGCTGTGCGCAGAGGACGCCTGAGCAGTGCGCAATTGCGCAGGCGCGCACCTTAGAGGGAACGTTGTTCCCGACCCCTGCCTTAATTGTTTCCAAACTGTGTCTGTAACATGGCAGTAAAATGGCTGATCAAACAAAACAGAAGTCATTGTCATGCACCCAGTAGCTGCTAAAACTAGCTCTCCAATTGGCAAAATAGACTGAAAAAGTTAGTTTTGGTGAATTTACTGAGGAATTTGTGAAACTGAAACAACACAAAAATGCAATTGTAAGTTGGTAATACTAACACAAACACTCGTAAACGTGTTAGCATATTGGTTAATGCTAACAATGCTGGCTTTATTACATTACAATAGCGCATACAAACATGCATGAAAACACTCCTACAGACATCACACGGGACGGTTTAGTAAGTAAGAATTGTTTTAGTTCACTTGCAAAACTTTCAAACGTCCAGTGATGAATGAAGAATCCATACGAGTAGAAACTCTATGGACGTCTGGAAGACGGAACAGCACTTGTACTTCCGGTTAAATGTGTCAAAATAAAGGCACACGGGCCAAAATAATTATCTATGGCCCCCGGGGTGATATTTGATTAGTATTAGTACCGGCCCGCAGGCCACAACCGCCTGCTGCTGTTTTACACACACCAATACTCCATCAATGTTGGCGCTAGGAATTTTCAAAATGGGGTCCCAGGGACCCCATCAAGTCATAAAAATGGGGTCCCAAAGTAAATTTTTGGGGTCCCACTTTTTTGTAAGCGTTTTGAAAACAAATGTTAAATGTATGCATTATCCTTTTATATATCACATTCTATATTGTGTTTTGGAAAAAGGTTGTCATAAACTTTACTTAATTCATTAAAAAATATAATACAAAAGAAAAAAAATGTTTATGCATATGTAATGTATTTTCTTCTTTCCTTCATGGATCTAAACTTTACCTTTGCCGGTATTTTTTTTTCTATATTTATACAGTAAGACAAAGAAAGCAAGCTGAATAGTCCGGGCCGCGCATGCACAGATTTTCCTCCATGCGGCCCCTGAGCTAAAATGAGTTTGACACCCCTGCAACCATACTTGCCAACCCTCCCGAATTTTCTGGGAGACTCCTGAATTTCAGTGCCTCTCCCGAAAATCTCCCGGAACAACCATTTTCCCGAATTTCTCCCAATTTCCACCCGGACTTAAGGCACGCCCCCTCCAGGTCCGTGCGGACCTGAGTGAGGACAGCCTGTCGTCACGTCCGCTTTTCCTTCATATAAACAGCGTGCCGGCCCAGTCACGTTATAACATCTACGGCTTTTGCAGAGTGCACAACTGCACACATAACAAGAAGGAGACGAAGCAGAAGAACGAAGTAGAACGAAGAAGAGGCAGTCATGGCGACGACGAGTGACAGAGAATAGAACGAGGATGGACAATTGAACCCTAAACTCACTCCTTTCCTGCAAATTAAATTTCACAGATGCTGCCCGTACCTATGCTCCTTCAAAGGCCGTGCTACTGGCTGCAAAGCATTGCACTTTCAAATACAACAATGAGTAGAGGAGTGTTATGTCTGTGTTAATGTGTAAGTAAATGAACACTGAAATTCATATATTTATTTTATTTATATATATATATATATATATATATATATATATATATATATATATATATATATATATATATATATATATATATATATATATATATATATATATATATATATATATATATATATATATATTAGGGGTGTGGGAAAAAATTTATTCGAATCGCGATTCTCACGTTGTGCAATTCAGAATCGATTCTCATTTTAAAAAAAATCGATTTAAAAAATAAATAAAAATTATTTATAATTATTATTATTATTATTATTTATTTTATTTTTTTTAAATTAATCAATCCAACAAAACAATACACAGCAATACCATAACAATGTAATCCAATTCCAAAACCAAACCCGACCCAGCAACACTCGGAACTGCAATAAACAGAGCAATTGAGAGGAGACACAAACACGACACAGAACAATCCAAAAGTAGTGAAACAAAAATGAATATTATCAACAACAGTATCAATATTAGTTACAATTTCAACATAGCAGTGATTAAAAATCCCTCATCATCCATCCATCATTAGACATTTATAAAAAATAAAAATAAATGAACAATAGTGCCACAGTGGCTTACACTTGCATCGCATCTCATAAGCTTGACAACACACTGTGTCCAATATTTTCACAAAGATCAAATAAGTCATATTTTTGGTTCATTTAATAGTTAAAACAAATTTACATTATTGCAATCAGTTGATAAAACATTGTCCTTTACAATCATAAAAGCTTTTTACAAAAATCTACTACTCTGCTTGCATGTCGGCAGACTGGGGTAGATCCTGCTGAAATCCTATGTATTGAATGAATAGAGAATCTTTTTGAATCTGGAAAAAAATCTTTTTAAATTTTTTATTTATTTATAAAAAAAAATTTAGTTTTTGAATCGAGAATCGTTTTGAATTGAAAAAAAATCAATTTTGAATCAAATCGTGACCCCAAGAATCGATTTTGAATCAAATCGTAGGACACCCAAAGATTCACATCCCTAATATATATATATATATATATATATATATATATATATATATATATATATATATATATATATATATATATATATATATATATATATATATATATATATATATATACATATATATATATATATATATATATATATATATATATATATAAATAATAAAATACATATATATTAGGGCTGCAACTAACGATTAATTTGATAATCGATTAATCTGTCGATTATCACTTTGATTAATCGATTAATAATCGGATAAAAGAGACAAACTACATTTCTACCGTTTCCAGTATTTTATTGAAAAAAACAGCATACTGGCACCATACTTATTTTGATTATTGTTTCTCAGCTGTTTGTACATGTTGCAGTTTATAAATAAAGGTTTATAAAATAATGGAAAAAATATATATATAAAAAAAGAATCGAAAAAATAGATCCAACGAATCGATGACTAAATTAATCGCCAACTATTTGTATAATCGATTTTAATCGATTTAATCGATTAGTTGTTGCAGCCCTAATATATATATATTTATATATATATATATATATATATATATATATATATATATATATATATATATATATATATATATATATATATATATATATATATATATATATATATATTTATATATATATACATATATATATATATATATATATATATATATATATATATATATATATATATATATATATATATATATATATATATATATATATATATAGCTAAATTCACTGAAAGTCAAGTATTTATTTTATTTATATATACAGGTATATATATAAGAAATACTTGAATTTCAGTGAATTCTAGCTATAAATATACTCCTCCCCCGCCCACCCCGACCCCGCCCACCTCAACTACCCCCCCCCCCCCCCCAAATCTCCCGAATTCGGAGGTCTCAAAGTTGGCAAGTATGCCTGCAACATAAGGGCGCGGCGGCACCTGCAGTGAGCAAACTCGTCCAAAAGACACCGTAGCACAAACAATAACACACCTTTTTTAGTGTCTTTGCTTTTCTATTTTTTTTAATTTTTTAAAACTATTTGCATTATGGCCGTCAGCAAAGAAAAATACATAAATTTGCCGGACTGTTTTATAAGCTGCCGCCGTAATTGCGATGTGGCCCTCACCTGCTCAGTGGCCTTGTGGTTAGAGTGTCCGCCCTAAGATGGGTAGGTCGTGAGTTCAAACCCCGGCCGAGTCATACCAAAGACTATAAAAATGGGACCCATTATCTCCCTGCTTGGCACTCAGCATCAAGGGTGGGAATTGGGGGTTAAATCACCAAAATGATTCCCGGGCGCGGCCACCGCTGCTGCTCACTGCTCCCCTCACCTCCCAGGGGGTGAACATGGGTATGGGTTAAATGCAGAGGACAAATTTCACCACACCTATTGTGTGTGTGACAATCATTGGTACTTTAACTTTAACTTAATGAAAATGCATTTGACACCCCTGCTGTAGTTAAAGTTAAAAAGTTAAAGTACCAATGATTGTCACAAACACACACTAGGTGTGGCGAAATTATTCTCTGCATTTGACCCATCACCCTTGATCACCCCCTGGGAGGTGAGGGGAGCAGTGAGCAGCAGCGGTGGCCGCTGATTTAACCCCCAATTCTTTGCTAAACAACATGTTTACATCACAAGAATGCAAAACAACACAAATTGGGGCCAAAGAAAGTTGCAAATGGAAGCACTTTGATTAAGACTGTGAGAACCACTATCGTATCAAAGACAGAACTCCTAGCACGGTCTGAAGGTGGCGTGTGAACCGCAGAAGTGTTTACTCGCACCCGAGACCACTTTTGAGTGTGCGAGTGCACGGTGCACAAAATGACAAGCGTAAACGCACCCCAAGAGTTTCTGCGTGGAACCAAGTCAATGCCATGTGTTTACATTCTGTAACGTCCCGGGCCCTCGATGCATTAATCACCACCATACATCTCCTACATTTGATTTATTTGCCTGTGTGTGCAGTCACGACACACACACACGAGGAGAGGTCGGCACATGCTGCAGGGGCTGTGCTATGTAAGCAAGGCCCATTCAACTGTGACTGGCCATTGCACACATGAATGAAAGCTGCGTAAACAAGCCTGCGGTGCAGCGAGGTGGACGGATGCGACATCTGCCGCGGCGTGAGTGCGATTCGACGGTATTTATAGGCGCGCGGTTTTATCTTATTGTGGACGGACTTAGCACAGCTGCTTTCAAAGGACGCTGCAGTGATTTCAAAGAATGATGCTTGCAAGGCCGATGGCGTGTTGCTCCCCTTTAGCGTGTCCGGGCCAGTGGAGTTTTTTGACAGTTTGTCGAGGTTTCCCCTCCCTTGTTTTCTCCCCCTCTCCCCACGACTTCAAACGCCATGCAATAACAAAAGGAAGTCCGAGAGTGAAACGCGGCTGTTTTTCGTCTTGTTTCTATCGTGATCTCTGCAAAAATCCCCACTGTGGCAAAATAAGATACTCCGATAGTTTGTTCAGCTGGAGATGAACAAACCCAGCGTCCCCGTTTGGTGTCATAGGTGCGGCGAGGTGTATCATCGCTACTGTTTGTTTTATACATGGGTGCGGAGCTTCTGATCTTCCGAGTGTTTCTTCAACCGAGGAAGCTGGCGGAAGGACAGCCGCTGTCAGCTAATGTGAGCTTTTGTAACCTCCAAAACAAAAGTGCACGGTGCTCTCCACACCTGGATCCATTCATAGAGTGACCTGCATGTGTGAAAACCTCCAGCTAGGGTTGTATTAGTGTTAGTACAGTACCACGATACTAATGAATCATATTCTGTACTATGCCGCCTCTGAAAAGTATCGGTCCCCCACCACCCCCCGTTACCCCGTCGTATCATTTCTGATTTACAAGCAGACGAGCATGTTCGGCAGCGCACAATCACGGAGTACTTACAAACACACAACGTGTGTAGACAGAAAAGGGAGAATGGACGCATTTTGGCTTAAAAACTAACGATACAGGTGAAGCTATAACACTGAAACACCATCAGGTAGAGGTGCTTTAAGACATGGCGAGCTAGCTAGCGGCTAAAGACCAGCCGTAGTTGCTAATTCTAAATCACTAATCCTGGTCTCCATGGCGACAAATAAAGTAAGTTTCTTGCAAGTATCATCCCTGCAGGACGAGGAATAGATAAACATGCTTCACTACACACATTAGGCAAGGCAAGGCAAGGCAACTTTATTTGTATAGCGCTTTTCATACACAAGGCAGACTCAAAGTGTTTCACAGACAACAAAGTGAAATGAAAGAAAATAAAAGCAAAATTAAAATTTAGTTTATTATTATTATTTCTTCGGTCAATCGTCAACAAAATAAACAAACAGTTGTACATTCATAGATTGAAAATGAAAATGTTGCAGACCGAAAGGGTTTAGGCTGAAGTTGAACACTTGCGCCTAACCCTATAAACAATGTCAAAGTACAAGATGAACTTCCGAAAATTATGAAGTGTCCTTTGTAACAAAATGAACTTCCGAAAATTATTAAATGTCCTTTGTACAACATATTATAAATACACATTATACACAACATAAACACAGTTCAATTATATACACAGTAAATGCATTTGAAATATCCTTGTACACCTGTTAAACCTTTGTACCAATTTATATACTATATACAAACAATTACACTTCCATTATTATTTATATCCCACATTTAGTATTTGAATTAACATTGATCATAGTATTAACTACTGTGTTGATTCAAGAGTGATATATTTTTTCAAGACATTGGTCTTAAAGTGTTTTTTAAATGTGTGAATGGAACTGAAACATTTTAAGGAATCATCCAAGCTGTTCCACAGTTGAACCCCCCTGACAGAAACACATCTACTTTTTAAGCTCGTTCTTATCTTAGCTTTCTGAAAGACAGCTGAACCTCTGAGGTCATAGGGATTCTGTCTGGGTTTGAACCTCTCCTGTAGACACCCAGGCAGCATGTGGTTATGAGCTTTGTACGTCACAATAGCAGTGTTGAGGTCAACAAGATCGTGCAGTTTTAATGTTTTTAATTTAATAAACAGAGCATTGGTATGGTCATGATAATCTGCATAATTTACAATTCTAATCGCTTTCTTTTGAAGTAAGAATATAGAGTTGATGTTTGTTTTGTAATTGTTACCCCAGATTTCAACACAATAATTAAGATAAGGGAGTAGGAAAGAATTATATAACATATTAAGAGCCTTTTGATTTACAGAGTTTTTGATTTTATGTAACATAGCAATATTTTTTGCCATCTTTGTCTTAAGTATATTTATGTACAGTTTCCAATTTAATTTATCATCTATATAGATTCCCAAAAAATTTGTTGAATACACCCTTTCTATCTCCATATCATCAATTCTTATATGACACTGTATGTTATTTTTCCTATTTCCAAAAATTATATATTTTGTTTTATTTAGGTTGATTGACAGTTTATTGGCATCAAACCATTGCTTTAGTATGTGGAGTTCACTCTCTACAGTCTCTAAGAGTTGGCCAAGGTCTTGCCCAGAACAGTACAGACTTGTATCGTCAGCAAAGAGAATACAGTTGAGTTTTTTAAAGATTTTGCAGATATCATTAATATACAATAAAAACAATTTTGGTCCCAATACAGAACCCTGGGGTACTCCATGTGTTATAATCTGGTTATCTGAATCTACATTTTTCATATGCACATACTGTTCTCTGCCACCAAGATAACTCTTCAACCAATCATGAGCAAGACCTCTAAAGCCATATCTCTGCATTTTGTTTAAAAGTAATGTGTGATCGATGGTGTCAAAGGCCTTGCTCAGGTCAATAAAAACGCCAACAACAAACTCCCTCTTATCAATTGCAGTGGTTACCTCCTCAACTAGTTCCATCACTGCCATGGAAGTGGACCTGTTTGGTCGAAAACTGTATTGGTGTTCACTTAGCAAGTGATGCTTATCAATAAAACTGTCTAATCTTGACACAAATAATTTTTCAAGGACTTTTGAAAATTGTGAGAGTAAAGAAATAGGCCTATAGTTGGTGAACTGATGCTTATCTCCACTTTTGAAGATGGGAATAACTTTTGCCGTTTTCATTTTTTTTGGGAAAACACCTTTTATAAAAGAAATATTACATATATAAGTGAAGGGAACAGCTAACATAAAATCAACAAAAGTGCTGTCCTTAATGTCATGCTTTTTAATTGGACAGTGCTTATCGTACAGTTTTATGAAAATGTTGAGAAAGGTTTCATATGCCTCATCCGGGTCTGTGGAGGTATAAACCTCCCCCCAGTCTTGAGCACATAACTCAGACTTAAAAGCTGCCATAGTTTCTGGCGTTTGGTGTCTAACAAATCTATATTAAACTGCTTTTTTGGCCCCTCTCTCATCAAAGAAATTGTGGAAAATGCTGAATACAGGTAGATGATCACTTATGTCATTGAGTAGTAGTCCTGTTGTTATTTGGTTCTCCGGTTGATTGGTGAAAATGTTATCTATCAGTGTGGCAAAGTCTACTGTTATTCTGGTTGGTTTTGTGATAAGGGGAAAGAAATTATTGCTGTACAATCCTGTTATAAAATCGGTATTTTGGTACTGTCCATGGGGTTCAGAAGATTAATATTAAAATCACCGCACACAGTATGGATCTTGTTTGATTTACTAAACAAACAATCCAATTTTTGATTGAATGTGTCTAGACATGATCCAGGTGTTCTATAAACACAACTGACATTTATTTTTTTGGATTTTTCTACTTCAATTTCTACAGTTATATATTCAAGAACTCCAGCTATAGCAGTTGATTTGCTGTCAATCTTCCAACATTTTAAATCTTGATTTACAAAAAGTGCTACTCCCCCTCCCCTTTTTCCAACTTTGTTTGTGGTAAATAATTCATAACCATCCAATCTCATATCACAACACTTGTTCTCATTGAGCCAAGTCTCTGACTGCAGACAATAAAAATAAAAACAGTGCAGACGTTAAAAGTTAAAAGATTAAAAGATTTAGCTGAAAGCTAAGGTGAACATAAAAGTCTTCAGTCTAGTTTTAAAAGTAGTCAGAGTTGGGGAAAGTCTGACATCTTCAGGAAGTTTATTCCAGCTATTTGTTGCATAGTGACTGAATGATGCTCTCCCTTGATTTGAGTTTACTCTTGGAACCGCTAACAGATTGGTCTCAGAAGATCTTAGTGATCTAGAGGGCTTATATAGTGGGAACATTAGCTCACCGGTGTCAAAATGTAAGCAAACAGTGGGTCTACACCTAACATCCACTGTAATGATACCAAGTACAGGAGCGTATCTAGTCGATACCACTATGATTACGTTGATATTTTTTGGCATCACAACATCTTCTTTCGTTTTAAAAAAAAAATTATATTATGTTTATAAACTCAGGAAATATGTCCCTGAACACATGAGGACTTTGAATATGACCAATGTATGATCCTGTAACTACTTGGTACTGGATTGATACCCACATTTGTGGTATCATCAAAAACTAATGTAAAGTATCAAACAACAGAAGAATAAGTGATTATTACATTTTAACAGAAGTGTAGATAGAACATGTTAAAAGAGAAAGTAAGCAGATATTAACAGTAAATGAACAAGTAGATTAATAATTAATTTTCTACCACTTGTCCCTAATAATGTTGACAAAATAATAGAATGATAAATGACACAATATGTTACTGCATATGTCAGCAGCCATATTAAGAGCCTTTGTTTGCTTACTTACTACTAAAAGACAAGTTGTCTTGTATGTTCACTATATAATTTAAGGAAATAATAACATTAGCAATAAGAAACATATGTTGAATGTACCCTAAGATTTTTTGTTAAAATAAAGCCAATATTGCAATTTTTTGTGGTCCCCTTTATGTAGAAAAATATCGAAATACATTTTCGTACCTGTGCCGGTACCAAAATATTGGTATCGGGACAACCCTATTACTGATACAATTCAGGGATTATATCTTTTTTTAAACGAAATGATTTGAAATGATGATAAGTTGATTGGCAACACTAAATTGGCCCTAGTGTGTGAATGTGAGTGTGAATGTTGTCTGTCTATCTGTGTTGGCCCTGGGATGAGGTGGCGACTTGTCCAGGGTGTACCCCGCCTTCCGCCCAATTGTAGCTGAGATAGGCTCCAGCGCCCCCCGCGACCCAGAAGGGAATAAGCGGTAGAAAATGGATGGATGGATGGATTTGAAATGATTCAGTGAGTTGAAATTGGTCAATCGCATTGCCCATTATCGGGCTGCGAGCGCCAACTAGAGGGCCGCCAAAAAATATCTGTTTCCCAGCTGTGGTCCGTATGGGCCAAGTTGTGACACACTTTTCCACCACGTTTTGCAGTAATGACAATCTCAAACAAACAGAAGAAGCTAAAAGTCATAAAAAAGTTTCTTAAGCGCAAAAATTATGACTAAAGTGGTGAAGCTGTATTTTCATTTCCACTTAAATTGTATTAACAGTTTAGTTAAGAAACATATTCATTATTAGTTTAGTTTATTTCAGCGCAAAATAATTGTACGTGATTTTATTTTTTGTCACTTATTTATGAGTCACTTTTGTATGCAGTATATTTGTTTATTATTAATTTTTCTAATCAGCCTGACCTAAACCACAATAATCTTTGTGATTAACACATGGTTTCATATCATTTGACAAGGTAAACAGTAAGTAGGTTGGATATAACTACAAACCCCAAAACCAGTGAAGTTGGCACGTTGTGTAAATTTTAAATAAAAAAACAGAATACAATGATTTGCAAATCCCTTTCAACCTATATTCAATTGAATAGACCGTAGAGACAAGATACTTAACGTTCGAACTGGAAAACTTTATTTTTTGCAAATATTAGCTCATTCGGAATTTGATGCCTGCAACATGTTTCAAAAAAGCTGCCACAAGTGGCAAAAAAGACTGAGAAAGTTGAGGGATGCTCATCAAACACTTATTTGGATCATCCCACAGGTGAACAGGCTAATTGGGAATAGGTGGGTGCCATGATTGGGTATAAAATCAGCTTCCATGAAATGCTCAGTCATTCACAAACAAGGATGGGGTGAGGGTCAACACTTTGTGAGCAAATGCGTGAGCAAATTGTCAAACAGTTTAATAGCATTTCTCAACGAGCTATTGCAAGGAATTTAGGGATTTCACCATCTAAGGTCTGTAATATCATCAAAAGGTTCAGAGAATCTGGAGAAATCACTGCATGTAACATTGAATGCCCATGACCTTCGATCCCTCAGGCGGTACTGCATCAAAAACCGACATCAGTGTGTAAAGGATATCGCCACATGGGCCCAAGAACACTTCAGAAAACCACTGTCAGTAACTACATTTGGTCGCTACATCTGTAAGTGCAAGTTAAAACTCTACTATGCAAAGCGAAAGCCATTTATCAACAACACCCAGAAACACCGCCTGCTTCGCTGGTCCCGAGCTCATCTAAGATGGACTGATGCAAAGTGTAAAAGTGGTCTGTGGTCTGACGAGTCCACATTTCAAAGTGATTTTGGAAACTGTGGACGTCGTGTCCTCTGGAACAAAGAGGAACAGAACCATCTGGATTGTTATAGGCACAAAGTTCAAAAGCAAGCATCTGTGATGGTATGGAGGTGTATTAGTGCCCAAGACATGGGTAACTTACACATATGTGAAGGCACCATTAATGCTGAAAGGAACATACAGGTTTTGGAGCAACATATGTTGCCATCCAAGCAACGTTATCTATTGTATTGTTTTCATACAATGTTATTCTAATTTTGTTAAAGGCACGTTACATGTTAAAAGTGTGATGTTCTAAATTGATTTCAATTCATTTCAATGAGCAACGTGGATTTGAGAAGGGTTTTGAGTTAAAATCTCTGGTATGGAAGTAACCAAGTTAGTAATAATGATATGTAAAAATACATAAAAAATCTGTACCTTAAATATTTGTCTTTAATGTACCAGAAAATAATGCGTGCATAAAAACAGAAAGAAAGAAAGTTTTATTAAAGTAAAAACGTAGACCCAAGACTGGGAAAAAACACTTTTGTTGTCATTATGTTTGTTTTAATTAATCACATTTAGTTGTCTCCTCCTGGGTTCAATACTGCGCTCGGGATCTTTCTGTGTGGAGTTTGCATGTTCCCCCGTGACTGCGTGGGTTCCCTCCGGGTACTCCGGCTTCCTCCCACCTCCAAAGACATGCACCTGAGGATAGGTTGATTAGCAACACTAAATTGGCCCTAGTGTGTGAATGTGAGTGTGAATGTTGTCTGTGATGAGGTGGCGACTTGTCCAGGGTGTACCCCGCCTTCCGCTCGATTGCAGCTGAGATAGGCTCCAGCACCCCCCGCAACCCCGAAAGGTAGAAAATGGATGGATGGATAGTTGTCTCCGAATACTTTCCCCTCCCAAATGTAATTGTTACTTATTGATGTATTCATTCAAGGGTCAGTACATTTTTGGACACGTAACATCCATACTACACTGTGTAAACATTATTTTAGGGGTGCCAAACGTACGGCCAGAGGGCCGGATCAGGCCCACGAACCGGTTGTATCCGGCCCGCGGAATGAGTTTGCCAAGCATAAAAATGTACCTGAAATTTTTGAATGAAAGAAACAGCTGTTCTAAATGTGTCCACTCGATGTCGCAATAGCAATTATTTGTATCTTTGTATATAATGCTACATATGTACAAAACAAACCACATGATGTTAGTACATCAGTCGAAGAAAATTATCAAACTACATAAATAACATACTGTAATTTGATTTTAATAAAAAAATGTTTATCTCGATAGATTGAAAATTAACACTAATGAGTTGATTGATTGATCAGAAAATATAAATAACGATAAATAAAGATAAAATACTATAAACCGCAACATGTAAGTGTAAAAAAAAACAACAACAATATGATTTGTCCAATTTCAGAATGTGCTTGTTCTATTTTTAGACAAAGAAAACAATCTGAAGTTGTCTTTATTTTTAAGTTATCGTGCCGTGATTTTACCAGTAGATTTTTCTCCATGTGGCCCCCGATCTAAAATTAGTTTGACACCCCTGCATTAACTACTGTAACACAATATAGTCCCACGCAGCTCCGCAGCTCAGTTACCAGGTTCCTGGTGACTCCCCCGTTGCTGCAGTGGTGGTGGGGGTGGGCATCCTTTTATCTTTGGGTGCTCTGACATGTCACGGCTGTGCCCCCCTTGAAAGTCAGGATGCAGGATATTGCTCTGAAATTGTACAGCTCATCGAACCATTCAGTGCATCAATGCAAGACCATTGAGGGATCAGTCTTAATTCCACTCCACCGCTCATGCTGATGAGGCCCTGAACGAGACGAAGGGGAAGATTGCACTTGGGCACAAGTCACACCACGTCCGTGCTCATGTTTGGTGGACTTCCCCTTCAAAGAGGTGGAAGCACGACATGATTGCACGCACATGCACCCACACAAAGTAGAATAATTCAATGTGACCTCTCCACACATATTCTAAATGATTACCAACACATTTCATAATACGTGTAACCTCGATTAATTGGTTCTTGAACAGGGTTCGTAAATATTAAAGTTTGTATCATGAAGCAAATTTCCCCAATAAAAAACATACTAAACATGAATAATGGCTTCCAGCCTGGCAAAAGTCCATATCCTGTCCACTTTTGAACACAAATTAGAACGGTATGGCATCAGAGGGCTGGTCTTCAACTGGATAAGAAGCTACGTAACCAACAGAAAGCAATACATGTATCTAGGCCGGGGGGACAGCAACCCGCGGATCTTTAGTGCCACCCTAGTGGCTCCCAGGAGAATTTTTAAAAATGGAGAAAATGGGGGAAAAATATGTTTTTTGTTTTAGTATATTTTTTGTTTGAGGACAAACATGACACACACCTTCCCAATTGTTAGAAAGCCCACTGTTTAATATGTTTAATATGAGTATTTGGTGAACATCGTTTTGTCCTACTAATTTCAGCGGTTCTTGAACTCACCATAGTGTGGACTGTGATGCAACCGTTTGTTTACGTGTAAAATCTTCCACTCCTTCTTTGTCTCATTTTGTCCACCAAAAGTTTCATGCTGTGTGGGAATGCGCTTATGTTATTGACTTGTTGGAGTGCTAATCAGGCATATTTGGTCAGTGCATCAAATGTAATCAATGCTAACATGCTATTTAGGCTAGCTGTATGTGCATAATGCATCATTATGCCTCGTTTGTAGGTATATTTGAGCTCATTCATCCATCCATCCATCCATCTTCTTCCGCTTATCTGAGGTCGGGTCGCGGGGACAGCAGCCTAAGCAGGGAAACCCAGACTTCCCTATCCCCAGCCACTTCGTCCAGCTCTTCCCGGGGGATCCCGAGGCGTTCCCAGGCCAGCCGGGAGACACAGTCTTACCAACGTGTCCTGGGTATTCCCCGTGGCCTCCTACCGGTCGGACGTGCCCTAAACACCTCCCTAGGGAGGCGTTCGGGTGGCATCCTGACCAGATGCCCGAAAGCTCATTCAATATCCTTTAATTTTATCCTTTTTGTATATAATTTAGTTTTGCATGTCTATGACACATTATCTGTATGTAATATTGGCTGCATTTCAGATAGTTGTTTGTGTGCCATGTTGTTCCAGACCACAGCAAACATTACATAGCTTGCCAAAGATTGTAACACATCTATTAAAATATTTTCTTTAACTTGCGCACACACATCTATACCTTTGGCCATTAAAAGCCAGTCATTTTCAGGAGTTATCTCACCTTCCAAGTAGCCTCTGATTTATTAATGGTTTCTAATAGTTTACATTTCTGTAGAATAAATATTATGTTTCAACATTTCTGTCAACGAAGATTTGCGTCAGCCTGCGACACACAGTCATATTGATAGTAGGCTAATATATACACTTACATCATGTGTTGCCTTCATTATAACACTTATATACGGCTTTTCATTTTTTGCGGTACCAGACACATTTGTTTTTTGTATTTTTGGTCCAATATGGCTCTTTCAACATATTGGGTTGCCAACCCCTGACACACGTCTATAGCACTACATATATATTGCGGCGTACCCCAGGGATCAATACTGGGACCAAAATTGTTCAATCTTTATATTAACGACATTTGCAAAGTTACAAAGGACTTAAAGGTGCTGTTTGCAACTTCCTCACAGTTACATTTTTAAAAGCAAAAATTATAATAAGAACACCATTGGCTACCTTGATACAATTTGTACTTTAACAGGACACATTTGTGTCAAAACAGTCTATATTTTTTGCAATTACTAAGTTTGTGTAGTAAAATTTTTACCGGCCCAAATAAAATAATCTGTGTTCACTCACCCGGTCTCGTCAACACGTACGCACAGGGAACACCTGCACACATACGCAGTCCAAGAGAAGCAAAAACCTATTTGCAGTCATATTTTTGTTATGATAGAATATACATTCAATGACAGCTAACGCTAGCTATCCAAATGACTATTATTAGCATGTGTTACATACGTATGTAGTTACGTTATTACGTCCTATAAGCCGGAAGAGGGCGGCATACTGTGTAACATACATTGGAAAGTTAGCGCCCTCTAGGCATCTGTGTAAATGTTGCAAACAGACCCTTTAAAGTTAGTCCTATTTGCAGACGACACAACTGTATTTTGTTCAGAAGAAAACACACGGAAGCTAAAACAATAACAGAAAATTATTAATAAATTAAAGAGACGGTTTGACTAAAACAGACTCTTTGATTCTCAGTGAAACTAAAATAATGGTAACAGTAGAAGAAAAAGTCAAACATAAATACAAATAGATGGAGTAGATATTGAAAGAGATTATTCAATCAGCGTGTGGTTCATAAATGAAAAAGTTCGTACAATAAGGGTGTTACGTCGGTGTCGCATGTTTATGCGCTGGTCGTTTCCCCAAGATGCAGATGGACGTCCGGAAGCAGCGTGCAGGTAGGAAGACAGATTAATTCCAATAAATCAAGGCAAAATACAAAATGGTGCCGATTGCACGCAAAGTTATGGTAAAGCTTAGCAAAAGACTAACCAAAACAGGAACAAGAAGCAAGAAGAACCAATTGTTGTGTGTTGCAAATAAAACTGCCAGGCAGAATGCGGCATGAGGCAGGAATAAATTTATTCCTGCCTCTGATTAGGGACCGGGAGCAGGTGAGCGTCCCGGCCACTAATCAGAGGCAGGTGGTAAAAATCAGCACCCGTGGCAACAAAGGAAATACCAAACTAAACATGAGCCGGGCAACGTATCATGACAAAGGGGTTCATAAAGCTACTGTATTATTCAAACAAAGAGACTTCAAATACTGCAGTTTAACCTCTACATTCATATCAATAATAGTCAAATGTCAAATCATTCATTCTTGACAGCCGCCACCTCCATCCATCCATCCATCCATCTTCTTCCGCTTGTCCGAGGTCGGGTCGCGGGGGCAGCAGCCTAAGCAGGGAAGCCCAGACTTCCCTCTCCCCAGCCACTTCGTCTAGCTCTTCCCGGGGGATCCCGAGGCATTCCCAGGCCAGCCGGGAGACATAGTCTTCCCAACGTGTCCTGGGTCTTCCCCGTGGCCTCCTACCGGTCGGACGTGCCCTAAACACCTCCCTAGGGAGGCGTTCGGGTGGCATCCTGACCAGATGCCCGAACCACCTCATCTGGCTCCTCTCGATGTGGAGGAGCAGTGGCTTTACTTTGAGCTCCTCCCGGATGACAGAGCTTCTCACCCTATCTCTAAGGGAGAGACCCGCCACCCGGCGGAGGAAACTCATTTCGGCCGCTTGTACCCGTGATCTTGTCCTTTCGGTCATAACCCAAAGCTCATGACCATAGGTGAGGATGGGAACGTAGATCGACCGGTAAATTGAGAGCTTTGCCTTGCGGCTCAGCTCCTTCTTCACCACAACGGACCGATACAGCGCCCGCATTACTGAAGACGCCGCACCGATCCGCCTGTCGATCTCACGAACCACTCTTCCCTCACTCGTGAACAAGACTCCGAGGTACTTGAACTCCTCCACTTGGGGCAAGATCTCCTCCCCAACCCGGAGATGGCACTCCACCCTTTTCCGGGCGAGAACCATGGACTCGGACTTGGAGGTGCTGATTCTCATCCCAGTCGCTTCACACTCAGCTGCGAACCGATCCAGTGAGAGCTGAAGATCCTGGCCAGATGAAGCCATCAGGACCACATCATCTGCAAAAAGCAGAGACCTAATCCCGCAGCCACCAAACCGGATCCCCTCAACGCCTTGACTGCGCCTAGAAATTCTGTCCATAAAAGTTATGAACAGAATCGGTGACAAAGGGCAGCCTTGGCGGAGTCCAACCCTCACTGGAAACGTGTCCGACTTACTGCCGGCAATGCGGACCAAGCTCTGACACTGATCATACAGGGAGCGGACCGCCACAATCAGACAGTCCGTTACCCCATACTCTCTGAGCACTCCCCACAGGACTTCCCGAGGGACACGGTCGAATGCCTTTTCCAAGTCCACAAAGCACATGTAGACTGGTTGGGCAAACTCCCATGCACCCTCAAGGACCCTGCCGAGAGTATAGAGCTGGTCCACAGTTCCACGACCAGGACGAAAACCACACTGTTCCTCCTGAATCCGAGGTTCGACTATCCGGCGTAGCCTCCTCTCCAGTACACCTGAATAGAGCTTACCGGGAAGGCTGAGGAGTGTGATCCCCCGATAGTTAGAACACACCCTCCGGTTCCCCTTTTTAAAGAGAGGAACCACCACCCCGGTCTGCCAATCCAGAGGTACCGCCCCCGATGTCCACGCGATGCTGCAGAATCTTGTCAACCAAGACAGCCCCACAGCATCCAGAGCCTTAAGGAACTCCGGGCGGATCTCATCCACCCCCGGGGCCCTGCCACCGAGGAGCTTTTTAACTACCTCAGCAACCTCAGCCCCAGAAATAGGAGAGCCCACCACAGATTCCCCAGGCACTGCTTCCTCATAGGAAGACGTGTTGGTGGGATTGAGGAGGTCTTCGAAGTATTCCCTCCACCGATCCACAACATCCGCAGTCGAGGTCAGCAGAACACCATCCTCACTATACACGGTGTTGATAGTGCACTGCTTCCCTATCTGAGGCGGCGGATGGTGGTCCAGAATCGCTTCGAAGCCGTCCGGAAGTTGTTTTCCATGGCTTCCCCGAACTCCTCCCATGTCCGAGTTTTTGCCTCCGCGACCGCTGAAGCCGCACACCGCTTAGCCTGTCGGTACCTGTCCGCTGCCTCAGGAGTCCTATGAGCCAAAAGAACCCGATAGGACTCCTTCTTCAGCTTGACGGCATCCCTCACCGCCGGTGTCCACCAACGGGTTCTAGGATTACCGCCACGACAGGCACCAACTACTTTGCGGCCACAGCTCCAATCAGCCGCCTCGACAATAGAGGTGCGGAACATGGTCCACTCGGACTCAATGTCCAGCACCTCCCTCGCGACCTGTTCAAAGTTCTTCCGGAGGTGGGAATTGAAACTCTCTCTGACAGGAGACTCTGCCAGACGTTCCCAGCAAACCCTCACAATGCGTTTGGGCCTGCCAGGTCTGTCCGGCATCCTCCCCCACCATCGCAGCCAACTCACCCCCAGGTGGTGATCGGTAGAAAGCTCCGCCCCTCTCTTCACCCGAGTGTCCAAAACATGAGGCCGCAAATCCGATGACACAACTACAAAGTCGATCATGGAACTGCGGCCCAGGGTGTCCTGGTGCCAAGTGCACATATGGACACCCTTATGCTTGAACATGGTGTTCGTTATGGACAATCCGTGACGGGCACAAAAGTCCAATAACAACACACCATTCGGGTTCAGATCCGGGCGGCCATTCTTACCAATCACGCCTCTCCAGGTTTCACTGTCGTTGCCAATATGAGCGTTGAAGTCCCCCAGTAGAACGAGGGAATCACCCGGGGGAGCACCCTCAAGTACTCCCTCGAGTGAATCCAAAAAGGGTGGGTACTCTGAGCTGCTGCTTGGCGTGTAAGCGCAAACAACAGTCAGGACCCGTCCCCCCACCCGAAGGCGGAGGGAAGCTACCCTTCCCTCCGCCACCTTTCAACAAAATAAAGGAAAACTCAAAAAAAGTTTGGAAATCATCCCCAAAATAGGGGAAATTGGTGAAATAAGGCAGAGGACAGGCAAACAGGCTAAAGCAGGAACGTTCATTGTTTGAATGACCGAATGTGAGTACGCCCTCCGTCATTTGCCTTTTATGTTGGGATTCACATTATCAAGACGTCATAAACGTTCTTCCGAATGAAAGGGTAAAAAATCCCCGCTGACACACTCCAACATCTTAGACCAACTCCCAAACATCTAATTTCGAAGAGTAGGCCAAAGGGAAAAGAAATAGAGGGAGAGGAGTCTGGCTGTTTTGCCAACAGTTCATCAGTGGAACCATAAAAGTCTATCCATCTACAGGAAGTCTCATTCAAGTCTGCTACATCGCTCACCATCTCTCAGTCTGTGTGTGTGATCTTTAATTTAGTTACGTCACAGGTGGAGAGATTAAATGGCTTTAGAGCATAAAGGCCAGTTGGTTTATGCCGACGGCTCCTTTGAAGGATTTCGGAGATCCATAAATTGTTGTTTATCCAGCAGAGTTCACCGTGAGCACGTCGACTCCTTGGCTGTTTTTGGAGAAGGCTTTTATTTTACGTCTCGATGTGTCTCTGTCGAACCGGAGTATGGTGAATTTAAAAAAATCATTACTTAGCACTGTAGTAACTCAACTTACAGGTCTAATTGGTTCTGTGACGAAACTCTTAACTCAAAACACTTGTATCTCATATCAAAGTCTCCCACTGAAATGATTTGAAATCAACATATTTTTTGTTTCCCCCAAAAACAGCTTTATTTCAACATGTAACGTGCCTTTAGGACAGGGGTCGGCAACCAAAAATGTTGAAAGAGCCATATTGGACCAAAAATACAAAAAATAAATATGTATGGAGCCACAAAAAATGAAAAGCCGTATATAAGTGTTATAATGAAGACAACGCATGACGTAAGTGTCTATATTAGCTATAATAGCCTACTATCAAAATGACTATGTGTCGCAAGCTGAAGTAAACTCGTTGACAGAAATGTTGAAATATAATATTTATTCTACACATTTTTACAACATTAGAAGCCATTAGTAAATCAGAGGCTACTCAGAAGGTGAGATAACTCCTGGAAATGACTGGCTTTTAATGGCCAAAGGTATAGATGTGTGTGTCCAAGTTAAAGGAAATGGCAGGCTCTCTTCTTTCAATAGATTTATTACAATCTTTGGCAAGCTAGGTAATGTTTGCTGTGGTCTGGAACAACATGGCGCACAAACAACTATCTGAAATGCAGCCAATATTACATAGAGATAATGTGTCATGAGACATGCAAAACTAAATTATATACAAAGAGGATAAAGGTAAATGATATTAAATGAGCTCAAATATAGCTACAAATGAGGCATAATGATGCAATGTGTATATACAGCTAGTCTAAATAGCATGTTAGCATTTATTAGCTTGCAGTCATGCACTGACCAAATATGTCTGATTAGCACTCCCTACAAGTCACTAACATCAACAAAGCGCACCTTTGTGCATTCACGCACAGCATGAAACTTTTGGTGGACAAAATGAGACAAAGAAGGAGTGGAAGATTTTACACGTAAACAAATTGTTGCGCCACAGTCCACACTATGGTGAGTTCAAGAACCGCCGAAATTAGTAGGACAAAACGATGTTCACCAAATACTCTCATCAGTGAAGCAGACACACAAACATATTAAACAGTGGGCTTTCTAACAATTGCGAAGGTTTGTGTCATGTTTGTCCTCAAACAAAAAACATACTAAAAACAAAAAACATATTTTCCCCCATCTTTTTCCATTTTCAATCCTTTTTTTAAAAATGCTTCAGGGAGCCACTAGGGTGGCACTAAAGAGGTTGCTGACCCCCTCTTTAGGAGAAAAAAAACAACTAACTCCCGGCTGCTTATGGAATGGTAGATGGTAGAGCGGCCGCTCAGAAACTTGAGGGTTACTGGTTCGGATTCAGCTTTCACCATCGTAGTCAATGCCGTTGTGTCCTTGGGAAAGACTCTTTACCCACCTTGTGCCCAGTGCTACCCACACTGGTGTAAATGTAGCTTAAAAATGTAGATAACTGGGTTCTCTATGTAAAAAAACGCTTTGAGTCACTAGCGGAAAAAGCGCTATATAATTAACTTATCTGTCAAACAAACTATCAGCAGCTTTTCCATATTTTCATGGATAAATGTTGGCCGTTTAGATATTATTTTAACATTCTTGGCTGGCGTTAGACTCGTTCTGTTTCAGTATGGTGCAGACTAACAGCGATACGCTCAAATTGTTTCATCTATTTGGCGACACACTCTGTCATTTGTTTGATGATTTATCTTTTGAATGTAATGAATATCATCCACTTCTTCTTAGCACTGTCCTTCACACTCACGTCTTTCCTCCTGATACTTGAAAAACAAAAGTTAAGTCGATCTCTAGCTATAAGCTAATGTTAGCGAGTAAGACCAGATGTTTTGGCCGGATCTTACGCAGTTCACTGTGGCATTCCTTATGCCAACTAACCTAAAGCATAGAAATAGTAATAATGAACTCAGACTTATAATTTAGCAACCACATTAAGTCGATAACATCAGCAGATTTTAACACATTAAAAAAAAGCCAAAATCAGAGGAATAATGTCTAAATCAGACTTAGAAAGATGAATCCATGCCTTTGTCTCCAGCAGGTTAGACTACTGTAATGGCCTTCTCACTGGGCTCTCTAATATAAAAACAACCAAAATGCTGCTGCTCGAACCCTGACCAGAACCAGGAAATATGACCATATTAGCTAAGTGGCTAATTTATTTATTTATTTATAAGTTACTGCACCGGCTTCCTGTTGCTCAGAGAATAGACTTTAAAACAGCCCTGAAAAAGTATTTTCATGGTCTTGTGCCAAAGTACATCTCTGACATGTTAGAACCATATGAACCTTCTTGGGCTCTGAGAACCACAAGGAGAGGTCTCCTGCTGGTGCCTAGAGTCAGGTCCAAACATGGTGAGGCTGCATTTTAGTTTTATGCTCCTAAAATCTGGAATGGCCTTCCTGAAGATGTGAGACGGGCCTCAACGTTAGCAATGTTCAAATCCAGCCGAAAACACTTTTATCTAATTGTGCATTTGACAACCTTAACAATTAGTCGAGAGACCGCTCTTATCTGAAAACGCTCTCAAGTTGAGGCACGACTGTAGTTGCAATGTACCTGTTTTGGAGGCAGTGATGAGTTACATTATTTGCCTGATCGGTGGCTCGGTCAGTCGCTACTTATAGTGACCTTTCACTTCCCAACTGGAGCAGAAAGCATTGAGCTGTGTGAGAAATGTCAAGTCAATGCAAATTAAGAGGTCAAACTTTGGGGTTTATTAACAGTCCCAAGTGAGCTTGTCAGGAAAAAAATAGCACAGGCAACACAGATGGGGTGCATGTTGTTAGGTAGATGACGGTACTATTTTGTAACGTTTCCAACTTTTGACAAAGTGAGAAAATCGCATACTGAACTGTATTGCTTGTTGGGAACTTTGGCTGTAATGCACAACAGCCCAGCTGGAAGCAAACCTATAACAGTCCTGGTTTTCACACTCACTTACCGGCGTACTCTATATTTATCCTCCAGTGTCAAAGAAAATCTGTCTCGTAAAGCCTCCTCAGAGCCATTAATACTTGCACCTTGGTGATGCCTTTAATTGCCATTTAACTTTAATCCGGCCAAACAATGGAGCCTGGACTGATTGGACGCTGTCAGGTTTAATGAGGCCCTCGGTGAAAGAGGGGGCGCTGCGTCGGCACCACCAAAGGCTGCTCCTTGAATTCACCTCCAGCAGACCACAGTGGCCCTGCGGGGATTTAACAGGCCAGAGGGAGTACAAACTGTCTCTCGGCTACTTTTGGACGGGGTGTGAGGGCGTCAGAAGCCCAACATGCAGCTGTGCCAAGCAGAAAGAAAGGGTCAGAGCACAGGTGACACTGAACAACCTTAACTGGGTTTATTCAAACAGTGAGAATAAACCATTTCGGATTAGAGAGGAACACATTCGGCTGGATTTAGGGCTAAGTGCCCAATTCTGATCGTTGACTGTCTATGGCCATGT